>NC_058131.1:165711931-165817109 GCF_016433145.1 Gracilinanus agilis | reverse complement strand
TGCCTACTTCTTGTCACTCTTCTTTCTACAACTGATACTAAGGAGGTTTTAAGGGTTTAAAAAAATATATAAAAATTGGGAAGAGGAGAGGGAAGGATGAGTTCAGTCCAGTACCAAACTAAATACTACTGTATATAGTAGACACAAGAATGAGCCATCAAAAATTTCATAGCAGGGGAGTGACAATGTCAAACCTGTCCCCCGGGGTACTTTTTCCAGGGAACATGCCCTTTCCTTCTTTTTCCTGAGTTGCAAGCTTCTGGGTACTCAAATGCCTTATAATTTTTAATCCATGACCAAAGTTCCAAAAAACAACACTGGGGAGAATATACCTGAATTTTGTAAAAAGGAGAAGAAGCGGGAATTGTTTCTCGCCCCGCCCCCCCCCACCCCCCCCCCCCGGCTGCAGGAAGAAATTCCAAGTCACCGAGAGCCCCCTCCTGGCTTCTCTCAGCCGCTCCAATTCCCTCTCCTCCAAATCTAACTTCCTCCAACCTCTCCTCCTCCCAGGTCCTCCTTAAAGACACTCATTGCGCAGGCGCAAACATCTCACCGATATTTTTTTTTTTTTTTTTTTCCCCCTCATTTCCCCACCACCACCACCTTTTTTATCCCCGATGACTCCTCCTCCTCCGAACGAGGTCACGTCAAAAAACGTGCTGATGCGAGCGCAGGCCCCGCCTCCTCCGTCTGTCAGAGCACGGGTGTCGCCATTGTTACCGCATCTGACTTCTTTACTTTTTTGAAACTGATGCCCGGCTCCTCGTCTGGGGGCCGTAGTCCCTCACCCCTAAAGAAGTCTCCGCCCCACCACTCGGCGTACACAGGCAGAGGTGGGGGAAGCCCCGGGCTAGGGCTCCAGCCCATTCCACCATGAGCAAACGGAAGGCGCCGCAGGAGACCCTCAACGCGGGCATCACGGACTTCCTGACAGGTCAGACGACGTGGCGAGCCGCCCTGTCCCCCCTTTTTCTATCCCCTTCTCCTCTACTTTCCCTATCCCTCCTGGCACAACTTGCACGCTCCGACCCAGAAAGGGGGTCCTTTAAAAGCCAAGTTGACCCTGATTGGCTTCCTCGAAAAGCCAGTTGCTTTATTATCGTTATTAACATAATGCTGTTAATTAACTTTGTTATGTTTTGGGCATCGCGGGGTCTGTGGCCTAGAGCGCTGGCCTGGGAGGGGCTCATTCAAGAAGAGGGCGGGGCAAGGTGCTTCTACCTGCCCCTACCTGATCCCCAGTTTCCTCATCCGATACTGACGCTGCTGATCTCAGCGGGGTAGCTGTGAAGAAAGTACCTTGTTGACTTACAAAGTGCTGTTTAGAAACGCCAGCTGTTTGGGCCTGTTGAGTACAAACAGCTATAGGTTGAGTCAGGAGACCCGATTTCAAATTCTGTTTCAGATAGATGCCTCCTGGGTGACCCATTGGCAAGTCATTTGAATAAATAATGATGATGGGGATAATAGCTAGCCTTTATATGGCTCTTTAAGATTTGCAAAATGCATTACAAATTAATTTTATCCTCATTAAACCCTAGGAAGTAGACGCTATTTATGATCCCTGTTTTAAAGATGGGAAAACTGAAGCAGACACAAGTTTAGTGACTTGACCAAGGTCATAGCTTTTAAGAGTCTGAGGCTGGGTTTTGAACTTAGCTGTACCTGATTCCAGGTCTAGCACCCTTCCCATTTTGTCATCTAGCTGTTTATCTTTCTAAGACTCCATTTCCTTAACCCATATAACACTGGGATAATGCCTTTCTGCTTTGTAGGTAAATGCTTTGCAAATAAAAATGTTATTTTTTATTATTTGCTGTTCAAAGATTACTTGACTGATGCCCTACTTCCAAAGCCATCAACTTGGCCTGGGTCTGTTCTGCCACAAACAGCAGTGGATATGAGTAGGAATAGTATAAATATTTTGCAGGAAGCCCAGTTGCTACATTTGTGCTCACTATATACTTCTTGTTGCTTTTCCAGAGCTTGCAAACTATGAGAGGAATGTGAACCGAGCAATCCATAAATACAATGCTTACAGGTAGGACAGTGCCGTGGTTTCTGGTTACACTTGGTCCCACTGAATACTTGAGCAGAGTTTTGTCATGTAAATTAGTGGTCATTTAAGTGAGCAGAGTTGATTGAGTATTATTGGACCATGTTCAAAGAACCTGAGCCCAAATATTCCTGGTTGACTATTTCTGGATAAAACATGACCCGAACCTTTTAGGATTAACTGTCATTTACTTTATGCTATTAGAATCACATTGAGTCTTTTAATCCATAATTCAGTGCAAGTGATGCGATCTTGAAGAGTAGAGATGTAAATAGTGATGAAAATAAGATAAAAAACTCCTAGTTCTAAAATTCTTCTAGTCTACTTCTTTGAGCCTGCAACTTACACTATCTTGTCCATTTGTAGAATAGGGCTATGGCAGCTGCTAATCAGTTTTGACTTACTTGAGAAAATTTACTGTTATAAGAATGTGACAATCATGTCAGAGGTGATGGCTTTGCCAAGTTCATTTCCCATTACTTATGGAGCACTTTACAGGTATTAATTCAGTTAAATTCCTGTGTGCCCAACACAATTGTAGTCATTGAGTTCTGATACAATGATATAATAATATCAAAGAATTCAACAAGGGGCTCAAAAGTTGACAGCAAATTTTTTTCACATAATATAGGAAATTTAGAACTATATAAGAATCATCTAAACTTTTCAAGAATTCTTCCTATGGCTTACTTTGCCTTAATTACACATCCAAGAGCAATGTTGACATGATAAGTAAAAACAATATTGTATACTAGAGTCTCTACCACTGTAATCATGTATACAGCCAAAGCTTTTCATTGACTATAGAGAATGAAAAAATGTCATTGAATTCTGCACATAGCAGAATATTATCAGTGATATCCTGTTAGAGAAGTAACAGTACAAATCAAGAAGTCTTTTTTTCTATGGTAGAATAACAGAGTAAGGCTCTGTTTATAAAAATAAGGTTCTGGGAAATCTTTCTGGGTAGAAATCTGGTTTTATTGTGACAGAGAAATCATAAAGCCAGAGGTCTGCAGTTTACCCAGATGAATCTGTGACTGCAAATGGCGAAACACACACACACTTTATTAGTTTCATGCCTGTCCCCAACTCCCCCACCACACTCAAAAGGTCTCCAAGAAGTATTGGAGACCATTTCTGGACCTCCTTGTCTCCAAACCTTGAATTGGTTTGGTATGAAGTATGGTATGGATTCACACACTTAAGGATTAACATATTAGCTTATGATTACTATAACACACATACTTAAATTACTTTAACAATACACACATTTGAAATTAAAACTCAGGTATTATCCTGGTACTATATTTATTAATCTGCTTACATACACAGACCCTTGCTTGGGACTATATTCTTACTATAAATCATATAGTTACAAGTTATTACCAAACTAAAGGGATTCTTAACCTAATACAGATTGAGGGGCTGTTTAATTAAATATCCGTCTTACATATTAAAAGCACCAAGAGACTTACTGTTGACAATTGTAAAGGTTAAATTTAATGGTTGGACTTAAATTATATGAAATAACATGGCCACTGAAATTATTATATCTCAAGTCAGAAGTTTATTTACCAAAATAGAGGGGAAACAATAAAGTAGAGAAATGTGAAAGAGGTTAGAGAAAATACCTATACTAATCCTCAAGCAGGAGGGCTGGCAGTGAATAACCATGAGGCCTCCTCCAAGATGGAAACTAGTCTCTTAGGAAACTAGGAAGGGAGTCAACCTTTCACTCACCCAATGAAGTAGTCTAGGAGTCAGAGTCTAAATTGTAACTGAGCCCCAAACCTACAATCCAAACCAGAGTTTCCAGCAAAGCCCCCTCTAAGACTCTCCCCAGTCAGAAGACTGTCTCCAGAAGATAATTCCTTCAGACTATCTTCTCAAAGACCTTCTGGTCTCCTCCCCTCTTCCAGGGACCAATCACCATTTCCAAATTATCTAGCACTGCCCGGGGGCAGTGTCTGTGGGATCTGCTTCTCACCTTCTGAAGGTCAATTTCTCATCAAAATGGTTTATAGTTTCCTGGTTGAACAGTTTCTGAGGGTGTGAACTTCTTAAAAGAATTCATAAGTTTCTGACTGAGTTTTTTAAAAAAGGGATGGAGCTCTCCAAGTATCTTGCTGGCTTCTCACCTAGCACTAAGTAGGGTGTTCAATCTTTTGTTGACTCAATTTAAAAGGTAGACAAAGGAGAGTTAATCCTGTCTTCAGTCTCTAGTGAGGTACTTAAGTTAGTGTTAACTCAGGATAGACAATAGAATAAAGAATTCTCTTTCACAGGACGCATATAGTTTTTGAGCAATTTTAACATTTTCATTTAACAATAGAGTTACTATTAAGTGGAAAGACTAAATTTTGCAGTGAAGTTCTAAACCAGTGATGGTGAACCTACAGCACAGGTGCCAAACATGGCATGCAGAGCATCTCTGGGCATGCAGCCAGTCTGGTCCCAACACCCTACCCCAGAGAGTTCATTAGTAGAAAAACAGAGCTGCTCTCCTCCCCTTCTCCGCCACTGGGCCTGATGACATTTTTTCACATTCTCCACCCCTCTGCCTAGCAATGGGAACACACAGTGGGTAAGGTGGGTGACTCACAGGTGGCAGAGCTGGGAGGAGGGGGGAAGCAGATCACTCTAGCCACTCCCCTCCCCCTTTCTTCACTCCTGAGGACATTCCTTACTTCACCCACCCCTCCCCCCAGCAGCCCAGCACTTCCTTCCCCATGTGGATTAAGGGGGGCAGGGTGTACCTGGCACATGGTAGGGGGTGCATGGCATGTGGTCTGGGGAAGTAAGGCCCAGCACTCCATCTCTTAAAGGTTCACCATCAATGTTCTAGAACATCCTTAGTCTACTACCTAATACATTCACTGAACTGGATAAATATAGAACAGTTCTCCAAAGTAGTGTCATCTCTAAATGTGAGTTTGGGTATTGTACTTATGCAGATAGACATAGCAGTGAAGGTTCAACAGATGGTTGGTGTATCAGATCTGAGAGTTGTAAAAGTTCTCTTTTGAGATAGAAATTATATTATTTTGGTAGAAATTGAAGGTAGATGTTTCAGTGTATCTTAGTTTCCTAATAGAAAAGCTTAAAATCTGATTATTGCTTTTTTGTTTTTATTTTTAAAGAAAAGCAGCTTCAGTGATAGCCAAATACCCAAGCAAAATAAAGAGTGGAGCAGAAGCAAAGAAACTGGTAAGATTCAACAACCAATTAAAATAAAGAAATATCCTAATTCTCATCATATCCAGATAGTAAACTAAAGACCATCCCTTTTCTTAAAATAACTCTAATATATCATCGGGACTGCTGAAACTGCTAAGAACCCCAAAATTAATTTTAAAAATGTTTAAATTAAAAACACTAAAAGACTTTCTAAAAATCTCCTATGGAGTAGACAGTAGTATAGTATAAGGGTTAGCGACCCAGCAGGGACTTGTTTTTGTATGACCCAAGAACTGAGCTAACAATTTTCACATTTTTAAATACAATACATATTTTTTAAAATTTTTAATTAAAAAAATTTAATGTAAATAATATTATTAGGTCTTGAATATATAAAAGTAGTTAGCTGTCCCCTCATACTTGTTAGCTGTCCCCTCATACTTTATAGTGCATCAAGTCAAAAAAACAGTTTCAAATCTTACAGTGTTTACCAATTAAGCCACCATGGGCAAAGGAACTTAATTTTCTTAGTTTTTGTCCTCATTTCTAAAAGGAAAATAATTACACTTGCAGTACCTATCTCACATAAGCTCAAATAAGATAATGAATGTAAAACATCTTGCAAACCTTAAATTATTATGTAAATGTCAGCTAAACTTATCACTCCTGCTCCCACTACTTCCACATACCTATTGATCTACAGTCTAAAGATCAAATCTGAACTAAAAACCAATTTCCTTTTTCATTGTTGCTTTGAGAGTTCTTGAGCTATTTGTTATTGTGTGATGAGTGCATTTGAAAGCACTCATGTATTTAGGAAATTTTAGAGTTTTTAAAGCACTTCTAATGTTATGATGGAAAACATTTTGCCCATGAATATCGCTTTATTTATATAATTCCTGTTGTATTCATGCCACTTTTACTTCAAATCTACCATAAAGTACTGTACCTTACCTTTTATAACAGTACTTCTTCCTCACAAAAATACAAACCACTGTATTCTCCCTTTAGTGACGACTTAAAGCTCCTAAATATGAAAATGGGTTGTCACCAATATTCTTTTCACTAGAGAGAAGGCAGCACAGTGGAAGAGGTACAGAATTCAGGGTCAGAGGACCTAGGTTAGAAATCTGGCTATTTCTCTTAATTACCCGTATAACTTTGAACAAGCCCTTAACCTCAATTTCCTCATCAGTAAAATGTGGGGATTGGACTAGGTGACCACTGAGGTCCTTCCTAACTCTTTATTTGTTTTAATAAACTGTTACCTTCCATCTCAGAATCAATGCTGTGTATTGGTTCCAAGGCAGTGGGGTTAAACAACTTACACAGTCTAGCTCTAATTTGATGATCCTTTGAATACATCAGCATGCGTAATGATAACCTCATTGTGCACCTAAAGCTTTTCACTTTTTTGCTAAGAAGTTTCATCATCTAATCCTTTGATGTCTGCTACTTCACTTTATATAAATCTTCCCTAGTTCCTCTGAATTCCTTATGGTTGTCTTTTCTTAAAGCACAGTGATACTGTTTCATTTTTCTAACACAATTTGTTAAGCTGTTTCTCACTTTGTTTCCAACAATTTGATAACTCCTCCAAAAACACTATGTGTTCATGCAACTTTTCTCTCAGTCTTTTACTTCCTTGTAGTTTAATTCCTTTAGTGGTTTCATTGTGAGGGAGTGTATATACAGTTTAGTTCCAAATTGTTTCCCACAATAGTAGACCAATTCACAGTTCACTGCAATGGTGTGCCTCTTTTCTTTATTTTTCTTTTCTTATTTTCCTTTACTTAACTCTTACTTTCATTCCTACTAACAATTCTAGGACAAAAGGAGAAGGACTAGGCAAACGAAGTTAAATGACTTGCCCAGGATCATATGGCTAGGAAATGTCTAAGGCCAGATTTGAACCTAGGTCCTCCCAAATACAGGCCTGGTTTTCTATTCACTGTGCTCCTTAGCTTCCTCTGCCTTTTTTCTTAAAATCCCTTCAATATTTACCATTTTCATTATGTTACTCTTGCCAGTGTAATGGCAGAGAAGCAAAATGTCAGAATTTTAAAAATTTGCCTTCCTCTTGCAATTAGTGATTTAGAACATTTTTTCATAATACTTTGCATTTCTTTTTTAAATTATCTGATCATGTCCTTCATTTATTATTTGAAATCAGCATATTTTTAGTTTTAAGAGGGGGAAAAATTGATTTCCTGCTATAGAAAGTCAGAGGTCTTGAATTTCTCTTTTCCCCATTTCTCACTTTTTTACTTCCAGCCTTTAATTTTTTTTTTTTTTACAGTAACTTGGGCATGCCTCCAATGAGCTTGGGAAATTTATTTGCTATTTAATTCAGGAGAATCACTCTATTTTCAATAGTTCTATGCTTTGATGCATATTTAAATATCCCCTTAGAGAAGATATTTTTAATTGGAGCATTTTTATCTTCCTTATTTCAAAATTTGCCACTTGACAATGGCTTATCGCTTTTTTGTTTTTTAGTTTAGTCTTAGTTAATATAACAGTCTTTAAAGGTTTCATATTTTATTTATGTGTGTACTGCCTGGCACATACTCAAGGCCTAGTAAATGCTTATCAATAAATCTTTATTTCCAATTTAGGATGGAGTAGGAGCAAAAATTGCTGAGAAGATTGATGAGTTTTTAACTACTGGAAAATTGCGTAAACTAGAAAAGGTAAATCCTTCATTTGATTTGCTTATTTCATTATAACTTTTTGTCCTTTTATGATACATTCAGAATTAGTAATGTCTCATAAAAATATTAATGATTACTAAGAGAAAATGATATTACTTACAGTGAAATCCATTAAGAACATCATTAGGCTGTACTAGCAGCAATGCAATGAGTCAGGACAATTCTGAGGGATTTATGGAAAAGAACGCTACCCACATTCAGAGGAAGAACTGTGGGAGGAGAAACAGAAGAAAAACAACTGCTTGAACACATGGGCTGATGGGGGTATTATTGGGGAGTTTGTAAAAGCTAAACGATAACTCTAGTCCAACTATCAACAATATGGAATTAGGTCTTAATCAATGATACATGTAAAACCCTATGGAATTGTGCATCGGCTACGGGGTGGGTGGGGGGAGGATTTTGGAGGAGAGGGAAAGAACATGAAATATGTAACTGGGAAAATATTCAAAATAAAATAAAATTTTTAAATTAAAAAAAAAAAGAACATCATTAGGGAGGAAGCTGGATAGCATAGTGGATTGAAAGTCAGGGCTAGAGTCAGGAGGCACTGGGTTCAAATATGGCCTCAGACATTTCCTAATTGTGTGACCCTGGATAAGTGTCACTTAACTCCCATTACCCTACCCTTATCACTCTTCTGCCTTGGAATCAATCAAGGCAGAAGGTAAAGATTTAGGAAAAAAAATCATTATAATTAAAATTTTTTTATCATTCCAATAAAACATTCACTTTTTACTTAACTGTTTTAAGAGATGGTTTCAGCTGCTATGATCAAGTGAGTTCTCCATATTCCCATTGCTATTCCAGAGGAGAGAGAATATAAGAACTAGATAAGTGAAGAACTATATTTACCTGAGATAGTTTTACAACTTTATTTCAGTCTTATGATAATTAGTAGCTTTGTCTCTTCTGATTTTCTTAGGTGTAGATTCTTGTATAGAGTTGTATACATTGAAAATAGGAAATCTTTAAGGGGAGTCTGGTTTAGAAAGTTTCCTACATTATACATTGTTACTTGAATGTTTTCTCTCTGCATATCTATTGTTACCTGAAATGGCTGTGCATATCTATTGACTGACGGTGACTTAAATGAAATCATTTTAGTTATGAAGGTAGTCCAAATTTCACACATGCCTTTTTTCTTTTTCTTTTTTGAAGATTAGGCAGGATGATACAAGTTCATCCATCAATTTCCTGACACGAGTTAGTGGTATTGGGTAAGAATAATAATTTATTTTTGTTTAGTATATGTAACCTTACACGATCTTCTAATTTTGTATCGAAGTAGATCATTTTGGAACTGGACAAAGTAAAATATAAGAATGAAATATTAATATAGACATCTGACATCTTTACAGAAAGAATGAAGTATTTTTCCAGATTTCAAAAGACAAAACTTTTAACTACTTTTAATAGACATCTTACTAAAATATGTATTGACTTGTTTTTATTAGTTTACATTTACTATACCTATACTGGGTTTGTTAATCTTGTCTTGATGACTACCCTATACTTCTAGATACATCATCTTCAAGGAAGTGGCATTGTAAGAGAGAAGAAAGAATACTGGACTGGCTTAAAATCCAGCTTTGCTCTTTACTTCCTGTGTGACCTTAGGGAAATCATTTTACCTCTCCAATCCTCATTTTCTTCATCTGTTAAATGAATTTATAATGAATAAAATTGGATGACTTCTATATTCTCTCCAGCTCTAAATCTGTGATCCTAGAAGTATTTAATTAAGGAGTTTTTAACTTGGAGTCTATGTGTTTCCTTTCTTAGTGTGTATATAATTGATTTCATTTGTATTTTATTTTGTTTTATACATTTAAATTATTCATAGAAGTCTATAGGCTTCACCAGTTTGCCAAAGAGGGAGACCATAATGCAAAAATAAGTTAAGAACTTCTGATCTAGGTCAGTCCTGTCACTTTCTAGATGAGAAAAATGAAGTTCATAGAGATACAGTGATATACAAGGCTATCTAACTAGTAGACTCAAACTGGAATCCTTTCTGATGTTTTTATATCACCTCTGCCATTGCAAATTTGAGTTACTAGAGAATAGTGGTTTATTTATAATAAACCTGAAGGTTTATTATAGTGTAATGCTATCTTCCTCCCCATTAAATGAACCAATTGTGTTATATATTTATAATTCTTGTGTCTACTTTCTTATTTCCCTTTTCTCCTCTTTACTCTCTGTTCTACCCAAACTGGACTTCAAGGTATTCTCTGCATTCAACATTCCAGTCTTTTGGCTTTATCTATTCACACAAATATCTTATATGCCTAAAATATACTCACTATTTATCTATGCCTTTCAGAGTCTTATCTTCCTTCAAAGCTTCACTTGGATGCCACTTCTTCCATTAAGCCTTCCCTAAACCTCTTCCAACCCTCTAAAACTTTAGGGAGCTCTCCTTCCCCATATTTCCCTGTAGAACTTTGATCTCTTACTTTGCCTCTTCCCTCTTTACTTTGTATTGTACTTACCTGCATATACATTGTATCTCTGCACAGAAATATAAGTTCCTTAAGGGCAGAGGGCATTCATTTTCATATCCATCTAACTCCTAACTCCTATGTGTCTTGTACATAGAAGATGCTTATTAAATATTTGTTGAATTGAGCTGAACTTCTTCCTCCTCCTATCAGCTATCACTTCTTCAGTTGAACAGGTTAATCTCTGTTGCATCTAATATAGGATAGGGGCTTGCTAGGAGCATAAACTTTGTGATAAGTGGTCCAGCATAAGCCTTTTTCAATTCTAGGTTCACAACAGTATTACTTATGATTGAAATTACTAGAGTATATGACTAATTATTGTAATAACACTATTAGCCCCTCATTAGCAACTCTTAGGTTAAGTTGTTTATAAGGACATGAGATTGTAAAGCATACTTTTTAAAAGCCATGAAGCTTTCACTTTTTTATGTAGCTGATGGTTTCTTTTTTTTGTAGGCCATCTGCTGCAAGGAAGTTTGTAGATGAAGGAATTAAAACATTGGAAGGTAAGTACCTTAAGAAAACTAAGTCATTAGTTGTAAACTAAATTTAAAAAAATTTTGTATTAGTTTTGTTAAATATTTCCCAATTACATGTAAAAATTTTCCACAATCATTTTTCAAAATGTTGAGTTCCAATTTCTCTCTTCCTCTTGCCCCCCTCCTTAGAAAGCAAGCAATTTTATACCAGTTATACATGTATAGTCATGTGAAACATTTCCATATTAGCCATGTTGAAAAAGAAAATAATGAAAATAAAAAAATTTAAAGTACGCTTCAATCTGCATTCAGAATTTATAAATTGTCTCCAGAGGTGGAGAACATTTTTAATCATAGGTCCTTTGGAATTGCCTTGTATTATTTTCTTGATCAGAGTAGTAAGCTAAATTTAGTCTTAAAGAAAGGTCATTGGTGTTATAAGGAACCTGAAAAACTTATCACTTGTATATACAAGTGATAGATAGACTAAAGCTCTACTACATAAGACTTAAGTTGTAGTATATGAGTTTATAACTCACAGGAAAGAAACTCATTTGGCAGTAAAACTTACAATCCAACATAATTTCTATTCACATATTTCCTAAGTTTAAGGCTAGAAAAAAATTATTTCCTTTTCAAACTTTATTAAAGGAAATGACATATTTTATAATATTTTTGTACTCACTTTTTAAAGTTGTAAATCACATTTTCAGGATTACTAGATCTTTACAAGTCACTATAGAATTCAGATTTATATGTAAAGAAAGGCTCTATAAAAAGTGTTGTTATGGGAGAAACTACTTCTGG
This sequence comes from Gracilinanus agilis, assembly GCF_016433145.1. Classification (NCBI taxonomy): domain Eukaryota; kingdom Metazoa; phylum Chordata; class Mammalia; order Didelphimorphia; family Didelphidae; genus Gracilinanus; species Gracilinanus agilis. The sequence continues at coordinate 165,805,363 of NC_058131.1, read as the reverse complement.
GGAGTAATCCCAAGTTTGTTTATATCAGAACAATGAATTTAGAAGTCAAACCAAATCAAGTAATTGTAAAGCTTTTTAAAAACTTCGTGGAGATACTCAGTAAATATGATGTGCATCTTTTCATACTTTACAAGGATATAAATTTACCTTGGTTCAAGGACATACAACTAATTTCCACAATACTTTTCAGCTCACTAATTTGAATATATTAATAATTTATATCCACATTTCCATTTCATTTTTAAACTGTTTAAATACTGACTAAGTGCCCACTAGTGCATGTCCCTAAGGGTTTAAAAATGAAGGTGGGTATCATAAATTGTTGTTGTTCAGTCATTTTTTAGTAATGTCTGATTTTTCATGGCCCCATTTGAGGAATTTTTGGCAAAAAGACTGGACTGGTTTGTCATCTCCTTTTCTAGCTCATTTTACAGATGAAAAAACTGGTAACAGGTCTAAGTGACTTACCCAGGATCACACAGCTATTGTCTGAGGCCAGAATCGAACCAAGGATCTTCCATCTCCAGGGCTGGCTCTCTATCCACTGAGCCGCTTAGCCATCCCAGACAATGATTCTTGAGTAGTTTTATTAGAGTAGTGAGTGAGGAAATAAGGTTGTTGTTGGGGATTTTAAAGAAGGAAATGGGTATAGATTATCTATTCATGGAATTTCACAAAGAAGAAAGGAGAGTGATTGGAACAAGATGCAAACAAGGTTTGCTTTTTTTCTTTTTCTCTTTTTAAAGATGAGGAAGTCTGAGCATGTTCAAGGCAAGAGGCAATAAATAAAACTGTGGTGGCTGTTTTTTTCTCCATCCCTTCCAATTACTTTTGAAAATTCTGAAATCCCTTTCACTCATTCTTTTCATTCAGTGCTGCATATAGTCATTATTTTGTAGTTTTGTGCAAATACATTTTTTTCCCTCATGGTGCACATGAAAACTCAACTACATCGAGCACTTTGAATCTTTGTTTGCCATATTGATTTTCTTTTGGTGGTGTGAAGGTGCTCAATTTTTCCCATTATATTTTTCTCTTGCATCCTTTTATCCTTCAGATTAAGGGTTTATCAATTAGCATTTGAATCACATTAATATTGCTACATTTTGCAGTTTTAATTAAGAGCCTATGATACAAGTTTAAAGAATGTTATATCAAACCAGTTTCTTATGTGAAGATATATAATTGACCACATTCCACATGTTTATCCCAGAATATAAGAAATAACTTCCAGTACAAGTTCCATGTAGTACTGTCCTATACTCTGTGAAGTAAATTATTTAGGGAACATTGATCCCAAGTACACCGTGTCCTGGTGCAGCCAGCATCAGCATCCCTAAGAGCCAGCTTAACTGTCACCATGGAAGGGCAGACAGCATGACATTTGAAAACCATTGGCCAAGGAAAGGGAGGGGGAGCTGACGCTTTTTTTAAGGAAGGGTGGAAAGCCCAGTGGCTCTCTTGGCTTCCTTACCTGTCACAGGGCTGGTTTATTCTCTCTGGCAGTGGCTTATCTTGGCTCTTGATCTGTGATGAACTTTGGCAGCACAGCCTTAGTAAGCCAGATGGAGAATCAGATCTAGAAGGGTTTTTGCTCCCTAAGTTTCTCCCTTCTTTCCCTGTCTCTCCTCTAATAAATGCTTATAAATCTAGTGATGAGCCTCCAGATCAGTTTTTATATGTATGGAATTAGCCTAACACATTGCTAATTTCATGAAATCATGTTATAAAACTTGAATGTAGCGAATGCAAATTCATTATTAGATCAGCAGTTTGAAGTCTGTGGTAATGATTTTACCACAATATTTTTCTATTTAATTTCTTTTCTGATAAGCTTTTGAAAATCATTTCAATAAACTAATATTTTGGTTTGTTCTTACTTAAAACTAAATATAAATTTTCTTCTATTTCCTATATAGATCTTAGGAAAAATGAAAACAAATTGAATCATCATCAGCGAATTGGGCTGAGGTAAGACATTACCTTTTTTGTTGATACTTGAAATTCGAAGGCCAATTCCAGAATTTTTCTTTGAGACATCAATAAAATCTCTTCAGATTTAGTAGAACTCAATAATTCTTCATTGCCGAAATGCCCAGTATTATTACTATGTGCTATTACTTTCTTGTATTTTCATAGAATTAGCTATATATACAAATGGATATAAACATAAACTTACATACTTCAAAAGATTCATACCAGCATAAGAACCCCTTCATGCCTTTTGGTGATGAATCTCCCTAAATTTAAAATGGTCCTAGAGTGATAGTGTCTTTTGCCACATTGACACTTGAAGCCTTTCCAGCTTGATAAGATCTGCCAGAACTTCTGATCCATTGGAACAACTTTCAGGAACCCTTAGCAACTTCCATATTTTGTTGAGTCATTAGAGAAAGGCTTTCATTGGAGGATATATGTGCGTCTGTGTATTTTATATATATGAATATATATTCTCAAATATGTGTTACCTTCCACTAAAATCCTTCTCTGATATCTTATAGCATTGATTCTCAAATGCAATTCTTTGACAGTTCCCATCTTCATTTTTAGTATCAGTGATGAAATCATAAGTTTGTTATGCAAGAAACCAAATTGAGTTTAGAGCAGTTTATCGTTAGCTTGACTACATAATTCAGGCACAGTAATTCTGGGTAAGACTGTCTACAAAATTGTGGAGTTGTCTGCAATCTGTATCACTTGGTTGGAGTACCCAATGGTGATGTATGATGTTTATGATGTATACACCTATACTGGTTGGGTTGATAAGGCATGAATATGAAAAAGTTTAATAGCAATATGGGAGGGAAAGAAATTATAGTTACTCAAATATTTAGTTAAGTGTGTAGAACAATTTATAGATCATGTTTACACAGCTCTTTACATTTTATAAAACATTTTTCCTAAAGCAATCTTATTAGATGCATAGTGTATTTAATATCTCCTGAGGCTTTGAAAGGGTTAAAGGACTTCGTGAATCACATAACTAGTTAGTGAGAGAGACAGGACTTGAACCCCAAAGTTGTCTGATTCTAAGTTCAGTGTCTTGGAAGATTATCTTCTCCTAAATCCAATGACTGCATCTTGGTCCGTATCCTCTTGGACTTTTTGCATCTTTTGACACTTGACTATCCAGTTTTCTTAGATGTTTTTTCCTCTCTTGACTTCTTTGACAGTGCTCTCTTCTAGTTTTCTCCTTAACCAATGCTAAGTTAGTTGCTAAGTCCTTCCAATGTTCGTTTGGAACATCTGCAACATCTGTTATATTTATCTCCTCCACATCAGTTATTCAGCCATCACCCTGGTTCAGGATATCATCACCTCTCATCTGAATTCTTCTAGTAGCCTTTTTAAATGAATTCTGCTTCCAAAGTTCCCTTTTCTCTTGTCTGAACACTACACATTTACCAGAATAATTTTCCTAAGGCATAGTTCTCTAGAGTAAAATATAAAGTCCCTAGCCAACCTACTTTTACAGACTTTCTGTATTACTCTCCTTCACAAACTCTATATTTCAAGTCCAATTGCAAGCTGTTTTTACCATGAACTTAACATTTATGTCTCTCGTCTCCATGCATTTACTCAAGCAGTCTGTCTATATACCTTGCTTATAGTAGGCATTTAATAAGTGTTTTGTGATTTGAATTAAATTACCACTATATTATCACACTGTAAGAGAAACAGGGTAGCATAGTGGAAAGGGAACTGGTATTTGAGTCAGGATATCTAGATTTGAGTCTATGTGACCCTGAGCAAGTTATTTCACCTATCTGAACCTTACTTTCTTCATCTGTAAAATGGGGAAAGTAATTCTTATACTACCTACACCACAAGATTGTTGTAGAGAAAATAAAAACTTGAATCACTGTATAAATATTAACTGTTCTTATCATAAGCATTAATGATTAAAATTTTCTTGGTTCTTTATAATTTTAGGAAGGCCTAATTTTATGTTTATCTGTATAAAAAAAGCAGGAACTGGGTTTTTTGGTAAGGATACTTTATTTTACCAAAGCATGTAATAACAATTTTCCATATACGTTTTCTGAACTTATATGATCCCAAATTGTCTCCTTCTCTCCTGCTTCCAGGAACTGATAAGCAATTTGATCTGGGTTATACACGTATTATCATGCAAAACATATCTCCATATTGTTCATTTTTATAAGAGAATACTCATATAAAACCAAAAGCCCCAAAATAAAAACCCAAATAAACTGAAGTGAAAAATCATATGCTTTGATCTATATTTCAACTCTAGTGGTTCTTTCTCTGGAGATGGATATCATTCTTTATTGTAAGCCCCTCAGAAGGAACCGTTTTTTAGAAAGTAGTATTAGGCTTCCCAAATTTCCCCTTCATGGAATAGGGATATTTTCTGCTGTATTTATTTCTGACTGTATAATACTTGATTTTAGAATATTCTTTCATTTCTATATCTAAACATATCCATAGTTTTTAGATACATGTCCATGTATCTTCCTAGTTTTTCTTCCAGAAAGAGTTCACTGTTGTTTGGTCATTGCTTTCCAAGCTTTTTATCCAACAATTTGAGATATTCTAAAGAACCTGGTTGTTTTGGGGGAGCATATTAATTAATTGATGCCTTTGTAAAGCCAATTGGCATAACAAATAAATACAGAGAGGAAAATGTATGCGGATTCAAGAAAATAGCTGTAACTCTGTGGATTACCAGCAGAGAGCAGTCTAATTTGTAAACAAAACTCACTGACTTGAATTCATTAATTCATTTTTCTTTCATTCTTAAAAAGTCTGAACATAATATTTACTTATCAAGTGTAGATAAAGTTTTCAGAATTCTTACAGCTCTTAAGGATTTGGCTCATATTTAGAAGTTAATATTAAGAAATAAATTACTGTTACATAATGAATGAAGCTTAATTTTGCAAGATTAGATTTCCAAAACGTCTTTTAATGGGAGGCCACTTACCTTCAGTGTTTAATTTTAAACACAATTGCAGCTCACTGTTTTTGATTCTTTTTTTTCTTGTAGATATTTTGACGACTTTGAGAAGAGAATTCCCAGGGAGGAGATGTTGGAAATGCAAGTAAGAGATTGCTTTACTGTGTCTGGTGTTAAGGGGAAAGTGACTAAAGTAAAACAAAGAATTTTTAGATTTTTGATTGCCTTTTTCTTTCTTCTTGTTTAGGACATTGTATTGAATGAAGTTAAAAAAGTTGATCCAAAATATATTGCCACAGTCTGTGGAAGTTTCCGACGAGGTGAGTGATTCCCAGTTCTGTGATGTTATTATAAGAATAATTGGATTTCCCTTTTGGGGCTAATATTGTGAACCCCTGAAAAGTCATTAAAACCTCATAGTATTAGCTTGAAAAAATGTATAATTATTTCAAGTTGGTTAGAATCAAGTTTTACCTTGTTTTTGTTGTAGGATGATATTATAGTAGCTTTCTCAGAATCTGTGAAAATACTCTTAGAAAACTGATCTGACCATATTTAGCCACTTTTACCTAAGAAGCAGAAGTTAGGTAGTCAGAAGTGATATTGGCAACTGCAATAAGAACCTACTGTAGGAGAAACCAGAAGGAATAATACCTTGCCTTTCTTTTCTTAGAGTTAAAACTTGGAAGCAACAATTGAGAGAAGGGGTTAGAAATATTAACATTAGGAAGAAGAAATCTTATTTCTTCCCCTGGTACCCAGTTGGGAGGGAATGTAAATAAATATATGAAGGATGTTATCATTTCTAGTTAAGCATCTGGTCAGGAGCCCATTTACAGAATTATTTGCTTGCCATTATCCAGGAAAGAATTCTGCCTTCATTCTCTTTTTCTGTGGAGTTATGAACTTTAAAATAAAATAACTACAGTGAGCACCCATTGACTAGAATTCTCAATGGTTTTAAATTTGGTGGGCATGGAGTGAATTCAGTATGTTTGGGAGAAGAGGCAAATTGCAGGAAAGCAAGCTGTTATGAAGAAATTATTTTTAAAAGCAACATCTAGGATCTGTCCTAGAATCAGCCCATATTCAATCTAATCTCTTCCTTGTTTACAGTACTGGACAAAGATCATTCATTGATGTTTAGGATGAAGATCCTCAGTCACCAAAAAATCTTATGTTCACAATGCTGTACTTACCAGGACAGGAAAGTGTACCAATATATTTATGAAAAGTTTCCAACCATAAGGTTTGAACAAGGGTTTTCTGATTAATATTAACTTATCCAAATACATGAATGTTCCAGTTAATTAAGATTTTCTATTTTGAGCTTAAACCATAGATGCATTTTCTAATACATTGAAGTAATGGTTGTTTGTATAAAACTAGTACTAGTTATTGTATTTATCCTAGATTCTGCTGACATCATCAGTATATCTGAATAGATAGACAGTTAAGAGCATTTAACTTGCTCTGAATATGAATATCGTTGAAATAGAAAGTTGAGCAAAAAATAGGATCTTCCTATCATCAACCTGGTTCCATGTCTACCTGATTTCATAACTTTGCATTAAGAATTTAATTTATTGGTATTTATATCCACAGGTGCAGAGTCAAGTGGAGACATGGATATTCTCCTCACCCATCCTAGTTTCACTTCTGAGTCAGCTAAACAGGTATCTAAGTCCATCCATTAAGTTTAGTCAGTTTCTCATAGCAATACTCATGCATTTTTGTGTTTGTTGACATTTGAGTAGTTATAAACATATAAAAATAAACAAGATACTCATTTTAAGAGTTTTTGTTCTGTGACAAAGTAGTTAATGATACCTTTTTCCCTAACAAGCTCTGAAAAGAGCAGTTAAACTGTGAAGGGGTTTGGTTTTGGTAAAATATTTCCCATTGCTGATTGACTGTGTGTCAAGATTTAGTACTAAATATTATAGTTAGTTTTTCAAGAAATGAGGATTTTTCAGTTAAAACAAAATTGATATAAATGAAAATGCAGATGACATAAATGTTGAGGAGGTCTAGCTAACACACTGGAATACAGGATCCATAATGATCTTGACAACCTAGAACACTGGTCTGAATTGAGTAAGAAGGAGGGATAAATGTAAGGTTCTATATTTGAATTCAAGAAGTCAACTTTATAATATAGGGGAAACCTAATTACATAGCAGTTTTAAAAAGATCTAGGCGGAAGCAGCTAGGTGGCTCAGTGGATTGAGAGCCAGGCCCAGAGAAAGGAGATCCTGGGTTCAAATTTGACCTCAGGCACTTCCTAACTGTATGACCCTGGGCAAGTCACTTAACCTCCATTATCTAGCTTTATTACTGCTCTTCTGCCTTGGAACCAGTACATAGTGTTGATTCTAAGATAGAAGATAAGAGTTTAAAAAAAAATTATTTTTTTTTTAAATTTAAAAAGAGGTATTTTAGTAGACAGTGACATTGAGATAGATCCCTTCCAACTCTGAATTACGTGTTTCTGTAAAAAATACCACTAACCATCAGAAGAGGTTCAAATATATCAAATTTGTTTTAGGAAATGTATGCTTTAATTATCACCTAGTTTATTAATATGATTTATTCAAATAAAAATATGAATTATGTATGCTTCCTGGTTTGGTGATGTTAATGAACAACTGTCTTTTCTTGTGTGTGTGTGTGTATATTATGTATGTATGTATGTATGTATTTCATTTACTTATATCAGTTTTTGCTGGAGAAAAAAATTACTTAATGAAGAAAATAATACCAGGAGTTCTTTCCTACATCTTCAGAAATTTGATTTTTTAATTCCTCTTCATTAACTTTTAACCTTTTTTTTTTCCTCTTAATTGTTTCACTAATTTTGATCCTGCAGCCCAAGCTGTTGCATCAAGTTGTTGAACAACTACAGAAAGTCCACTTCATCACAGATACTTTGTCAAAGGGGGACACAAAGTTTATGGTAAGGTTTTGGATTTTTTTTTTTGAGTAGCACAATTGAAAAAACCTTGGAGACTTCTCATTAACCTTCTCAGTAATCAACCAGATTGGTTACTGGTCTAAATGCACTGAAATATAAGTATTACAATAAACAAGACTGACATTTATAGCAGATTAAGGAAAAATTTATTTAAGTATTTGCCTAAAATTTCCCACTTGTGATTGATCTTTACTGTTGAAGTAAGATACTCAAGGGAATTTAGCAATGCTTCTTAATGCAACTGCTATTTTAAAAATTACTAAGATTACTTAGATACAAGATTGTTATCATTAAAGTAAATTTATTACAAAAATTCTTTGTTTAATGCTTGCTTTCATGCTTCATCATAATATGAAGGTGACCCTGAGTTATTGAAAGCTAGATAAGCATATTATAATCTCTGACAGGTTCTATGAAACTGGAAACGCTTTCAGCAATAGTAAATTGCATGTCTTGTGTCCAAGAACAAATCTAGCAAGTTCAGAAAGGTTCATCCAGAGTTGACTGTAAAGTGATTAATTTTTTGGCTGCAACAGCTCTCAAAGCCCATCTGCCTACAAAGTTATAGTGGGTTAAATATCTGTGTCAGCATAAATATCTACTCTAGTGAAATTGCCGCATTCCTAAAATTCACAGCTAATTTGAAATTTCTGGAAGACCTCTTCCATCATCAAGACTAGAATTAATCTGAAAAGTATTAGTCTATTAGAGCAATACAGGGGAGAAAAGGAATAGGAGGCATTCAGAAAGATGCATGAGGGAAGAGATAGGGAATACAAAAGAGGCATGATTAGAGAAGGAAAAAAGACACTGTTACAAGAGTTTTTTACAATAAAATGAAGTCTGATCATTCATCATAATCCCTCAGTCTTCCTAGAAGCTTAGGGGATAAAGATGCAAGAAGAAAAAACTGCATATGGATTAAAGATAGATTATCAAACAGTTCTTTATAAATACCAGCGGAAAGGCTTCTTCATAAATCTAGAAAATCCTTTTCCTTTTGGCTCATTAATGTTTGTAATTATATCCTTCTAGCCTCTCTTTAGGAGTGTAAAACCTCTGGTCTGAATTCCATTTCTTTCTTAAATTAATTTGCCCCATAATAAATAGAGTAAGAACTTCGTCATCTGGGGACATCATACACAGACAACCACCCCTACCTTCGTAAAAACCTCTCAGGAATAATGAGTTAACTACACTATACAATTACTTAGCTATCGTAGTTAAACTTTCAGAGACTCTACTCTGAATGGCATAACTGCAGGCCAAAAGCATAAAAAATTATATACAGGTAATGTTGCAGTTAGCTAAATAATATAATAATAATTGTTATTCATTTATATATTACATTTTATTTTAAAGGAGCTTCATATAGAACCATTTTTCAAAAGGAAACAAAGTAATAAAAGGGGAAAGAGGCTACTTTTAAGTAGAGTAACTCAGACCAGGTATAACGTTAGGAAACTATAAGACTTTTACGATCCACAAGATAGGAAGCACTTGACTTTCACAGATATATTATTAGTTTCTGTAACTCATAGAGACCCTTTTTTGATACTGTTGTGTAAAGTACCAAAGCCAGTTTGTTTATTTGTAAAGCTGGGGGAAGCTTAATTTTACCTTTTTGTGTATTATTTTCATCATAATATACCAATAATCTCATAATTGCCATATCTAAAGTCTTTTTCTCCTTCTCCTCCTTGACTTTTTTGTAGTACTTGACACTATTGATCACATCCTCCCACTAGATACACTCTCTATGTTTTGTGATGGTTCTTTTTTGATTCTTCTGTCTGTCTGGCTGACCTCTCCTCAGCTTACTTTGCTGGCTCTTCACCCATGTCATACCTACTAACTGTAGAGGTCCCTCAAAGCTCTCTCTTAAGTCATCTTCTCTTTTCCATCTATACTATCTGACTTGGTGATTTCATCAGTTCCCTGGGATTCAATTATCTCTACACAGATGATTCCCAAATCTATATAGCCAATCCTATGCTCTTTCTTGAACTCCATTCCTACATCATCATCTGCCTTTTGAACATCTCAATCTGTGTATTACATAGATATCTCAAATTCAACATGTGCAAAATAGAACTCATTATCTTTTCCCCCAAACAAATCCCCTCTTCCCAAGTATTATGGAGGGCTTTACTATCCTCCCAGTAATCCAGGCTCCTAACCTCAACTCCTCACTCTCACTCACTCCATATATCCAGTCTCTTGACAAATCTTATCATTTTCTATCTTACAACATTTGTATATATCCCCTTTTCACCGCTCTCTCAGTAACTACCCTAGTTTATGCTCTCCTCATCTCAATTTAGAGTGTTGCAGTTGACTTCTATTTTTTTATTTCCATATTGTTCATTTTTGTAAGAGAATAATCTTATAAAACGAAAACCCCAAAACATAAACCCATATAAACAAGTGAAAAATTGTTTGCTTTGATCCATATTCCAACCCAGACAGTTTTTTTCCTGGAGGTGGATAGCATTCTTTGTCATAAGTACTTCAGAATTGTTCTGGATGATTGTATTGCTGAGAGTAGCTAAGTATCACAGTTGATCATCCCACAATATTGCTATTACTGTGTACAGTGTTTTCCTGGTCCTTCTTAGTTCATTCTGCATCAGTTCACATAAGTCTTTCCAGCTATTTCTGAAATCATCTTTTTCATCATTCCTTATAGCACACTAGTGTTCCATCACCATCATATACCACAATTTGTTCAGCCATTTCCTAATTGATGGATATCCCTTTAGTTTCCAATTCTTTGCCACCACGAAAAGAGCAGCTATAAATATTTTTGTACGAGTAGGTTCTTTCCCTTTTTTTGATCTCTTTGGGATACAGACCTAGTAGTGGTATTACTGGATCAAAGGATATGCATTCTTTTATAGCCTTTTGGGCATAATTCCAAATTGCCCTTCAGAATGATTGGATCATTCACAACTCCAGTAATGCATTATTGTCCCAGTTTTGCCCTATCTCCTCCCACATTTATCATTTTCTTTTACCAACATATTGGCCAATCTGATAGATGTGAAATGTTATCTCAGAGTTGTTTAAATTTACATTTCTCTATAATCAAGAGGGATTTAATACAATTTTTCATATGATTATTGATAGCTTTGATTTATTCATCTGAAAACTTCTTATTCTTATCTTTTGACCACTTGTCAATTGGGGAATAACTTATATTCTTAAAAATTTGATTTAGTTCTTTATATGTTTTGAAATGAGGCCTTTCTGAGAGAAATTTGTTATAAAATTCTTTCCCAGTTTCTTGTTTCCCTTCCAATCTTAAGTTGCTTTGGGTTTGTTGTTTTTTTTTTTTTTTTGCACAAAACCTTTTTTATTTAATCAAAATTATTCGTTTTATACATTGTAATGTTCTTTATCTCTTTTTTGGTCATAAATTCTTCCTGTTTTCATGGATCTGACAGGTAAATTTCTGTGTTCCCCTAATTTACTCATATCACCCTTTATATATAAATTATCTACCTATTTTGACCTTATATTGGTATAGGGTGTGAGTTATTGATCTATAACTAATTTTTGCTATACTGTTTTCCAGTTTTCCAAGCAGTTTTTGTTAAATAGTGAATTCTTATCACAAAAGTTGGAATCTTTGAGTTTATCAAACTCTGGATTACTAAAATCATTTACCCTTAATCTGTTGTCTTGATCCATCCTTCTATTTCTTAGCCAGTACCAAATTGTTTTGATGATTATGTGTAGTTGATTTCTAATTGATCTCCCACCTTTAAGGCTCTCCCCACTATAACCCATATAGCTAAAGTTATTTTCCTAAAACATGGGTTTGCCTATGTGTCTCCTTGTTATCTCCAAGGTCATATTTAAAACCCTCTATTTAGCATTTAAAGTTTTTATCAACTTGGCTCCTTCCTCCCTTTCCAGTTTTATATTTTACTCACCCTCACACCTTCTTTGATCCCTTTCCTTTGTCCTACTTGCTGTTCCCTGTACACAGCACTCCTGTCTTCCATCTTAGTGCCTTTGCACTGCCTCTTCCCCATGCCTGGATTGCTTATACTCCTCCCCTCAGTCTCTGGAAGTTTCTTTGGCTTACTTAAAGACTTAGTTCAAATCCTATAGTCTTCAGGTGGCCTTTTCCTGACCCCTTAGTTCTAGTGCTTTTAACCCTTTGTGATCACTTACCTCCCATCTACTCTAACTTTTATGCATCCTATTGTCTCCTCCATGAGAACGTGAGTTCCTTGAGGTTAGGGACCATTTTTTACCTTTCTTTGTACCCCCTTAGTTTAGCACAGTGCTTGGAACATATATGTACTTAATAAATGTTTGTTGACTGATGAAATATTTGGGAATGGACTATAAAACAGAGAAAAGCTGCTGAGGAAAACATTGAAGAATGAAAAACAAGAAGTGAGAATGAAATCATAGGACTGAAATGGAGAAAATGACTACTAAGGCATAGGAACAGATGGTAAAACAATAGAAGAGATGATTTAGGATTCCCTAGATACAGGTGCCTACCTAGTTTTAAAGTAAATTTAAATTTAAAAGGTATAATTAAACTATCAAAGTCCTATCATAAAAACCATTCCCTGACTTCTCAATACTCTAACACAGGGATTGGCAACATATGGCTCTTGAGCCATATCTGGCTCTTTCTGCAGGAGCCATAAAGTCAATTTTTTTTCAGGAGCTGTTACAGGAGTGCACACTGTTACAAGAGCGCGCACTATGAGCACTGTACGGCTCTCACGAAATTACATTTTAAAAAATGTGGTGTTTATGGCTCTCACGGCCAAAAAGGTTGCCGACCCTTGCTCTAACATACAGACTGGCAATCATGAACATTTTCTGATCTCCTACAACAAAATAGTTTAACATTGTTCCTAAATATCTATTAAGGTGTGAGCATCCAGGTTGTGTTAAAGTTATCCTCAGAATGTGTTATAATTTTTTTTAAGTCCTGCTAGCAGCAATAAATCAGTCTTTTAAAAGCTGGGGCAATTCCAGATCTGTTTGTTTGTTTAATCAGTCTAGTAATTGAACTGTTCCTTCTTTAGACATATCATTTAGAAGAAAAAAATTAGATTTTCTTCTTTTAAATGTCTGTTAATTTAAACTATAATAGGAATCAGTTAAACTGTAGTATTAAGTGTGAGCTTGGCATCAAATAATTTCTATAGAGTAGAGTGGTAAGAATTTCAAGGACAATAGGAGGTACCTAGAATCCCCTAAGGAAATGAAAGAGGTTTTATTTCAAACACTCAACATGAATCCATCCAATTGAAATGCCAAACAGAACTAATCCATTCTATCCAGCAAGGAATTTACAATAATACACAGAAATTCTTTAACACTAGCTCTCCAGCAAAAATGCAGGAAATCAAATTAGCCTTGAGGAAAGTAGTAAAACCATTAGATAAAATCCTTTTACTAACTTGACAAACAGCAAGATCTTTGCTTCAGGAACAAAAACAGTCATATCCGTAAGGTATTACCGCATGGTAATTCCAAATGGAAATAATTTCTTATCCAGTTGAGGAAAGAAGTTGAGTTGAAACTTGTTAATGCCTCAGGAAGATGAGCTTCTTGTTGTGAAGTTAGCCTAATGTTTTATTAATCTCTAGCCACTGGCCCTTTCTGTATAAGAAAGAAAGTCTTCACCAAAGTCTCCCAAATTAAGAAAATCTAGTCTTTTGGGACTCATTAAAGTACAACAATTTAGACCAAATTATACCCCTGAGATTTTAGGGTTTTTTTTTAAATAATGAAGAATAGATGAATGAAAAAGCATTTATTAGTGTTTTGTTATGTGCAGAGCACTGTACTGTAAGTGCTTGAGATATATAAATAGAAAGTAAAAAGTTCTTTCTCTCAAGGGGCTAGCATACTAATGCAGAGAGAGACAGCACGTATAGCACTTTTCAGCTTCAAAGTAAGATGGAAAGGTCCCATAGGATGTAACAGCAAAGCAAACGATAATTCATTATTTTTAATGTCAGTTCTACCAATAAAATCCAATCAGTTAAATCATTTAACAGTGCCCAAGGACTTTGATGGCAAGGATTTGGGGGGATCTTTAGTAGTTTTTTGTGTCTGAAATTCCTGAAGAAGCAACTGACAGGCCACATCTTCATGGGTATTGCTACCCATTAGGCTAAGGTAAAAGCAAGATCAGAAGATTAGGAGCCTGGCACTCCCAGGGCTCTTGGATTTACCTTTCTGTCAATAGTTGGTCATCTGTTGTTGGTGTCAAAGAAGGTAGACCCCTTCTCTGCAAAGGTTTGTCCTCTCATTGATAGTTATGGGGCATGAGCTAGAGGCAGGCCTGGTGGCCTAGAGGCCACTGCTATTTCCAAGGCTTTTTTGGTTTCAGAATCCTGGGCTATCTCCATCTAGATTTCAGGAGAAATCATAAACTGCCTCCTATCTCTCCCTTAGAGTTCCTTGCTACTTTAGCTAGGCTGCTTTGCTTTCAGTTTAGTAGGGGCAGTTGATCCCTTCACTGTAGGAGTTGCTTTCCCTTCCCCTAAATCAGTGGTGGCAAAACTTTTAGAGACCAAGTTCCCAAACTGTCACATGTGAGCTGCCCCCTTACCCCAGATAGGGAGGGAGGAAGTGCTCCCATTGGGCTGCTAAGCAAAGGGACGGGTGATGAAATGTCCTCAGGCATGCATGGAGAAGGGGAGGAGTGCAGCCCTCTCTGGCACATGTACCATATGGCCCTAGATCGGGGGTTGGCAACGCATGGCTCTCGAGCCATATTTGGCTCTTTTATGGGCCAGATATGGCTCTTTCTACAGGAGCCATAAAGACTCAACTTCCTCATCTATAAAATGAAGATAATAATACCTAAAGCACCCAGATCTAAGGGTTGTGAGGCTCAGTGTGTAAAGAAGGAACTTCACACAATTTTAAGTGCTATATAAAGAGTCACAGGAAAAGTCAGGACAAGATCTGGGAACAAAGGAATATTAATAATAATAGCAACCTTTATATAGTGCCTACTATGCCAGGCACAGTGCTAAGCACTTTACAGATATTATCTGATTGAACCTCGCAACAGTTCCTGGAAGTAGATACTATTACATTTTACAATTGAGGAAATTGAAGCAAAGGTTAAGTGACTGGCCCAGAGTCACACAGCCAGTAAGTATTTGAAGTCATATTTGAACTCAGGACTTCCTGACTCAAAACCTGGGACTCTATCCTTTGAGCTACCTATCTACCTACTCCATCTTAGCTGGAATAGAGAATATGTAAAGAGGAATACACTGTAATAAGATTAAAAGGGAATATTGGAGCCATGTTATGGGAAGTCTTAAATATAAAAAGAATTGTATTTTGTTAATGAGATCTTTCAGTGGTTGGAACTCACTGAGAAGGTAGTAATGTAAAAGGCTAATAAGATAGACAGAGGGTTCTGATTTAAAACTTGAGCTTTCAAAAGTATAAACTTAAACATCTGCATTTTAAAAAAATATGTGGATTAAAAGTAAACATTAAGTTTTTAGAAATTCTCTTTTCTGTTCTTTAACTTTTTTTGCTTTATTTTTAGGGTGTTTGTCAGCTGTCAAGTGAAGATGATGAAGCTCCATATCCTTACAGAAGAATTGATATCAGGTATTGTCCACAATATGTCTTTAACCTACTTAAGAAATGTTCTTCTTTGTTTCTCCTTCTTATCTAGTTCTCTTCTAGAAATTAGACAAACCCTGGAGTTTATGTCTTTGTTCATACTAGGCTTGTTTTCTGATTTTCAAGAGATCATCTGTTCCTTCTGCAGATGTTATTCAGTGTGAGAAGGTCTTTAAAGAAATCTGATTCTAAATTCTGACTTCAGTCATTAAACAAATATTCTGTTCTCTACAAAGAAGCAATATATTATAATGAACTATAAATCTTACCTCTTAGTTCTTAAAAAGATTTATGTGTTGAAGGTGTAGCCTGCTAGAGCAAAACATTCAAGGATGTTGCCATTTCACTCTTGCTTTACCCACTGCCTCCTAGCATCCTGTAGTGAATTTCCTTAGCCCTAGCATGGGTATATTTAAGTTCAGATCAACAAAATTTCACTTTCATGGCACTATTTTCTTCAAGCTATCTGGCCATCTAGGCAAGCAGAGTATTTTGAATCCTTAGTATCAATAGACTGGATAGAATTCCATCTATACTTGGATATTCCCTGAGCCATGATGGGCATGTTATTTCATCTCTGGAAGTCAATGCTTCCTTATCCCTAACATAGACATAATAGGAATGTCTGTCTTACCTGCCTATCTCAGTGGGCTATTGGAGCACTATCAGGGTCGTAAAGCACTACCTACATATGATGTTTTTATCATTAGCAACTTTTTTCAGGTGTTTGTTTTTTCCTTCAATGATCCCTTTAAAAATCCTAAAACATTTTGCCCATATTTTTAGATTGATTCCCAAGGACCAGTATTACTGTGGTGTTCTCTACTTTACTGGCAGCGATATTTTCAATAAGAATATGAGGGCCCATGCCCTAGAAATGGGCTTTACAATCAATGAGTATACGATCCGGCCTTTGGGAGTCACTGGTGAGTATTTGTTCTCAACCAAGAAAGTCATTTACAGAGAAATTTTATTCTTAGCAAATTTGACCTGTTAGGAAACTTTCCAGTAAATGATGTGTGCTTTCTAATAAATGTGCTAAAATAAAATCATTTTAGCAAGCCTCTGTATCAGTGACTTAGAGGCAGTACTCAGTACTCAGGACCCAGGAAACATTCCCATTCCCATCAAAGCATAATGCCTGTTAAGGTAACCTTTCTTACACTTGCAAGTTACCTACTTTTTTCCTGTCAACTTATAAGCATTTATTAGGAACCTAATCTGCAAGGCACAATGGATGTAGAGGTATAAACACAAAAATAAAAATAGTCCTGTTTTTCAGGAGTCCTCTAAGAGCTTACATTCTAATAAGAAATTGGACATAAGCGAATACAAGAAAATCTGAAGAGGGAAAAATCACTTAGAACTAGGAAGTCAGGAAAGGCTTACTGTAGCACCTTACCTGAATGTTAAAAGAAATAAAGCATTTTCAGAGAGATTTGTGAAGAGACAGTACATTGCTAGAAAGGGTGTCAGGGTTAACTTGTACATGAAATGTGGAGCACTGGGAACAGCAAGTGGGCCAGTTTGACTTGAATGTAGAGTGTGTGAAATAAGCCTGAAACATTAAGTGGGAAGGGCTTTAAATGCCCAGCTGAGGAGATTTTTATATTTTGGCTTCAGGCAATAGAAAAACCCCCGAAGATCAAATAAGGGAGTGACATGGTCAGACCTGTGTCTTAGGAATATTAATTTGGAGGCTGTATGTTATTAGGTGGCTTAAGACAAGAGGCTTTTGGAAGTTTTCCAGGTAAAGAGGTGATAAGGGAGGGACTCAACAAAGGTTGTGGCTGTGCAAGTGAAGATAAGAGGACAGATGAGAGAGAGAAATCGGCAGGCATTCACTTATGTGCCAGGCACTGGGCAATCAAAATGCAAGAAATAAAACAGTTCTACTCTCAGGATGCTTACATCCTAACATCTCATTACTTGGCAACTAGCTGATTTGGTATGTGGAATAAATAAAATTGATGAGTTGAACATGGCTTAAAAGTTATGAACCTAGGTGACAGGTGCCCCCAACAGAAACAGGAGGAGGAGCAAGTTTGAGAGGAAGATAATAAATTTTGTTTTGAGTTTGAGATGTCTACTAGACATCAAAACCCAGCGAACAATTAGTAATAACAAGGAGAAGCCCATTTTTATTACTTTAAAGATTTTTTTCTAATTCACAGAATAGCTCTTACATACCAAATTAACCTTCATGATATTTATTTATTTGTTGGGGGGGTGATTTTATTTAATTAATTAATTTGGGGTGTTCTCCCATGGTTACAAGATTCATGTTCTTTCCCTCCCCTTTCTCCACTCCCCTTCCGTAGCCTACACTCAATTCCACTGGGTTTTATATGTGTCATTGATCAAAACCTATTTCCATATTGATATTTGCACTAGGGTGATCGTTTAGAGTCTACATCCCCAATCATATCCCCATCAACCCATGTGATCAAGCAGTTGTCCAAATTAACCTTCAAATTAAGTGTTAAGGACATCTAAATAGAAGGCATTGCCTACCCTTCAAAGGACATTAATTAATTCATGACAATAAGATATATATGAACTCACAAAGTGTAAAGTAAATGGAACCAGGAAAACAAAATCCATGGTAATCACAGTGCAAATGAAAAAGGTAGAAAACAAAAATTATAATTATAATGCCCAAGCATATCTAGTAGATATGTCCAGCAGATTAGTTGGAAAAATGCTCTTCCTTCCCCTTCTAGGAATTCTTGTGGGGAAGACTCTTGAGTGTGGAATATTGTTTATACTATCAAATATATTTGATAGGTTGATTTTATTGGACTACTTCCCCCTCATTCAATCTCTGCTTCAAGGGGTGTCTTTCATGGTTGGGGAGGGGAGGGTTGTATTTGGAAATTATGGTGATATAAAAATAAAAGATTAATAGAAAAAAAATTTTTTTTACCATTGTCCATATCTATATTGTATGAACCTCGTTAAAATGTGCCTTATTATATAATTCTACCTTTCTGGGAAGAAAAAAGCTTATAATATTTTATGTGTATACACACATATGTACTTATCTATATATACAAAATGCAGTTAGAGCTGTTTATAAATATGGATTTTGTGACTACTTAACATTTAAGTTAAGTCTAAGTTCACAGTAGCTACAGTGAAGGTCCAATAGGAAGATAAATTAGTGCCATTTAAAAGAGTCTCGATACTATGGCTGAAGAGCCCAAAAGTTCCATTTGTGGTTTGGGTATGTACCTAACAGAATTCCTTAAAAACCCAGGCAGAGAAGAGAGATCTAATCTCTGCTGCATCACCTTTTGTTCTGAAGAATGGTCCCCTCACAACTCTCAATTCTGAAGCCATAAGAATAAAACTCCAGAATCTTGTCTTTAGAAATCTTTTTCCACCTTCCCTATGTTATAGGAGTTGCTGGAGAACCCCTCCCAGTGGACAGTGAGAAAGACATCTTTGATTATATCCAGTGGAAATACCGAGAACCCAAAGACAGAAGCGAGTGATGCCTTTGACAGTACCAAGAACCACCACATAGCAATGTTTATTTCTTGAACTTTACTTCTGTAAGGGTCTTTACTGTTTATAAATGATAGCTTCTTCTTCACTTTTTAGCCTTGTAATCATTAAAATGTCCAGCACAATCAAATGGTATTATTCTTATTTTATTAGCAAATAGGTCAATTTAAATATGTACATTTTATTCATGTTTATTTTTTACTAAAGAATTAAGATAAATGCCATGAAGAGAGAGAAAGAAAGCCAATTGATTTCTGATAGAGATTCTAATTTACCACTTTTTATCCAATTAAAAAAGATTTCTCAGTGCTTCTTCCTAGGCCCCAACTGTACTTCCACCAGATACATTGTGTGTAGGCTTCAGGAAGGGAAAATAGCTTATTTGTCTAGAAATTAGAGATTTTCATAAATCCATCTCACTCCCCTATTGATCCCATATTTTGGGGGGACTAAAACTTATAACTTAAACAGCTGCAATTTCCCTTGAAAAAGAACTAGCAATCATAAGTTTGTTTCTAAATCAAAATAGTTCATCTGCTTATGTTTTACAAGGATTAAAACTGTCTTCCCTTTTTCTTGGCCTTATCATTCAAGTGTTATGGATAAATATCATAAGTACAAACTGTAGGTTTTTAGAAGTGAAATGTCTATTTCCAGTTCTAGAATACCTTGGGAGTTATAGTTCCATTACACATAAAAATAAGTCATCTGCTTAGTAAAACCTTTTTTCTAATACTGCATTTAATTTAAACTATCAAATAGTTTCACCTATGCATGATGATATGGCATTTTTGCCTTAATGGAAGAGAAATCAGTATCAAAACAGCAGTTATTTGGTTTACCAATATTTACAGGGATTATTTTCACTATTAGTCTGCAGGAATTAATAATCTTG
Organism: Gracilinanus agilis; assembly: GCF_016433145.1. Classification (NCBI taxonomy): domain Eukaryota; kingdom Metazoa; phylum Chordata; class Mammalia; order Didelphimorphia; family Didelphidae; genus Gracilinanus; species Gracilinanus agilis. The sequence continues at coordinate 165,785,425 of NC_058131.1, read as the reverse complement.
CCTTCGGACTCCTTCACTTTTCTTCCATGTCTGTCAAGAAACCACTTTAAAGGTTTATTATTAAGTGAGTCACCAAGTTAAAACTACATTTTTTTGTTTTCAGGGACCTCAGTTTTCATGTACATTGAAGAACACAGACAGACAAAGAACCAGCTCCTTTTCCACCATGGTTTACAGTAGTAATTCCAAAGTATCAGACAGTTAGTCTAGCTTTCAGTTACTTCAAATGGTGCATGATCCTATTACAAGAAATGTCTATATTAAAGGCTTTAAGAATCGGTTTGAGTTTTGTATTTCCACAAGATTCTTAAGAGACTAGATTTTCTGACAGACTCTTAAACGAGAGTGTTGTCGAGGCCCAGTACTTTGACTTCGGCAAAACAGTCCAGGACCACAGTCACAGCGCTGGAAGATTTCTGGAGCTTGAGCACCATCTTTATGGCCACGTCTAGAACAAACTTGCCCCTCCAGGAGGACTGGCTTACAAATTTTTGTCCAAAAATGGCGAGCACAGCAAAGTCCAGGATTGCAGTCAAAAGTTCGTAGACAACTTTCTCCTTCTTGCCCTGTAGGAAAATCAAGATAGGTTTTTAATAGTACTGCATGAAAAATGGAGAGTGCTAAAGTTGTAAAGAGTGGGAGGGGCTGCAATGCTACCTGTCAGACAGGTCTAGAATGGTTAGGCTGCCTTTTTATTCAGTGCACTATAATTTAAATGGCTTAATGAATTCCATAGCTTAGCATTCTGTTAGGTATTTTTGTATAACTTTTGAGGGACTGTATTTTGCAGTATTTAGTCTGTGTCAAAACATTTTTTTAAAAAATTCTATAGGTTTCTAAAAAACTTTCAGTAAGAAACATCTTTAAGGCATTAATATCAAAATCAAATAGAAACAGCTCCCTGCAGGCCATATTCTGACTCAAAAAAAAAAAAAAACAATGTTATCTGCTTTATTGTTTCCCAGTTATTTCCCAATTACATTTTAATCTGATTGCCCTTGCTAGTTTTTCAAGCCACAATTTTAACATGACTGCTTTAAGGGTATATGTTGGATTAGATTAGGCTACTAATGTCCCTTCCACCTCTCAAAATCAATGCTTTTAGGTTCCCATGGGATTGGGGGCTGGACCAGCATTAAGCTTTCATACCTAAAAATTACCATGAAATAGTCTTAGTACAAATGATTTTATGTGTACCATTTTTAGAGGGGAAATTATTGCCATCTGTTTTCTTACAGAAAACATTCTAATCATAGAGTTATCTCAAAATTCTGTGGGATAGCTTAGGATCTTCTATTCTAGTAATATATATTATAAACTAAAAGAAAATGAAACATAAAGAAAAAGTCACTTAATTTGGTTGTTTCTTTTGTTTTTCCACAAATAAAAAGAGTACAATTCTTTTACTAGTGCAGTCTAAGGGTCAGGAGATATCAGCTGGTGGGTTCTCTTGTCAACAATTAATTTGGGATTAGCGTATTCATGTTGTACTGCACTGATTTCTGCTTTTCCAATTTCACGTCCCCTACCCCCTCAGCCCAGATTTGTTCTTTATCCACTATCTCCCATAAGGTTGAGCCTGCTGCTTTTCTACAGGACCAGGTTAGAGAGAATACAGAGAAAAAAAGTTACTGTAATACTGTACTGAAGAAGGCAGGTTTTGTTTCAACTAGTTCCTTAATCCCAGAAGCCTAGAGGAAAAAAGAAAATTGTTTTACTAAATACTATGTTACGGTGTTACCCTTACCTTTACTGCCTTGAGGTTTATTAGTGTTGGGCTTCTTTTTGGGCTTGCTTTCTTGAATTGGGTGCTGAGTTGTCCCCTTAGAATCCAGGCCTTCCTGGTCATCATTTCTCTCCAGGACTGGGGTTGTGTCTTCAATGAGTGTACAAACATCTGAGGGACAGTCATTCAAGACTAGTTACAGATTTTGGAGGCAAGCACACAAGCATATCATACTAGTTTTAGCAGCACCTGTGTTTTCTACTTCTATGTTACTTTATGCTCATTGCATGTTTCAGTACCTCAAAAAACCATTATTTCATCATTATTCATACACCCTCCAGTGATGCAGAACATAACTCCGATAGATTTGAACTGCTTTGGCCAAAAAATGGATTGCCTGACAGTTTGTTACATATTTTGTATTATCCTGGTACAATGCAAGGTCTTGAGAACCAAGACTGTTTGTTTTTATCTCTGTATCTCCAGTAACTTTTAATAAATGTTTATTAAATTCACACACACACACACATCTATACAGTATACGCTTCAAGCTATTCCAGGTTGGTAAAGGTTCTACTTGTGGTCCATTGGCATAACCCGCACGGGTCACTAATGCACTATGATGAGACATAGAGGGTGACTTCGGTGGAAGATTTTTTTATATATGTCCTAGAGCAGTGATGGGCAAACTTCTTAAAGAGGGGGCCAAAAGAAAGGAAATACTCATCTGTCAGTCTGTTTCTAAGGCAACTCTTTAGAAGTTTCATTGTATTGTATCCTACTCATCATATTCGTCAGATTAGGAATAATGTCACACAGCCAGATAGGACATTTCAGGGGGCCACATCTGGCCCACAGGCCGTAGTTTGCCCATCACTGATCTAGACAGTGCAAGTCCTCTTGTCATTAAGAGAGGAATGTATGAAGTACGTGGACTAATTTTAAGATACAGCATTAAATTTCAGATCATTAACTTTTAAGTGACAAATTGTCAACACTGATACAACTAAGAATGACTCATTAAGCATTATTTGAGTTAAGGAAGCATAAGTTAAAGTGAAAACGACAAGGAACCGTCTAGCTCTTTTATACATGGTTCATGTACAGGGTCAGAAAGGCTGTCTATACCACCGAATGCACTGCCTTTGCATGGATTCATGCCTGCTTACCATTGACACAGAGAGACCCTGGGCAGCACATGCCATTACGATGGCACCGTCTCCGCAACCCCCGGCACATGGCACAGATTGGCTTTTCATCTCTGGATCTGAGGCAGAATTTTTTGGCACCACAGTCTCTGTCATTCAAACACTGTGAAGAACCCTGTGGAGTAAAAAATATTTCCATTGAATACAAAATACAGACTAAGAGAATCAATATTTTAAATATCTCAAAGGGCTTCGAGTAGAGGAAACCTTAAAGGTTATCTGTCTAATCCACCTTCCTCATTTTTCCTTAAGGACCTGAGGTGTAGAGAAGCAAAGCCAGGATGAGTTATATGGCTGCACTTTAAAATTCCCTCCAACAAGCATTTATTATCTACTCTATGCCACCTTCATCCAAGAGGCCGGGCTTCTGAAGATCCTGGAATGTCATGCAGTTGTATTTGTCTTTACACCATTCATGGAATTGCCATTGCTCTTTGTGAACCTTCCAAAAAATGCAGTGCTTTGGCATATAGTAAAGGATGCCAAGGAACAAAATGAATTTGTTAGGCTCTTTATCCTTAAAATGGCTTTTCTAGAGTGCCCCATGTTCAGCTCTTTTCTTTCTATGAGCCTCAATATACTGTAGGTTTAATTTTAGAATGAATCTTAGGGGGAACAGCTGGGTGGCTCAGTGGATGGAGAGCCAGACTTAAAGAAGGGTTCAAATCTGGCCTCAGACATTTCCTAGCTGTGTGACCCTGGGCAAGTCACTTGACCCCAATTGCCTAGCCCTTATCACTCTTCTGCCTTGGACCTAATACACATTAAGGGTTTAAAAAAATAAAGAATGAGTCTCAGCATCTCATTGTTGAGGGCCCAGAATATTAGGCTCACTTTATGTATGGAAAAAGACAAATCTCATCGTGTAAATCAACAAATGGACACCAGAGCCAAGGCACCATATTTTACTAGATTCCTATTGCCTATGTCAGTGCCCTGGCTCAGATGGAGACAACTATCCATTTTAACGATTTTGTTCTAAAACCTGCGACTTCAACAGTGATCCGGATCCAGCATGCCAGATGCCAAGCATTTAACCCCAGCCCAGACCAAGCTTTACCTTGCGAGGGTCTTGCACTTCAGCAGAACTCTTGATGATGTTCGAATCCAGAACCAAGGCTCCCAGGGGAGAGCACAGATAGCTTAGTCCCAGCAAGAAAACTACCACCATTCTTCAGGTGTCCAGATCCCAGGTTTGCTGTTCTCAGGAGGCTACAGTTTTCCCTCACTCTCTGCCTCTCTGCACAGGGGCTTCTACAAACTGGGATTGGGTTTGCCAAGACTTAAGAATATAAAGCCTCACAGAGTTTTTTCTGCAGCAGAAGACAATTTCAAGGCTAAGTAATGTGTGTGAAATGTGATGAATGAAACCTGACCAGTAGGCTCCTTCCTGAAGTATTTATAGCCAGATGTGCCCATTTCTCTCATCCTCTCCCCCCCTCCCAACATTTCCTTCCTCTTCAGCCCACACAGGCTTCAACAAATCCCTTCAAATCTGTTTGATCAATAGTTCAAAACAAGGACTCAATAGAGTGAGAGAGGAGGCCGGGCAGCAGCAGCCTCTTCTCCTCCTGGGGCTGAATCCCTCCTAATTATTGCATATCAAAGTGAGTTCAAAGGGCTCCAAGAGGAGCAGGATGTCTGTATCAAAGGCAAACTCTGATAATCACCTGCATTTCCTACCTTCAATAATCCTTTGCAAAAAAAAAAGAAAGAAAGAAAGTCTAAGATCTGTTTTCACAGCTAATTGTGCTCAAAGAAAGAATGATTCATATTGGCCTCTATGCAAGAGAGGATGCCAAAAATTAATGAGTTACAAAATATACTGAGAACCTTTAAACTGCCTCAGATAGTGAAAAAGGTAGAAAACACCTTCTGATTAGCTCTGGGATCCAGATGTAAAAATCCTACCAGCTTAAAAGCAACTGCCAAAATAACACCTGTTCCAACTAAATATCAATTTGGAAAGAAGCTGCGATGTACCTTAAAATGAAACAAAATTGTTTGAAGTTAAGGTTAATTAATTCAGAAAAAGATGAGATCCATTAAAAAATCAAAATCTCTTTTTGATGTTATAGATGGTAGCAAAAAGCCCATTTTTTACTGAGTTATATAACCGCTTTTGAAAGAACTAACAGAAGGCTATTGGTTTATTTTATATGTGATGTAATTTATATCACATTCTTTCGAATTAAATGGAAGCAGACTCCTTGTACTGGCTGATTTCAGAACTATCTTGACCCATTTCCAAGCTTCTTAATTAGAAATTGCTTTACTCCAGCTCCAGCTCCTTCCTATCCAATTGTTTTTTCCATCAGCACAGTCAAGAAGTCAGGTAGCTGGACATATCTTAAGTACTTTAAAATTGGAGCCTCAAGAGAGGTCAAAGTAATTGCTCCTTTCCCTCTTCATTGTCATCGTTTTTCAGTTTAAACTCATTCCAGGATTTCAGATGTGAGGTGTTTCTAACTGACTTCAACTGTGATCACATTTTCATTTGTGGCTTATCGAGTTTCCAGATGCTATCACAATATATCAATACATTGGAATTTACCCCCTTTTTTTTTTCATTTTTCCCTTTTTTTATTTAGAATATTTTTCCATTTTACATGATTTATGATCCCCCTCCCTGCCTCTTTCCTTCCCCCTCCAAAAGCCAACAAGCAGTTCCACTGGGTTATACGTGTATCATTGTCTTTGGAATTTATCTAAATCTTCCTTGACAAATATGAGATCTCTCCATTTTGAAACCAACCATAGATGATAACCAACATAAAATGAGTTACACGGATTACGCAAGATCCAAGTTTTTACTGTAAGATTCTTTCTTCCCTTCCATAGCCTTACCAGACTATTTACTGCTTATAAAGTGTAATGGTAGCCATTTTTGCTCATTTTTCCCTCTCACTGGAGAAAATGCACTTTAATAAGATAGCAAGTATGTGGCCTTAGAGATAAATAACAAGAGTCCCTTTGGCCAAAGGGTTGATGTTAAAAGGAAAGATGAGATGTATGGAAAAAAACATGGTACCAAGTAGAGTGTAAAAAGTAGCTTAAAAATGTAAATATTATCGGAATGGGGGGAAAAGGGAAGGCTTCATGGAAGAAGAAGCCTTTGGGAGGAATCTCAGAGAGATGAAGGAATATCTCTGGATATGTAAAACATTGAAAAGGCATGGAGGAAAGAAAGCACTGCCTCTGTTAGACAACAGTCAATAGTCAGGGTTAGGTGGGATGCCGTAGATAGCTGGTCAGTCCAAGATAGGGTGGGTTAGATCCAGATTGGGAGGGGCCTTGAAAACCAAGATGATGGAGGCAGTGAAGGGTACTAACAGGAACAAGATCATCATAATATAAAATCTTGTAGTCCTCACCAGTTAGCACTGGTTAAACATCAACTGTAGTTTCAGCATGAGTCAAGCCTGAATGGTAGACGAATCAGTTACCCATTCTGTTTTGGATCTGTGATGTTCTAGACTGGCCATTGGCTTTGTGCCTAATCTGTTTTATTAATTACTCCTATATTTACTTTATTTATTAAAATAAGAAATTTTTATTTATTTTACAATTTAAATCATTTAATTTAATTATTTTAATTTTAGTCAATTTAATAGTTAATAAATTATTTATTAGTAATTTATTAATAATAATTAATAATATTTATTAAAGTTAATTATCTATGGCGGTCCTCCAGCGTGCCACCACCATCCCCATATTCTCATTGCAGAAAGGCAGAGAGACCTCTCCCACACTGACCAATGATGACAAAGTGGACAGCAGGGAACAAAGGACCTGTGCACAGAGAACCTTAGAATTCCAGAAGAATCTCCCAGACCTACTCATGCTCCTCATTCCCTGTGATGTACATGTCAAACCCACCTGAATTTGGCCATGTCCATTTTCCAGGGTTTCTGGAATGGGAGATGACCAGCCCTCACGCCCTAATAAATACGCCCAACCCTGATGCACAGAGCTCTGAGCTATTTCTCCACACTCAGAGCTGCCACTCCACACCTGGATAGTTGCTATTCTATCAGCTCTGGAGAGGCCACTCTAGGAATCCCTGGGCTAATCCATCAGCCCTGAGGCTATAATACCAACACAAACCTCTTCTTCAAATAAAACTCTCTTCTTATTTCTGGAATGAAGGGAGTTTGAGTCTCCCATTCTTGGAAAGAGCCTCTGCTACAAACATGGGTTTTTCTCCCACAACAAAGAGAGGGTCACAGAATTAGTCCTAGAAACAAAGGCCCAGAGATACTTTTATTTGCCCAAGATGGCACGGGTAGTCACCAACAGAGTTAGTGTTTAAATTTAGCCATTAATAAGAAAGTCATCGAAAGTTTTTGAGCAGGAAAGTCAGGCGATCAGGCCATAGAGTAAAGGATGAACTGGTTGTGGGAAACACTAGACGTAGGGGAACTGGTGAGGAGGTTTATTGCAGTCGCTCAAGCCCAGAAGTAATGACAGATTGGACTAAGATGCTGGCAATAAAAATAGAAAAAAAAAAAAAAAAGGAAACAAGGAGGCCAAGATCAGGGTCCATGGAGGCAAAGAGATATATAGAGCACTGGCCAGGGAGTCAGGAGATGGGATCTAGTCACATGTCTGCCCCCAATAAGCCATGCATTAAAGAATCACAGAAGGAGCCCAAAGACCTTAAAATTCATGTAATCCAACACTCCTTTTTATGGATGAAGAAACTGTAGATTAAGAAAATTAAGTGGCTTGCTTAAAGTCATATCTGGTTAGTGGCAATGACTAGAAATAAAAGATACTTCTCTGGGCTTCCATTTTCCCAAGTAAAAAATCAGTTTGGATTAATCAGTGATTCCCAAAGTGGGCGCCACCACCCCCTGGTGGGTGCTACAGCAATCCAGGAGAGCGGTGATGGCCACAGGTACATTTATCTTTCCTATTAATTGCTGTTAAAATCTTTAAAAAATTAATTTCCATGGAGACTAAGTAATATTTTTTCTGGAAAGGGGGCGGTAGGCCAAAAAAGTTTGGGAACCACTGGTTTAGATAATCTCTAAAATTTCAGGACTAAAGTCGTTCTACAATTCCAATTCTAAAGTTATCCTTTTTTTGTTTGTTTTTTATTAAATGTTTTCCATGGATAATGATTCATGTTCTCTCCCTCCCCTCATCCCTCCCCATTCCCGGAGTTGACAAACAATTCCACTGGGTGACACATATATTATTGCTCAAACCCATTTCCATATTATTCATTTTTGTAAAAGAGCAATCCTTTAAAACCAAAACCCCAAATCACATACCGGTACAAACAAGTGTACAATTCTCCTTAAAGCATCCTCCTGGGGGGCATCTGGATAGCTCAGTGGATTGAAAGTCAGGCCTAGAGGCAGGAGGTCCTAGGTTCAAATCTAGCCTCAGCCACTTCCTAGCTGTGTGACCCTGGGCAAGTCACTTGACCCCCATTGCCCACCCTTACCACTCTTCCACCTATAAGCCAATACCCAGAAGTTAAGGTTTAAAAAAAAAATAAATAAAGCTTTCTCCTGGCCTGGAGGACATCTGGGTTTCCAAAGGTTAACCCAACAATTTGTACATTTCTAGTTCTAAGGATGCAAGGAATGCTATGGTTTAATCAACAGAAACTGGCAAATAATTAGATGGGCAATTGGGGAATAGCTGAATGAGTTGTAGTATATGTTTGTGATGGAATTCTATTGTGCGATAAGAAATGATGAGCAAGATGGTTCCAGAAAAACCCAAGATTTATATGAAGGGATACCAAGTAAAGTGAGCAGAACCAGGAGAACATGGTGCACGGTAACAGCAATATTGTAAGGTGGATCAACTGCGAAAGACTTAATTACTCCAGCAAGTCAAAGCCCATTCCAAAGAATCCATGACAAAAAAAATACTAGCCATCTCCAAAGAGAAAACTGATGAATTCTGAGTGCAGATTGAAGCATACTTTTTTAAATTTCATTTTTCTTGTTTTCTTTCACAATATGGTTAATATAGAAATATGTTTTGTATGATTTTACATGTATAATTGATATATTGCTTGCCTTCTTGAGGAGTAAGAGAAGGAGAGAATTTGGAACTCAAAATTTAAAAAAACAAATGTTTGAAAAATTGTATGTAATTGAGAAATAGAAGTTGATGAAATAAAAATGTTTTTAAAAAAATTAAATGGAGTTAGCAGTAACCTAGGGAGAGGGAGGAATTTTTTCTAAAATGACATTTTTGGAGCCTAGATGATTAGTAGGATGGTATCATTACCAGGATATGCCGCAGCCAGCTTGAACTTGCACAAACCAATTATTAAATTTTCAGTGTCAGCATTTATACCTTGGAAATTGAGGTTTGATTTATTGTTCTGTTGATTGTATAGAATTAAGTGATGGAGAAAATGTTAATAATACAGATTAAACTTAAAAGTATGTCAGGACCTTTTTTTTTTTTAAAGCTGATTGTTAAACATTTATCAGCACACCCGTTCATAAAGCCCTTGTATCAAAGGTAGGAGCCTCAGGAGAGATTCTGAGATGAAGAGCCTGAGTATGATTTGGAGATAGATTCTCTGGCTCATTGCCACCTCCTGGGTAGACCAGGGAAACTTCAGCGTCAGGGCTCTTCTTACATATACTCAAGCTCACCAGGCCTTAAAATATGGGATACTTTTGTTCGCCCATTAAAGGACAAATAATAAAGGATTTCTAGCCAAGCCCATAAAGAAGCATGGGATTCCCAGTGAGTTATCCTACCCCAGAGATGGATGTGATCTTTTTGTTTTTTAAACCTTTACCTTCCATCTTGGAATCAATGCTGTGTATTGGTTCTAAGGCAGAAGAGTGGTAAGGGTGGGCAATGGGGGTTAAGTGACTTGCCCAGGGTCACACAGCTAGGATGTGTCTGAGGCCACATTTGACCCCAGGACCTCCGGCCTCTAGGCCTGGCTCTCCATCCACTGAGCCACCTAGCCACCCCTGATATGATCTTTTTAAATTATAATAGTACTCTGAGTGGGACCCCAATATGGAATGTCTGCTCTTCCAGGTCAGACGTCCCCCTGAAGCCTCCTTGCTCTTTGGCCAGTAGCTCTCCGGTCACTGCCCCGTCTACATCTCTCCTATTTCCAGGATCCTCCTGCTGCTTTCCTGGTTTTTCCCTGCCGGCCAATGGGGGTCCTCTTGCTGTTCCTCCAAGTCCCCCACAGCCCGCTGTTCCCCTCTCCAACAGATGATCCTCACCAGACACTTCCCTGTTTAGCCTTTAAAGCCCTTTAGGACCCGGCCTTGACCTCTGTGTCCAGTGTCACTGGACTCTCCTCCCAGGCACTTCCTGGTCGGCCCTCTGATCCACACAGACAACCCTTCCTCTTCTCCTCTCCGTGCCTTTGTCCATGCTGTTCTCCTTCTGCCTCCTAGAATCCCTCTCGGCTTTCAAAACTCAGTGCAAGCCCCCTTTCCTATATGGCACTCGTCTCAACTCCCCCCCCAAGAGCCTTGCATGGAGCTCCTTTTTGATATTTCTTGTCTGTGTGTAGACCCATACATAGGTGGGGATCTCTGCATGTATTTAGGTCCTGTACCCTCTTCTCTCTCCTCCCTCAGCTGTCTCCCAGCTCCCAGATTCCATTCAAATGTCCCCCAATGCTTTATGGAAGCTGTCTTCCCTCCTGGCCTCCACAGACCCTGACAGCTCTGCGAGAGTATAGACCATTTCTGGCCTGGTTTATGGTTTTACCATTTATCACTGAGTGCCTGGCACATAGCAAGCATTTAATAAATGTTTATTTTGCATCTGTCCGTATGTTTTCCTTGGCTTCTCTGTATTCTTCATATTTGTCACGTCTTGTTGTCCAGTAACAGGATTAAAATTCTCTGGAGGCTGCCTATTAATTTATAATTATTTATTAGAAAGGGAAAGCCCATTGGAGAGAGTAAAGGCACATAACCACCTGGCCTAGCTCCTCTGAGTTCTCTGCTCACATCTCTTCTCCTTTCATTCTTTTCATTCCTTTCATTCTTCTGCTTCAGAACCAAGGGATAGCCAGTATGAGCTGCCCCACCGGGCCCTGCCCCAAGCCCAGACCCTCACTGCTTATCATCCTGAGACTTCTGGGTCTCTTCCAGCAGGGTCAGAGGCCAAAATGGATTTTCAAAACTTTCTAAAAGGAAAGAGGAGCACAAATTTATATAAAATTCACACCAATATATTCCATCACATTCATGTAGCACAATTTATTTAGCTATTTTCTAGTCAATGAGTTTTAAATTCCAATTTTTTGCTACCATGAAGTGTTGCTTTAAATATTTTGGTGTCTATGTCTGATATCTGCCATTATTTCTATCTTTTACCTTCCAATCAATGAGCTTTAGATTCCTTTTTTTTTTTTTTTTTTTTTTTTTTTTTGCTACCATGAAGTGTTGCTTTAAATACTTTAAATATTTTGGTGTCTATGTCTTTTATCTGCTCTTATTTCTTTTACCTTCCAATCAATGAGCTTTGGATTCCATTTTTTTTTTCTACCACAAAGTGTTGCTTTAAATATTTTGATGTCTAGGTCTGATAGCTGCTCTTATTTCTATCTTTTACCTTCCAATCAATGAGCTTTGGATTCCATTTTTTTTTGGCTACCACAAAGTGTTGCTTTAAATATTTTGGTGTCTATGTCTGATCGCTGCCCTTATTTCTATCTTTTACCTTCACAGAATTACCTTCATAGAATAGTAGGAGGGTCTCTTGCTCAGAGGACAGGAACATTTGTCACTTTCTGAACCATGCTCTACATTTCACCTTATCAGATAGCAAGGATTTGAACATTCCTACGTGACTGTTGTGGATTTCGTGATCTCCAGAAACTTATCATTCTGCCAGATAAAATCAGTCCTATCCTACACACCTCTCAGGTGGTTTCCTGCCTGGCGGTAGGAATGCCTCCGGATCCCTTTCCCTGGGCCTCCTTTCCCTTTTCAGACTCTTTTGTCTGTATTTCCTGCCCCCGTTAGATGGGGAGCTCCTGGAAGGCAGGCTTGCCTTTTGCCTTCTTTGTATCCCCAGTGCCTGGCACACAGTAGGGACTTAATAAATGTTTATTGACTGAGTCTCATTGATTGATCTCTACTGGAGAAGCAGAAGCCCGAGATTCTTTTATTTGTGGTGCTTTCCAGAAGCAGAAACAGTTTTGTTTTCCTGTCCCTAAGAAGCCTGAGAACAGGCCTCCTCGGCTCAAAGATGATTTGAGTCAAATTCAGATTCCTTAGCCTGGTATTGAAGATCTTCCTCAACCTCGTGCCACTCTGCATTTCTAGCCTTGTTTCATGACTCTCTCCTCTATGTATTTATTCCATGTTCTATGAACTACTGAGCTGGAGCCCCCCACACTGTGCCTCTGAATGAAAAGTTCCCTGCACCAGTAATACTCTTCCCACTTCTATCTCTACTGGTTGAAATCCTATTCTATCCTCCTTAAATGCCACCTCCTCCAAGAGGCATTTTTTGACAATTCCATTCCAGGCAATAATGATCCCTTTCAACCTCTCGCCTCAAAAATACATTTACAGGGGCAGCTGGACAGCTCATTGGATGGAGAGTCAGGCCTAGAGATGGGAGGTCCTGGGTTCAAATCTGACCTCAGACACTCCCCAGCTCTATGAGCCTGGGCTAGTCACTTGACCCCCATTGCCTAGCCCTTACTGCTCTTCTGCCTTGGAACCAATGCACAATATTGATTCTAAAATGGAAGGTCAGGGTTTAAAAAAAATGCATCTACCTTTCTCCTATGTATTTACCACATGTCATTTTTCATTAGAGTTATATGCCACTTTAGAGTGTTGTTCAGTTGTGTCTGACTCTCTGTGATCCTGAGCACCATAGCTCTCCAGACGGTTTCTTGTCATTTTCTTCTCCAGCAGATCCTGTTGTCAGGCAATCAGAAGTTAAGTGACTTGTCCAGGGCCACACAACTTAGAACTGATTGAGCCTAGATCTGAGCTCAGGTCTTCCTGATTGCAGCCCAGCATCTACTGAGGTACTTAACTGCCTCCTAGGCATAGAGAGGTTAAGTGACTAAGAATAAAGTCACACAGCTAGGAAGTAGCTGAAGTTGGATTTGAATTCAGGTCTTCCTGACTCCAGGCCCAATGCTCTTAACACAGAGTCATAGCTCATCTATTCCTGTTATACTATATTGTGAGTTCCTTAATTCTTATATCTCTCCAGATCCTAACACAATGTTCCACATACAGTAGGAATAGAGATAAGGACCAGACCCATGATGTCACTGGCATAATGAACTCCCACATGAGGAAATAACCCCAACTAATAGGTATTTAATAAATGTGTGCTAAGAATGCAATCAGCAAATCAGCCACATTTAAAAAAAAAATCTTTACCTTCATCTTAGAATCAATACTGTATATTGGGTCCAAGACAGAAGAGTGATTAAAGGCTACAATGGAAGTTTAGTGACTTGCCCAGGGTCACACAGCTAGGAAGTAGCTGAGGATAGCTTTGAACCCAGGACCTCCCATCTCTGGGCCTGGCTCTCAATCCACTGAGCCACCCAGCTCCACCCCCCACCATGTCAGCCACTTTTTAATCCAAAGTATAGCTCTTTCCTCTTTCTCTAATTTACCCTTCAAATGGACCTACATGAATGATCTCATTTTTTAAAAAAACAAAATATTGTTAAGCCCTTTATCTGTTTTAGTCTCCTAATAAGAAAAGGTTATTTTTATTTTTTATTCAAAGATATTTTATTTTCCCAATTACATGGAATAATAATTTTAAAAGCTATTTTGAAAAGAAGGCATTCCACAAAATGCTTCTAGGAAAACTTCTTTTGGAATAAGGGGGATGATTTCCTCTGGTATGCTCTGTTGATGCCCTGCACATAGTAGGTCACTATTCCTACCTAAAGAAGCCCCCTGACACTCAATCTGGGACGTCAGTTACTAGAGGATTAGGGGGGGAGAAGAGAGGAAAGAACCCGAGGGAAATTGTGAAAGGTTTCCAAATGCTCATTTCTGCTAGAAAGGAGGGAATAGTTTGAGGCTACTAAAGTTCATGGCTCCCTCTCCCAACAGCTTTCCACGCTGGCGAGCCCTACGTTTCAGACTGCTTAAATGAGGTTTAGCAGCTCCCATGCCCCGAGGCCTCCCCCCCCATTCCCCCAACCCTCCCCCCACACACACACAATGACCGGCCACGTCCCGGCAAGGACTCTGAGTCCGGGCCGGTGTATCCTCCAGAGTCCCTCAGGTCTGTGCAGGAAGGCCGAAGGAGTGCGGGAACCTGGCCGTCCCGATGGTCTTTGGGCGGCTCCCCTTTCCCCGGGTTCCTGGAGTCAGCCTGCTCGCAGGGCAGAGTCCCCGACAGACTCGGGAGCTGTACACGTGTAGCCCGCAGAACTACAGCTGCTATCACTTACGTCAAAAGCAGAGTCAGACGGGTGATTTATGGTTCGCTTAGGGACGGAGATTTTCATTTTGTTAGAGCTCCTGTGTAGAAATCTGTTTATTTGTAATAAACTTTACTTTTCTCTAAAGAAAAAAAAAAAACATCAAAGAAACCAGGGGAAGTCACCGCCTGGCAGAATCTCACAAGAACTGACGAGTGAAGGGAAAAAGATGAAAAGGCACGGCGCGTCACCCGACGGGAGCAGACGGGACGCGGCTGCCGGCTTACCCAGGTCAGGACTGGATGGAGAGGTACCAGATTCCAGACTGGGGGCGGGGCGCCGCGCCTGCGGGCTTCGGGAATGCGGCGGCGCAGGCAAGGGGCAGCCGAGCCTAAAAAGGAGGAAGGGCTGGGGTTGGGGGTGGGGGTAGTTTCAGACTGCTTAAGGGAGGTTTAGCCGTCGTGGAAATGGGGGAGGGGGCTACACTGGGGAATAGCCTTCCGGCTAGGTTGTGCGTACTTAAACTGTCTGCCTCAGCTTTCTCATCTATAAAATGGGAGCAATATCAGCCCCTATCTCCTGGAGTTGTGAGAACCAAATGAGATGCTTGTAAAGTGCGTTGCAAACTTTAAAGGGCTATAGAAATGCTAGCTATTATTGTTGTTTTGTTGGGATTCCAGTTCGGGAGCAACTTCAGAAACCAGCTGCCTTCTAGTTTGATCCTTTTGCAGATATGAACTTCTGAATATATAGCTACTTACATTTCTGGCCATATTTCGTTCTCCAAACACTTTACAAACATGGCCTCAATCCTGCTATGAGGATTTTCGTCCCCATTTTATAGATGAAGAAACAGGGGCTCAGAGAGGCTAATTGACTTGGCCAAAGTCATGTAGCTATTAAGCATCTGAAGCAAGACTTGAATGCAGATCTCTGTTCATTTCAAGGCCAGTATTCTTTACATGACAACATGCTGCCTCTCTACTTATTTCATTAGACTCTTCTTCACACAACATTCTAGCCATAACGCACAGGCTTTTATTAGTTCTTGCTCTTCACTCTCCTGCCTTTGGGCAGGGAAATGAATTTACACCTAAATTGCTGACAAATATATCTCCATATCATTCCGCAGCACTTTACCGGCACAGTCTAAGAAAAACCAGAATCATGAGAGCGCAACAAGGAGAAGGGAGGGAAGGGTGCTTATGGCAGTCTTACTATCTGTATATACATAGAGACAGAGAAAGAAAAACAGAGAAGTAGGGGGGGAGAGGGAAGGAGAGGGAGAGGGAGAGAGAGAGAGAGAGGGAGAGGAAGAGGGACAGGGACAGAGAGAGGGACAGAGAGAGAGAGCTAACAAGAACTTACTCTAATTGAGAGGAGAAGGTGACAAATATAGAAGCAGGGTACCGAGAGCTACATGGGGAGATGGAGCAAAAGATGATGAAGCAGCAGGAAGAAATAAGGAAAGTTCCCACCAAAAAAAAAACTCCTCCAGAGATCTAGAAAACTCACCAGATCACATCCTTCCTGGGAAACCAAAGTGCTATGTGAATTTAGAGGGAAGACAATGCTTTCAGCTGGGAGAATAAAAAAACCCTCTACATTAAGGAAAGGCATTTGAGCTGAGCTTTGAAAGTGGGTAGAAACAAGTAGAGATGGGAAAGAGAAAATATTTTGGAGACTATCTTCAAAGACACAGGAACTATATGAACACAATTACACCAATAGAGATCTGAATAATTGGAGAAATTTTAATTGCTCATGGGTAGGCCAAGCCAATATAATAAAAATGATATTACTACCTAAATCCCTTTACTTAATCAGTGTCAAAGTAATCAAGCTATCAAAAAATTACTTTATAGAGCTAGAAAAAACAATAAAATTCACCTGGAAGAATAAAATTTCAATAATATCACAGAAATTAATGAAAAAATTCAAAGGAAGGGAACCTAACAGATCTCAAATTATAAACTAAAAATGTAATCATCACAATAATTGGCAGAGGTTAGGAAATAGAGTGGTTGATCAATGGAACAGATTAGGCACACATATACAAAAGCAAATGAACCTAGTAATCTAGTTCTGAAAGTCTCAAAGATTTTACTTATTGTAGTAAGATCTCACTATTTGAGGAAAACAGTTAGGAAAATTGGGAGGCAGTTTGAAAAATATTAGGCAAAGACCAACATCTTACACTATATATAATAAGAAAAAAGCTCAAAATGGGATGGAGCAGAGAAGAAATTACCTGCTAGATCTGTTAATAGGGAAAGAGTCCATGACCAAACAAAAGATAGATTCACAGGATATAAAATGGATAATTTATTAATTTATAATTAATGGACAAATTTATTAATTATAAAAAAGTAAAAATTTTGTGTAAGCAAAACCAATGTAGCTAACATTAGAATAAAAGCTGGAAATTGGAAGAAAAATCTTGGCAGCAAGTTTCTCTTATAAAGATCTAATTTCTCAAATATATAGGGAATGGAGCCAAATTTGTAAAAATAAGAAACATTCTCCAATTGATAAATTTTCAAAGGATATGAATGGGCAGTTTTTAGAAGAAGAAATATAAGCTACCAATACTCATGAAAAAATGCTCTGGTTCACTAATAATAAGAGAAATGCAAATTAAATAAATCTAGAGTACTACCTCATAGCCATCAGATTGGCTAACAGGATGGAAAAGAAAAAAGGGCAAATGCTAGAGGGGATGTGGGAAAAGAAGTACACTAATGCATTGCTGGAGGATCTGTGAGCTAGTCCAGTCAGTCTGGAAAACAATTAGTAACTCTATCTAAAGGGCTAGAAAGCTGTGCATACCCATTTGACCCAGTAATAACAATACTAAATCCCTGTGAGAGCAAAGAAAGAGAAAAAAGATCCAAATGGGCAAAAATATTTGTAATAACTCTTTTTGGAGGGGCAAAGAATTGGAAACATAGGGGATGCCCATCAACTGGGGAATGTCTAAACAAAGTAGAGAAGGTAATTCAGTGGTATGAGGACCAGGCCTGGAGTCAGGAAGACCCAAGTTCAAATACAGCCTCAGACTTATTAGTTGTGTTACCCAGAAAAGTCACTTATGTTTGCCTTAGTTTCTTCTTCTATAATAGCATCTATTTCCTAGGGTTGTTGTGAGGATTAAATGAGATGATAATTGTAATGCACAGTGCCAGGATGAAAAACACTGTCCATCTCCACATGGGAAAGCGATGGGCTCAGAGTAGAGACTGAAGCATACTTTTTTCCTTCTTCCTTTCTTTTCAGACCATGACTAATATGGAAATTTGCTTTGCTTGACTTCATATTTGTAATGCACTTTGTATATCTTGTTTTCTTAATGGGTTGGGAAGAAGTAGAGGAGGGAGAGGATTGAATTAAAGGTGGAAAAAAAAGATAGGAAAGGACATTCCAGATATAGGAAAATACCGAAGCAAAGGGGAGATATAGTCAGGAAATGGCAAGTAATTGATTAGAGTATACAGTGTGTGAAGGAGGTAGTGTGAAGTAAACCTGGGAAAATAGGCTGAAATCAGATTGTCAAGTTTTGAAAAGGAAGATAGAGAGTCCATTGCCACTGTGGGATTTGCAGCACAGAATGGATCTATTTTGAGCAGTCTACTAGGAAGATTTCTTGGGGAGCAGAATGAAGGATAGATTGGAACAGGGAGATTCTGATTAAAGGGACACCAAACTGGGGCTACTACAATAGTTCAGGAAAGAAGTAGTAAGAGCCTGCACTCAGGTGATGGGAATGGGAATAGAAAGGCAAGGACAGAGTCAAAACATAAGACTGAGGGCAGTTGGGTGGCTCAGTGGATTGAGAGCCAGGCCCAGAGAGAGGTCCTGGGTTCAAATTTGACCTCAGACACACTTCCTAGCTGGTTGACCCTGGCCAAGTCACTTACCCCCATTGCCTAGCCTTTATGGCTCATCTGCCTTGGAACTAATACACAGTACTGATTCAAAGAAGGAAGATGAGAGTTTAAAAAAACAAAAACAAAAACATAATGCGGTAGGACTTGGTGATTAACTGGCTGTAGCAGATAAAAGGAAATGGAAGGACTCAAAGACACATTAGAATTTTGAACCTCAGTGACTAGGAAAATGATATTGCCATTATTAATAATAATAACCAGAAGAATAGTAGATCAGTTCCGCTTTGAATACAAGTTTGTAATGAAGAGGCCACCCAAGTGGAAGTGCCCAAAAGGCAACTAGAAATAAAGCTCTGGAGCCTGGGAGGGAAGTCAAGGGTGGAGATAAGATTTGAGTTATCCGCACTGAAATAATAACTGAAACCTTGGAAAGAGACAAGAAGGTGAAGGAAGAGAGCTTAGGAAAGAATGGTGGGGAATCTCTGTTGTGTGTGCGAGAGGAAGACGAGGCACAGCAGAGAAGGCAGGGAAGGGGTCGTCACAGAGATGGTCAGAGAGCAGGGACCACAGCTGGCTGAATCAAGAAGGGGCAAGCCCACAGGGTCAGGAGGAAGAATCCCATGAAATGACGTCTGAGTTCAGTGTTTGATTTGGGATAGATCCATTTTAAAGCGTGCTGGGAAATGAGGTCGGACTGAAAAGGGGCTGCAAGATTGGAAGGAGGGAAAGGGACATGATGAAAGGGAGGCAGCAGACATTACTCTTTCCAGAAGTTTTGGGAAGAGAGATATAGCATGCTAACCCCTGGAGTAGAAGGAAGCTTGTCTTGCACAGAGGCATCTGGACCATATTTGTAGGCTTGGGGAAAGGCAGTAGCATAGAGGGAGAGCAGAATAAATGAGATATGGGGAATGATTATTAGAATAAGGTCCTGGAAGAGAAGGAAAAGAAAGAAGAAACAAAGGCACAGAATTAAACAAGAGGAGGAAAGTGGGCTGAATTGCCCTTGAGAAGTTATATATATAATATGTGCACATGTATATATACACACACATATATACACATATATTTCTTCTATAACATGACCAGTGTAGGAATATATAAATATATTTATACTGATATAATATCTATTAACATATTAAACATATATGTCAATGAAGAAAATAAAGTGATAAATAGTAAGCTTTGATCTGCAGTCAGATTCCATCAGTTCTTTCTCTGGAGATGGATTTTTTCATCATGAGTCCTTTGAAATCTCATATACATTATCTCGTTGGATCCTCTGTGTGGTAGGTTCTATTATCATCCCCATTTTACAGAGAGGAAACTGAAACCGAGAGAGATTTTCATCTCTGTCTCCCTTATTCAAAATCCAACACTCTACCATGCCACCTAGAATAACTGTAGAAAAAGAGAGTGGTGCCGATAAAAATAAATAAATTTTCTTTCCCTTGGAAGGAATGCTGAAGAAGAACTTTTTATAATAAATATATTTGATGCTGTATATATTTAAAAATATGTGGTATACACCAATGCAACTATCAATAATATGGAAATAAGTCTTGATTAATGACATGTTAAAACCAGTGGAAATGTGTGTCGGCTATGGTGGGGGTGAAGAGGGGGTGAAGGGGAAAGTAAGAACATGAATTATGTAACTATGGAAATTTTTCCTAAAAAAAATAAAATATTTAGAATATAACAATAAAAATATGTGGTATAATAATATATAGAATATGAAATATATGCAGCATAAAACACATTTCTTATCTTAATTTTTCATCCTTTCCTCTCCAAAGATCTCATTTTAGGGGTACAACCATATAATCAGATCACAGTGGAATTCTGGGGATGGAAATACCTTTTCTATAACCTTTAAATCATCTTAATAATTTATTTTGCTTCTGCACTAGGTTGGTCCTCATTTAGAAGGTAGAAGAGGGAAGGAATAGTTTGTTCTCTTTGGCCCCTTCTCCTGCAGAGCAGAATGCTTCATTTTCTTCCTCCCACTCTTTGCTTGAAGCCTGCGGCTCAAACGGATTTAGGTTTGATCTGGTTCTCAGAGAAGGCTGACTAGTTAGGGAGCCGGGCCACTGCAGACACACCTCAGCAGGGCCAGGGGCTCGCCTCACCTTCTTTGATTGTTCTCTCATGGGGCCTGCCAGTGAGCACCTCCCACATGCTCTGCTGAGTCAGTCCGCCCTGGCCTTCCAGGGGGCTTCCTCCTTCTTCTTGGGCTCTGAAGGAGACAAAACATGCTCCAGCCATCCTGGCAGGAAGAGAGGCCTCACGCCTTAGCTTCCTCCCACATAGCCCCGTATGGCCCTGCATCCTGACAGCCCTTTGGACTTTGACTCTTTAGGCTTATTTCATGAAGGCTGGGTAGCCCTGGGCCAGGAGCTTTCCACATTCTAGAAGTCCCCAGAGGCAGAAGCCGGACTCCCTGCCAGATTTTGCAGAAGGCTGAGTCCTGGATGAGGGTCAAAGGGTCAATCTACCTGCTAGATTCAGCATAAAAAAAAGGAGTGCTGGAGACTTCCTCATTAGCTATGCTGTATTAGGGAGGGAATTCAGTGGGGGCAAATGCTAATATATCAGTTCTTTTAAGTTTGAGCCCATTCCCCACCAAGGATGAAGGTAGCAGAGCCTGGTACATGGCCCTGGATATTAGGAAGAAGTTTGTACTTCTGTTCTTGCTTAAATATCTCTTTGTAAAAGCTAAATGAGAGGGCATCTAGGTGGCTCAGTGAACCAAGAACCAGAGCTAGCGATTGGAGTTCTTGGGTTCAAACCTGGCCTCAGACACTTCCTAGCTGTGTGACCCTGGGCAAGTCACTTAACCCCCATTGCTTAGCCCTTACCATTCTTCTGCCTTGAAACTAATACGTAATATTGATTCTAAGATGGAAGGTAAGTTTGTTTGTTTTTTTAATCTAAATAAAGTTTAATGAAATTGGGGAATTAATTGCTGGGCATTGACACTGGGGAGAAAACACCAACATGGATACTTGAGTTGATAGCATCAGAGAAAGAATCCTGTCCCCCCAACACCTCTGGGGTATCCCAGAGATGTGGCCTTTCTATGGGGAAACTGACTCACACTGAAGAGCATAGTTTTAAGTCCTGTCACAGTTCAGATCTTTATCCTTAGAGGCTATGTGAATCCACGGTCATTGTCCTTCCACAGAGGTACAAAGTACTACTCCACAACTGTTTTGAGAAGAGTGAAGTATAACACTACTTTACCTCCCTCATTTTAGGCATTATATCTACATTAATGCAGGCTAAGACTGCATCCTCCTGCTAGGGAGAGCCATCATCTAATGCCATTTACCTAAATTGACACTGAAATGTCAAAGTCTGTTTCACACAAACACTTCACATCTCCCTTTTCTGGTATTTGTACAACTGATCTTTTGGACTTGAATATCGTTTCCATACTTGTTTCATGTAAATTTATCCAATTATTTTAGCTTTTCAAGATCTTTGGGGCTTTCATTTTTGTTATCCTATGTTAGTGACTTTTCCCAGCTTTGTGTCTTCACAGATTTGATAAACATGAATCAAGTCATGAATAAAAATAACAAGCAGAAAAGATAATGCTTTGTTAACCTTAAAATACTATATAAATGTGATTAACTATTATTAACAGGCCAAAGACAAAGCTCTGTAACAGCCTCCCTAGAGATTCCCCATGGTTGAGAGTGATTTCTTAATCACCATTCTTTGAACCCAGGCATCCAGTTAATTCTGGGCCACTATCAATACTATCACAGCTCATCTAGTTTTCAAGGATATGATAAGAAACTTGGTTGAAAGTCTCACTTCTACTTAGGTATTTGACATCTGTGTCCTTCTTGTGATCTATAATCATTCCAGTAAGTAAACCTGGTCAAAAACTCTGTGAAGTTGATCTGGCATCCCTTGTTCTTTAAAATCTATCCAGGGGGGATTCTGGGAAGATGGCGGCTTAGACGGAGCAAATTTTAAAATCTCTGCACTCTTTCCACACCGAGATGGAAAACAATGTGCTTCAAGAAGAAAGAGGACCAAATCTAATAATAGAACAGAGCAGGGGGATCCTACTATTGGACAGCTCAAGAGGTACACCAAGAAAAAGGCTTGAATTCTTGAACTGTTGAGTCTGAGGGTAGAGAAAGGGAATCCTAGGACCCCTCCTCCACAAGCTGGGTGGAGTCTCCAGCAACCCCTGAAATCTCTGGGCCGGTGGGCGCACTGGCCTAGAGAGAGGGCCTTGCTGGCGCTGGACTTGGGGAGTTGAACACAGGCACCAGGGAGGTGGCTAGAGGAGAAAGCCAGAGAAACACAGCAAAAATGCTCGGAAGATGGCGGCTTGGATGGAGCAAAACTTCAAACCTACTGGCTTTACCACACTGAGATAAAGAACAGAGCACTTAGGGAGGAAAGAAAACCAGTTCTAACAGCAGCACAGAGCAGGGGGACCCTACTGCTGGACAGCTTAGTAAAAACACTATCTTGTCCCCCTCCACTTTTTTTTCTCTCCAGATTTTAGCCTCAGGGCACATTAAGCAATACAGACTAATCCAGGCTTAATCCCATCAATTAGACAAGAAGAAGTCTTCAGAGGGCAGGGAAACTCCAACACCCTTCCCCCATAGGCTGCAGAGAACATAACTACAAACCTCCATTGCCAGCTGGGGGAAGATCTTTCACCAAAGCTCATTAAATCCATCTGCTTAAACTAGCAGAATAGAAAAGGAAAAAATATGAGTAAACAACAAAAAATGAGAAAAGAAATTACAATTGACATCTTCTTTCCAGGAAGTGAAAAAACAGCAAATGAAATAGAAGAAGATCAAGAAGCTTCAGCAAATTGGACACAGGCTTTGGAAGATCTCAAAATTCAATTAACTCAAGAACTTCAGGAACTCAAAAAGCAATCAAGAGACACTGAAGACAGTTTGAAAAAGGAAATACATGAACTAAAACAAGAAAATAAAGTCTTAAAAGCCGAAATTGACCAGCTTGAAAACAAAGCACAGAAGGCAAAAGATGATCTACAAAGAAAATCAGACCAGAAGGAGAAGGATAACCAAAAAGCCAGGGATGAAATTTAATCTTTAAAAATCAGAATCCAACAACTAGAAGCAAATGACTTCACAGGGCAGCAAGAATCTATAAAACAAAATCAAAAGAGTAAAAAAGTTGAGGAGAATATGAAACACCTCATTGACAAAACCTCAGATCTAGAAAATAGATCCAGGAGAGACCGTTTGAGAATTATTAGACTACCGGAAGATTATGACAAATGGAAAAGCCTAGACATCATCCTACAGGAAATTATCCAAGAAAACTGCCCTGACATTCTCGAACGAGAGGAAGAAGTGGAAATTGAAAGAATCCACAGATCACCTCCTACATTTAATCCACAACTGACAACTTCCAAGAATATTATAGCCAAATTCTAAAACTACCAGACTAAGAAAAAAATATTACAAGCTGCTAAGAAGAAGTCATTCAGATATCAGGGAACCACAGTTAGGCTAACAAAGGATCTGGTTGCATCTACATTGAAGGCATGGAATACAATATTCTGGAAAGCAAGAGAACTGGGTCTACAACCAAGAATCAACTATCCAGCAAAACTGACTATATTTTTGCAAGGGAAAATATGGTCATTCAATAAAAATGAACACTTCCAAACATTCATAAAGAAAAAAATGGACTTAAACAGAGAGTTTGCTGCCCAAACATAGAACTCAAGAGAACCACAATAAGGTAATTAAGAGAGCCGGTGGGGAGGGAAAGAAAAAAAAATCTTTTCTTTAAGGGACCCAATAAATTTAATCGATTTGTATCCCTAGAAGAAAAGAAGATATTGGTAAATATTAAAAATTGTGATTATCAACAGGGTAAATAGAAGAAGTTTACTTAGAGGGAACAGTGACAAACTGTATAGGATGAAATGTCAAGATATATATGAATATGTATGTATGTATATGTGTATAAATATATATAAAACTAGAGGGGGAAAAAAGGAGATGATATTAAGAAAAATGGGAAAACAGACAAAATGGAGTAAATTTATATTCCATAAAGAAGTGCATGGGGTGAACAGGGGAGAAGATTGATACACTAGAAGGGTAAAGAGGTTGGAGAGAGGAAATACTTAAGACTTAAGTGCATTGAAATTAACTTAAAGAGGGAAGAACAATCCGATCCACTGGGGCAGAGAATTGATTTGCACCCTATAGAGAAGTAGAAGGGTAACTAAAGGACTAGTGGGGAAGGAAACAACACTAGGGAGGGAGAGGGCAAGGAGGGGGGTAGCTTAAAAAGGCCCTAAAGAAGAAAAAGAGGGGAATAAGAAGGGGGAGGGGAGAAAGAGGTGTACAATAAGGGAGGGGATCAGAGAAACATCATTAAAAACAAAACGCTGGTAAAGAAGGAAATAGTGAAAGAAGAAAGAGCAGGACAAGGAGAGAGAATCAAAATGTCTGGGAATACACAGTTGATAATTATAACTCTGAATGTGAATGGGATGAACTCACCCATAAAACAGAAGCAAATAGCAGAGAGGATTAGAAGCCAAAATCCTACCATATGTTGTCTACAAGAAACACACATGAGACAGGTAGACATACATAGAGTAAAAAATGAAAAGATGGAGCAAAATCTATTGAGCTTCAACTGAGAAAAAGAAGGCAGGGTTGCAATCATGATTTCTGACAGAGCCAAAGTAAAAAGAGATCTGGTTAAAAGAGATAGGGAAGGTAATTACATCCTGATAAAAGGCAGTATAAACAATGAAGAAATATCAGTACTCAATATGTATGCACCAAATGATAGAGCATCCAAATTTCTAAAGGAGAAACTGGAAGAGCTCAAGGAGGAAATAGATAGCAAAACCATACTAGTGGGGGACCTCAACCTTCCCCTATCAGATCTAGATAAATCAAACCAAAAAATAAATAAGAAAGAGATAAGGTGAATGAAATCCTAGAAAAATTAGAGTTAATAGATATGTGGAGAAAAATAAATAGGGACAAAAAGGAATATACCTTCTTTTCAGCTGCACATGGTACATTCACAAAGACTGACCATGTACTAGGGTATAGAAACATGGCAAACAAATGCAAAAGAGCAGAAATAATAAATTAAAGGTATTAAAATAGGCAATGAGGAGACTAAGCTATCACTCTTTGCAGATGATATGATGGTCTACTTAAAAAAATCCTAGAAAATCAACTAAAAAGCTAGTAGAAAGGGGACAGCTGGGTAGCTCAGTGGATTGAGAGTCAGGCCTAGAGACAGGAGGTCCTGGGTTCAAATCTGGTCTCAGACACTTCCCAGCTGTGTGACCCTGGGCAAGTCACTTGTCCCCCATTGCCCACCCTTACCACTCTTCCACGTAGGAGACAATACATAGAAGTTAAGGGTTTAAAAAAAAAAGCTAATAGAAATAAATAATCAACAACTTAACAAAGTTGCAGGATACAAAATGAATGCACATAAGTAATCAGCATTTCCGTATATTTCCAACACATTGCAGCAGCAAGAGTTAGAAACACCATTTAAAATCACCCTAGACAATATAAAATGCTTAGGAATCTATCTACCAAAACAAACACAGGAATTATATGAACACAACTACAAAACACTTTCCAAACAATTAAAACTAGATCTAAATAACTGGAAAAACATTGATTGCTCATGGGTAGGACGAGCTAACATAATAAAAATGACCATTCTACTCAAATTAATTTACCTATTTAATGCCATACCTATCAAACTACCAAAAAACTTTTTTACTGAATTAGAAAAAACTATAACAAAGTTCATTTGGAAGAACAAAAGATCAAGAATATCAAGGGAAATAATGAAAAAAAAAACATGAAGGTGGCCTAGCAGTTCCAGATATTAAACTATACTATAAAGCAGTGGTCATCAAAATGGTATGGTACTGGCTAAGAGACAGAAGGGAGGATCAGTGGAATAGATTTGGGATAAGTGACATCAGCAAGACAAACCATGATAAACCCAAAGAGCCTAACTTTCCACTATTTGACAAAACCTGCTAGGAAAATTGGAAAACAATATGGAAGAGATTAGGTTTAGATTAACATCTCACACCCTACACCAGGGGTCAGCAACCTTTTTGGCCATGAGAGCCATAAACGCCATATTTTTTAAAATGTAATTTCGTGAGAGCCGTACAGTGCTCACAGTGCGTACTCCTGTAACAGTGCGCGCTCCTGTAATAGTGCCTGAAAAAAAATTTACTTTATGGCTCCTGCAGAAAGAGCCATACGTTGCCGACCCCTGCCCTATACCAAGATAAATTCAGAATAGGTGAATGACTTGAATATAAAGAAGGAAATTATAAGTAAATTAGGCGAACACAGAATAGTATACTTGTCAGATCTCTGGGAAAGGAAAGAATTTAAAATCAAGCAAGAGTTAGAAAAAATTACAAAATGTAAAATAAATAATTTTGATTACATTAAATTAAAAAGGTTTTGTACAAACAAAAACAATGCAATCAAAATCAGAAGGGAAATAAAAAACTGGGAAAAAATCTTTATAACAAAAAACAAACTCTGACAAAGGTCTAATTACTCAAATATACAAGGAGCTAAATCAATTGTACAAAAAATCAAGTCATTCCCCAATCGATAAATGGGCAAGGGACATGAATAGGCAATTTTCAGGTAAAGAAATAAAAACTATCAATAAACACATGAGAAAGTGTTCTAAATCTCTAATAATTATAGAAATGCAAATCAAAACACCTCACACCTAGCAGATTGGCTAAAATGACAGCAGGGGATAATGAATGATGGAGGAGATGTGGCAAAATTGTGACATTAATGCATTGCTGGTGGAGTTGTGAATTGATTCAACCATTCTGGATGGCAATTTGGGACTATGCCCAAAGAGCACTAAAATATTGCCTGCCCTTTGATCTAGCCATACCACTGCTGGGTTTGTACCCTAAAGAGATCATAGGGAAAAAGACTTGTACAAAAATATTTATAGCTGTGCTCTTTGTGGTAGCAAAAAACTGGAAAACGAGGGTATGCCTATCAAATGGGGAATGGCTGAACAAATTGTGTTATCTAATGGTGATGGAATACTATTGTGCTCAAAGGAATAATAAACTGGAGGAATTACATGTGAACTGGAATGACCTCCAGGAATTGATGCAGAGTGAAAGGAGCAGAGCCAGAAGAACATTGTACATAGAGAGTGATACACTGTAGTAAAATTGAATGTAATGGACTTCTGTACTAGCAGCGATGCAATGACCCAGGACAATTCTGAGGGATTTATGGAAAAGAACTCTACCCACATTTAGAGGAAGAACTACAGGAATGGAAACACAGAAGAAAAGCAAATGCTTGAACACATGGGTTGATGCAGACATGATTTGGGAAGTAAACTCTAAATAACCACCCTAGTACAACTATCAATAATATGGAAATAGGTCTTGATCAATGACACATGAAGAAACCAGTAGAAATGCGTGTTGGCTACAGGGGGATGGGGGAGGTGTTGGCGGGGAGAGAGTAAAAACATGAATCATGGAACCATGTAAAAAATTTTTCTAAAAAAACTTTTTTTTTCAAAAAATAAAAATAAAAAAATAAAATCTATCCAGGCCCAACATGATCAAGTGATTACTTTACTCTCAGAGTATACACAAACCATGGCTTTAATAATGCTTTCCAAAATTTTGCCAAAAACCAAAGCCAATTTGCCCAATTATCTGAGAATTCACCTTTCCCATTTTAGCAACTAGGACATTTTACCTATTAGTCTTAGGGCCCCCTCTCATATTCCATGATTTAAGACAAAGAAACAAAAACAAAACAAAAAAAAAACAGTTTTCTGCCTAATAGAAAACATAACCTTCTTAATTCAACTACAAAAGCATATCTCAACTTGGCAGGTAAACCCACTGGACAAAAATACAACTATGATAACTTTCTTAAATACAATCGAAGATGTGAGAGATGATGTATTATGTAAGAAAACTCTCTTACAAAGGGTAAATCAGAAAGGGAAACCCGGGGAAGGTGTTACAATTAAGAAAGGCATCACTGTATTATGGTAGACAAAAGACCAGGTCAAGTACTACCTTAACATATACATACTTTTGTATGATGTGGATAAGTTTCTTAAACTCTCAATGCCTCTTAGGCAACTCTTTGACTATAAATTATAAGGGAATAAATGGCTGATCACATAGGAAGAAGGAATTTCCACATCGGGAGTTCCCTAGACCACTGAAATTACAAGTCTGATCCTAGCCCATCTTATATTCCCACTTAATCCCCTCTGCAAACAAAAACAAAAACCTACCACCTAACATTCACCTACATTTTGATAAAGTAAGGCCAGGGTATTTTCCCATGTCTGAGGCAGGAGTTGACACTCTGCACTTATGATTTTTGTTTGTCTTTTCTTATTTCCTTGCTCCACCTTGTGGCCTAAAATGGGACCAGGGCTCAAGGGTCACAATTCCAGAGGCAATTCTTAATTTCTGACCAAGAGCTTCTGAAATCACAGAACATGTTTGTTTGTTTGTTTTTTAATTCAAAGACATTTTATTTTCCCAATTACATGTAATAATAATTTTCAACATGTGCTTTCCACAGTTATAGATCCAAATCAGTTTGCTCCCTCCTTCCCCCACTGGGAGATGGTCCACAATTTCATCTGGGCCATATCCATACTATCATGCAAAACACACTTCCATATTGGTCATTGTTATAAGACCTCACTCATACACAACCAAAACCCCAAAATAAAACCAAAGATACACTGATGTTCACAAAATATAGTATGCTTTAATCTGGATAGCATTTCTCATCATAAGTCCTTCAGAACTGTCCCAGATCATTGCATTGCTGAGAGCGGTCAAGTCTTTCACAGTTGATCATTACACAATATTGCTGTTACTATATGTAGTCTTTTGGTTCTGCTTATTTTGCTCTGCACCAGTTCACATAGAACTTTCCAGCCTTTTCTTATTTATTAATTCAATGGCTTTTTTTTATGATTTTTTTTTTTAATTTTAAACCCTTAACTTCTGTGTATTGACTTATAGGTGGAAGATTGGTAAGGGTAGGCAATGGGGGTTAAGTGACTTGCCCAGAGTCACACAGCTGGGAAGTGTCTGAGGCTAGATTTGAACCTAGGACCTCCTATCTCTAGGCCTGGCTCTCAATCCACTGAGCTACCCAGCTGCCCCCTCAATGGCTTTTTTTTTTTAACTTTATTAACTTCTTTGATTTTAGGCTATTTTGATGATTAATTGGATTTTTAAATTTCATTTGTTTTTTAGGTTTTTTAGTCTTATGCTAAATTTGTTGCATTGTTCCTTTACTCTTTCGTTGATTAAAATGTTTAGAGATACAATTTCCCCCAAAACAACTACTTTAGCAGCGTCCATAAAATTTTGGCATGTTTTCTCATTGTTAATCATCTTAAATTAAATTATCTATTATTTCTATAAGTTATCTTTTGATTTATCAATTCTTTAGGATTAAGTTTTCAAGTCTCCATTTGATATTTAATTCTTTCTTCAATAGCCTTTATTCAATGTAATTTTATTCTCTTGTGGTCATTATTTAATGTAATTTTATTCTCTTGTGGTCAGCAAAGGATGTGCATAATATAATTGCTTTTCTGCATTTATTTGTAAGGTTTTTATGCCCTAATACATGACTGTTTCTTCCCTTCCTTCCTTTCTTCCTCTCTTTCTCCCTCCCTCTCTCTCTCTACTCCCCTCTTTCTATCTTTTTTCTTTTGGAATTATGATTTCATTGATGTAGGGAACTCTTAGATGAGGAAATTCCAACCACAGATTCAAGCCAGAACATTCTCTGGGGTTTATAGTTTTGGAGGTCTGCCTAAAACACTGAGAGAATAAATGACTCACCCAACATTACACTGCCAGTATATGCTAGAGATATGACTTAAACTCAGGCCTTACTGGTTCCAAAGCTGGTTCTCTATTTACCTTACTACCCTGATTCTTTAAATAATTTATTTTTTTTTGTGAAGGTCTCTTGCACAGTTGAAAACTATGTACATTCCTTTTTACTTCCATTCAAAATTCTCCAAAGAGCTATCATATCTAGTTTTTGAAATCCTACTCAGGTTTTAAACTTCCTTATTATTATTTATCTTTTGGTTATATTTGTATAATTTTAAAGGGGTATACTGAAGTTCTCCTATTATACTTTTACTGTCTATTTTGTCCTGGAACTTGTTTAGTTTTAAACATTTAGCATAACGCCCATATAGGGCATATATTTTAAGCATTGAAATGAATTCACTGTCCATAGTATCTTTCAAGAAAATGCATTGTCCTATCTTGTTTTTCTCTTTTAATTAAGTATATTTTTACTGTTCCCTCTTTTAAAATCATGATTGTTCTAACACTTTATTTTAAATCTCTATAAATCTTTATTTCTGGTGTATTTCAAACTATATAACATTAGATTATTTTTTTCTAATTCAATCTAATATCCTTAGATGAGTTAGTTTCATTTCTACTCACAGGTATGGTTAATAGTGCATTTCCTTCCATCCTATTCTCTTAGTTTTTCCTCTTTGCTCAGTTCACCTTTTTATCATTGATGCTTATCCTTTCTTTTAAAACCCCTCTTCACAATCCTCCCTCTGAACTTACATATGTGTATGTTTTTGCTTATGACAAATTCCTTGAATCTACTCTTCCTCTTATCCTCCTTTTCCCTTTTATATACTTGAGTATATTTATTTATTTAAAACTTTACCTTCTGTCTTAGAATAGATACTAACCACCTGTTCTAAGACAGAAGAGTGGTTAGTACTAGGTAATGGGACTTGTCCAGGATCATACAACTAGGAAGTGTCTGAGGCCAGGTTTGAACCCAGGTCCTCCTGACTTGAGGACTGGTGCTTGTGCTCTATCCACTGAACCATCTAGCTGCCCCTTGAATATATTTCTATACAAAATCTTTCAGTGTATGTTCCTCTCTCCTTTGACCTTTTTTGTCCAGTTCAGATCAAACTGAGGTTCAAATGATGCTCATTTCCCTAACTTTTTCCTCTCTATATAGATTTCTGCATTCTAATTATGGGAGGTAAGTCCCCCCATCTTTTCTCCCTTTTTCCCTAGTGCATTCTTTTCCCTCTATCCCATATATTTCTTTTTCCAAGATCATCACAACTTACGAAAACCACTCTTGGGTCCTCTGAATTAATTTGACTCCCTCTATGACTACTTATTACATTAAGATTCTGAAGGAGTCTTTATCAGATATTTTCTTCCCCTAATAGAATATAAACAGTTCATCTGTATAGTTTCTTCCAATTGCTCCCTTGTACTTACCTTTTTACATATCTTGTGATTCTTGTGTTTATAGTTTAGTTTCCACTTATCTCTGGTCTTTTCATCAGGAATGCTTAAAAGTTCTCTATTTCATTGAAGGTCTATTTTTAATCATGTAGGACTATTTTAATTTTGTTGATTATGTTATTGTTGGCTGTAGGCCATTAGGGATATTGTATTCCATGTTCTCTCCTCTTATGAAGTAGTAGCTAATAAATCTTATGTGATTATGACTATGATTCCTCAGTACTTGAAAACTTTCTTTCTGCTACTTACAGGATATTCTTCTTTGACCTGGAAGTTCTGGACTTTGGCTATGATGCTCTGAAGAGTTTTCACTTTGTAGTTCTTGAAAGTTTTCACTTTGGAGTTTCTTTCAAGAGGTGAACGATATATTCTTTTCTATTTTCACTTTGCTCTCTTATTCTAACATATCTGGGCAGTTTTCGTTCATAATATTTGAACTATGATATTCAGGCTCCTTTTTTGTTCATGGATTTCAGGTACTCTTAAATTATCTGTCCTTGTATTAAATATAATTTTATTGCAAAAAAATTCTCTCTCCTTGTTCTATTTTCTAGGTCAGTTGTAAGACACCTTAATTTTATTCTATTTTTTCAGTCTTCTGACTTTATCTTACTATTTCTTTTTCTCTTCTACAGTCATTAACTTCTGTTTAGTACATTCTAATTTTCAAAGTGTCTGTTATTTGGATAAGGCCTTGTACCTCTTGTGCTAAACAACTAAATTTCTCCAATTCTCTCATAGATTTTATTTCTTTCCAAATTCTTTCTTCTAGTGTTTTCATTTATGTTTTAAATGCTTTTTAAAAAAAACCCTCTTTCTTCACGTTTTATGACTGAACTGTGTTTTCTTTGAGATCTTGCTTGTAGAAATGGGCATCCCTAACATATACCAGTGCTTTATCTTTTTTTTTTTCCTTACTTTTCCAGCTTTATTTCCCAGGCTAAACTCTACTCATTTCCAGTGACACTCTCATGACTTTGAATAATTCTGGCTTATTTTTTTCTGTAGTTCTGCTGCTGGAATCAGAGCAACTCTGTTTTAGCCAGTGTTTCACCCTGTCTTTGCTTGGTATCTGTCTCTAAGTTCTCCTCATCTTAGAGACAGAATTGAGGTCCTCTTCTGCTCCAGAGTACCCAGGACCTGGCTCTGAGATCCTAACTTCTCTGTTTGTTCCTGGGGTCTGGCTGTGATTTGAGGCCACTTCTGTTCCAGAGTTCTTGCCCTTGTCACTTACCTCTGGGTTGAACCTGGATTGGAAAGATGACTCTTCCTAAATTTTTGAGCACTATTCAATCTTGTACTTGTTGGAGATCTTTGTTCACATAGCCATTGGGAGACATAGGCAGCACTTCCCCCTCCTATTTCACTCAAAACTCTTTAACAATATGATTTTTAAGGTACTTATCAGGAAGTATCTGATCGCTTCTTCAATTTTCTCTATGAGATGCTGTGACCAAATTTCCTCAGAGAAAGTCAGAAGCATCCTTGAACAACACATATGCTGTCTACGGCCAGGTCCATACTCATAGCCTTCCAAATTTGATGTTAGCTACTATTACTACATCATTTAATGAACCATATCTAGATTAAAAGCAGAATAATCCAGGCTCTCCTAAATAATATAAAACAAAAGCCAACATTGATAAGAGTCCCTCAAAATTTGCAAAATATCGAATTGGAGGCTCACAACAACCTTGAGGTTGGCTAGTTATTATAATCATGATTTCCATTTTACAGATAAAGAAAATGAAGGTCAGAGCACTTCATTGGCTTTCCCAGGGTCACCTGGGATTCGAACCTGTAAGGACTCCTAGGTTACAGGTTACACCCTTTAGACAAACCAGCAAGGCTCCGCCTTCTCACGTGTTAGTAACAGGATCCCGCCCACGGCGGTTCTCGCGAGAGTAGGCACATCCAGGGATGGTCCTGCTTTTCTACCGTCCACTCCCTCACCTCTCCTAGCCCTTCGGCTACTCTGTGTGTAGCGGATTCTCCCCGCGCACGCGTACACGGTAAGCAATTTAGATCCTGGAACTTGACGGGAATAGTTCTGCGGCCACTCGGACACTTCAGTTCTCCCTCTCCCACACCACATCACGCCTCTTCACGACGGTATTCCCCTCAGCAGGTGCCAGAAAAGCCCAGCGTAAGCTCCCGAGAACGGAGCCCTCAGGGGTGGGGTTGGGAGAGCGGCTTGGGCGGGGCGGGGCGGAGCGAAACGAAACGTGACGGGACGGGACACACCGCGGCCTGCGTTGCGCAGGCGCTGCTTCGGGAGCGATTTTTAGCGCATGCGTACGCGGGTCGGTGTGGAGAAGACCTTCAGCTTTGCCCTGGTGAAGAGAGTGGCTCCTCAGTCCGAGGTGAGGAGGCCGCGGGCTCACGCGCAACGCAGGCCGGCCCGAGGCTAGCGGAACGGGGCTGGGAATTGGGGTGGAATACCACGATGGGTAAGGAGAAGGGACTACTTTGTAATTAGTTGAGAGCGGCGCCTTGGGGGTGGGGAAGAGCCGGAATGGGGAGTGGTACGAGTGAGGAGCGTGCGAGGGTAAGGGTTTTTGTGTCAAGGCCGAGGGGGCAGGGCGGGGCGGGGCGGGGCAGAGCGAACGAGCTGGCGAGCGGGCGAGTGGGGGGAGGGGAAGCATGGGGTAGCCCTCCCCTTCTCCTCCTCAGCCAGAATGTCTGGGGCGCCAATCTCGAGCCTCCGAACGTGCCCGGGAGAGAGCCAGGGGGCGGGGAGGTCCTGTCACCTGCTCCCGGAACTTGGCGGCCGGACCCCAGCTGGGGGGCCCGTGGGGGGAACCGTGGCCGCCCAACGCCGGCGCCCTTGGGTCCGCGCGTCTAGTGCCCGTGCTCGGTTAATAAATAGATAAAAAAGATGGTTATATTCGAGGGAAGTGGTACCTCTAGAATGCTAGGGCCATCTCAAAGATTAGATGTTTAAAGTACAAACTCCAGAGCTGTAACCGGGGCGGCCACTTGGAAGAGGTGGGAAGTCCTTTCCCTTCCATTTTAATTGCCGTGCGACCTTGGGCAAATCAGTTTAACCCTTTAGAGCCTCGTCCTCTTTTGTAAAATGATGATGATGAATCCTTGGATTATTTACCTCAGAGTTGACCTAAGATTTTAGTGAGCTGTTCTCAGAAGTTGAAGGAGTTTTTGTTCTTGCTAAGTTAATAAAATATTGTAGGGAGTGATTCGTTCTATATCGTTTTCTAATAAGCTGCACCTAGTGCATACAAAGCTCAATATCTGTATTTCATTTAGCTAACATACATAAAACGTGACTGATTATTACTTTAGCAAAATAAAGCTTCTTGCCATTTTAAAAAATGCCAATGATAATTTAACACCTGGAAAAATGACATAGCACTAAACAAAGGGAAAATAAGTAAAGAAACTAAATCATAAAATTTGTCCTAAGTATTTGGGAATTTTGATCTTTAGGAGTAAGTTGAAGTGTCTTCTAAAAATAAAAATATTATAAAGAAAGCCAGTAAGGGCTCTCTTGTTTTTCTTTTCTTTCTTTTTTTTTTTTTTTAAACCCTTACCTTCCTTCATAGAATCAATACTTTGTATTGGTTCCAAGGCAGAAGACTGGTAAAGGCTAGGCACTGTGACTTGCCCAGGATTACACAGCTGGGAAGTGTCTGAAGCCAGATTGAACCTAGGATTAACCATCTCTTGACCTGGCACTCAATCCCTTCTTCCCAAAATCTAGGCAGCTAGGTGTCATTGGGCCTGGAGACCTAAATTCAAATTCAGCCTAAGACACATGCGTTCCACACTTACATGTGACCCTGGGCAAATCATTTAATTCTGTTTGCCTACCTTTCCTCATCTGGAAAATTAGCTAGAGAAGGAAATGGCAAACCACTCCAGTATCTTTGCCAAGAAAACTCCAAATGGGGTGAGGCAAAGATGGACAAGACTGAAGACAACTAACTCAACAAGAAGTAAAGTCTTAATAAGAATCTTTTAGTAGCTTTAATAAGAATTGCATTTCTACTTAGCATACAGTGTTTTTTATTATATGCTTCCCCAAAAGATTATGGGCCTCTAGAAGATATTTTTCAGAAGTCATTTGAAAAGATTGTTTACAAGTATAAAAAGTGATAGAAACCTGGAGTTGGAGAGATGTGAAAAATATCTAGAATTTATTAATTTAAGTGTTGGATTTGTAAGATAAAATTGCCCTAGAAATAAATAAAAGGTAAAGTATGAAACTATTTCAGGACAAAATTGAAGCTAATATTATTCAGTGATGACGTTAGAGAGCATTACCTTTTTTTTTTTTTAACAAATTAACCCCTTTTCTTTTCAATTTTATCATTTTTGCAATATTAGAGAGGTTTAGCAGAGTGCTAAGTTTAAGAATGGGATTATCCACCAATATATTTTACCTTGAGTGTGCAAGTAGTCCACATACACATAATTGTGCCTTTAGGAGCACTGTTTCCTAGTAATAATTACATGTTTCATTAAGGGTTCAATTTGAAATAGTTCTGCACTTGATTGATTTAGACTTTAAACTTGAGTGTCAGAAACTTCAGACCCTACTGCAGGAATAGATTTCTTGTTATATAAAGAGGGCAAAGGAATATCAGTTTCACAGATGCAATGTCTTCTATGAGAACTTGGCAAAAAGATCATAATGAATGGCAAGTGATGAACATTTCACAGTAAAGGTGTAAGCTCAAGGCACTTTGGAAGAATTTAATCTGACTTTGCATCATTTTTTATTTTGGATCAGAAAGGGTTTTGGCCCTATAGATTACTATTTGTAGTCAAACACCTGGTTTCA
The DNA here is from genome assembly GCF_016433145.1 of Gracilinanus agilis. Lineage (NCBI taxonomy): Eukaryota > Metazoa > Chordata > Mammalia > Didelphimorphia > Didelphidae > Gracilinanus > Gracilinanus agilis. The sequence goes on along the minus strand of NC_058131.1, from coordinate 165,749,024 downwards.
TCCTCCTTTTTAGAGAAAGCTTCAAGTGAATGATGTTCAATTATGGGTTAATTCATTTGTAGAAGAACTGAATTTGTGAGGTGATGACATGTTTGTTATCCCCATTTCAAGGTTTTATAAAAACAGTTTTCCTTGCTGTGCTTTTTATTTATTTTATTATGTTTTGTCTTTACATTAACCCAGTCATTTCCTGTTCCTTATGTCCCAAGGCTGAACTTTCCTTGTGACAATGAAAAACACTTAGGCAACAACATTCAATAAAGAAACTTTGTCTGACAATGTATACAGTATTCTCTTAGTAGTCCCCCACCTCTGCCATGGGGCGGAGACTTGTTCAGTATCTCTTTTCCAAGACCTTCATTGGTTTTGTCATTACTTGAGACTCAACTTCCTTGTGTTGATCTTTTTCATTTACTGTAGTCATTTTGTATATTTTCTTGGTTCTGCTTATTTTACTCTCCATATGGGATGCTTTTTCCCCTGAACTTTTATAACAGTCCTAAAAGAGGTTTTAATCTATAAGGGGTTTTGCAGGTTGTTTTAAAAGCATCAAGTATGATTGGTCTATATATCTGGTTGAATTAAAAGAAGTGAGTTCTTTTTAAATTCTATAACGACCACCTCTGAACTTCATATTCACAGAATGATCTATTATTTTTATTACTTTTTGCCTTTTATAATTGTGTCAGTTATTGAATAACAACGTTTGACTTAAATGCTGGAATGGTACCAAGTTTTTATTATAGTATTGTATTGCAGGTTTGGATGCAAAGTTTTTTTGTTCATTTCTGTTTTAGTCATTGAAATCTGAAATATATCTAAATAGTAGCCAAGCTTCAAATTTCTTAGAGTACTTTTTTTTTAATGCTAGATAGTTGTAATTGACTTTATTGCTTTCCTTTCCTTAATGAGATAGCATAACCCCTTCTATTGGACAAGTAATTGAAAAAAAGAACTATTCTAATTGTGAGTAAATACTAAATTAATCTATTTCTTTGTTGCTATTTTTTTTTTCAGAAGAAATGTGTACCACACCAACTTACTGTGACCTAGGAAAGGCTGCCAAGGATGTCTTCAACAAAGGATATGGTATTTATTCTGTGAATGTTAATTCCTTTATTTGTGAAATAATGCTAATTACATTTTAACTATTTTCATATTATTTAGTGAGATAACTAATAGATTGATATTAAAGTCTTGCTACCCATTAAGAGAAGTAATGTATTTTATTTTATCATTTATTTGTTTGTTTAAAAGCCCTTATCTTCCATCTTGGAATCAATACTGTGTATTGGTTTCAAGGCAGAAGAGTGGTAAGGGCTAGGCAATGGAAGTTAAGTGACTTGCCCAAGGTCACAAAGCTAGGAAGTGTCTGAGGACAGATTTGAACCCAAGACCTCCTGTCTCTGGGTCTGACTCTCAATTCACTGAGCCACCTAGCTGCCCCTAGAAGTAATCTATTTTAAGAAAGACTTTGTTTTGCTTTTATTATTTTATTCCTCTTTTTAGGCTATATTAATGAAGACTGACATGTAAATAATCATTATTAATAATCACATATCATAGTTACACATGATCACAGAATGTGACTTAGAATGCCCCTTAGAAGTCATGTGGTCCAAACCATATTCTCTCCCTCACCCTCAATCCAAATTAGACTATTCAACAAATGATCATCTAACCTTTGCTTGAAGACCTCCATTCAGAGGGAATCCACTAACTCTCCAGGCAACTCATTTCACTTTTGGACAGTTCTAATTGCTACTCAGTTTTTCCTGATATTGCATTTAAATTGCCTTTTTGCAGCTTACATTTACTTGTGGTTTTCACCTGCGGCCCAAAAAATCTAGTACCTCATCCACATGACAGTTCTTCACAAACTTTAAGAATAGCCATCAAAACCCTGCTCAGTGTTTTCTTCTTCAAGCCAGCTATCCCTAGTTCCTTCACCCTCTATCCTATTGAATGGATTTAAGGCCCATTACTTTCCTGGTTGCTCTCAAGCTTATCAAGTACCCTTCCTAAGAAGTGACACTCACAAAATCATTTATCTTAATAACTTATGTGGTCATTTCAGTGACTGAAAAATCTTTTAAAAATGAATTGTACTAGGGTTATTTTCCTTTGTTAAAATTATCATGACTTCAGTAAATGTTATGAAATTTAGCTATCATTTTTAGCTTGGATAGGTGCATATGTTAACTAAATTTTTTTCGACCATACTCAGTTCTCTCTTGTAATATAGCAGAAGTATTTCTCACTTTTATGAATCATTAGGCTTATTCTTTCTCCATGGCCTTGTAAAGCTGCCTTTGAGTTACCTTGCTATAATTAAAATTATTATGGAATAGCCATATTAGAGTGTACCAAATATAGCTTTTTTTCCCAAACCTTATTTTTAAAAACTCCAATTGTAACTTTCACTTTTTGAATATTATTATTTCTTTTATATTTCAGGGTTTGGTATGGTTAAAATAGATCTTAGAACCAAGTCTTGCAGTGGAGTGGTGAGTACCTGTAGTTTTAAATAAGTTGGCCTAAAGGAAAACTTAATGGCTTTATTTCATTTTTCATTTTTGCTGTAATTGTATACTTTCTTTTCTATGTTGATTCTTTTTTTTTTTTACAAAATTCTTTCATTGCAATTCCTTAGTCATGTAATTTTTAAATAATTTCCAGTGGTGAGTACCTCTTGTTTTGGATATTGTTCTCTTTGTTCTAAGTTATAGAACTTGGATTTCTCTTCAGAGAATGAGCTAGGATAGTTGCAATGTGTGTTGAGCATTTTGTCTTTTTTTTTCCTATGGCTTGACCTTTCCTTAATCATAATCTTAATTCACATGATCATCCCTGATCATTTAGTTTTTCACTTAGTAAGCCTTATTTTCTCTCCTGCACTTTATCTTTCATTTATAAGAAAAAAACCTGCTAACAAATATGTTTCGTCAAGCAAAACAAATTCCCATATTTGCTGCATCCAAAAATACATATCTCATTCTGCATCTTGACCCTCTTCTGGAATTATGGTTGGTTATTGCATTGATCAGAGATCACGGATCTTTCAAAATTGTTTGTCTTTACAAAGTTGTAATCTTATAAATTATTCTCCAGGTTCTGCTTATTTCACTTATCAGTTTCTGTGTGTCTTCTGAGGATTCTCTGAACTCCATATACCTTTCGTCATTCCTTACACCTCTGTAGCAGTTTGTTACATTCATAATTTATTCAGTCTTTCCCCAATTTATGGACATTCCCTTCATTTCTAGTTCTTTGCCACTACAAAAAAGAACTGCTCAGCATTTTTTAAACATATGGCTCCTTTTCCTTTGCTCTCATTGTGATATGAGCCTTGTAGAAGTATCACTAAGTCAAAGGGGCATAGTTCCAATGCCTTTACAAAATGATTATGCCAATTCATAGACCCACCTATAGTGCATTACTATAATATGCCTATTTTCCCATGGCCCCTCTAACATATGTCATTGTGTATATTTGTCAATATCGGTGTGAGGCAGAACTTGAGAGTTGCTTAGTTTTGCCTTTCTCTGTCATTAGTGAGCTTGAGCATATTTTTACATGTATATTTATAATACCAGTTAATAACTTGGATGTCATTCTTTGAGAAATACCTTTTCATGTCCTTTGACCAATTATCAATTGTAGAATGGTTCTTATTCTTTTATAAACTTGAATTAATTCTTTATAGGTATTTTGAAAATTAAATCTTTATCAGGGAAACTTTCTATAAAAATTTTTTTCCAAGTTAACTGTTTACCCTCTAAAGCTAACAGCCCTATTTAGACAATTAAGCATAGGGATAAGGAGAGCAAATTTTTTCCTTGAGTATATATCTTTTCTTCAAAAAAGAACTTTTTGAATCTGACAGAGGCAAAGACAGATGATATCAATCCCAGAGCCAAAGACATGAATATGTCTGCTTTTAATTTTACTGAAAACTTAGTACTCCATTAAAGGTTTGATATCCTTCACTTTTGTAGACTATTATCTCTGTAGCTTTTTGTAATTAGTTGGCAAAATATTAGAAATAAACTACAAATCTAAACTATCCAAGGACCTTAAGAGGTTGGGTTTTTTTTTTTTTTTTTTTTTTTTTGGAAATTATGAGCATAGAAAGGGCTTTGTGGGTTTACTTTCAAGGGCACCTTAGCCATTAATTTCATTCAAAAGAGTTTCAGTGTACTTTATCTTCATTGGCAACCTGTCTTACATGATCTGCATAAACCATTGTAGCCATCATTTTTGGTACTTTCTGTTGTGGTCAGAATAGAGTATTGGAGTTGAAAGATTTGCATTTTTCTAGTAAAAGCTTTGTCACTGATTATCTGATCTTGTATTAGGACTGCCATTCTGTCTTAGCATTCCCATCTTTTAAGTAAGGTTAAATGCCTGCTTCATAGGGACAGCATGTATTTATGAGCATTTTATAGATGTGACTCTTTAGAGGAAACCATCTGTTTAGAAAATATCATTCAGCTTCTGTATTTGGCTTTTTCTTTTTTTAAATTGTATGAGATTTTGTATTATATAATAATGATGTTTTAAATGTATATGGAGACTTATTAAAGTAGCTTTCATGTTCAGAAAAATCACAAAACTTTAATATTTTATCTTTTCATGCGGCTGTGGTTTGGGATTATTCATCCAGATGGTAAGAATAAAGAGTGTGCTTATGTGCTTGCTTTTTTATTCCTTATATATGTTTTTAGTCTAGTAATATGCTTTCTTCATCACAGCTATCAAAATTCCACATTAAAGTTGCATCCTTTTCATTTTCCAGGTATGGAAAATGATATTTTCATCATACCAATGCCCCATCTGTGTTGCAATAATTTGTGATTTTGTTGCTCATTAGCATGCAAATAAGAACTATGAAATGCCTAGCATACTTTTTAAACATGCTACTAATATTTTACCTGTATAAAACAATTATTAAGCCCTTATACAAAAACTTAAACATGTGTTTATAGGTCAACCTGCTTGATATATGAACCACAATCCTCTTAGATCTGTGATACTTCCAAATGAAAAATAACTAGAAGTAACAAGGAAATTTGAAATAAAGGAGCAGTTTATCTTGATGCATTATATCCGAAGTATCCTTGACAGTTTAATTATTTTTATATTTGTTATTGTAGTTGTCATCAAGATTTCAAATTTATAGAGCCACTAAAATCAAATATTTTCTGTGTCCAGTAGAAAAGTTGTAGTATCTTGTTAAAAAAAAGTCTTGTGCAATGTTGGAAAAAACCTTGCGCAATGTTGATTGGATTAAAGTGTGATAACTTTTTAATAAGGGTTTGACCTAAGTGTGCTTCATGCATTTCTCTGAAAGTGTTCTGCTCTGCATTGATATATATCATAACTGTCTTGTCATGTTTTTCTAGCATGTCAGACATAGCCTGCTTTTTTAGCATTAGATGTTTAACTAGGACAAATACTTTTCAGTGCAATTGATTTAAGGATATTAAAAGTATTGCAAATTATAATTTCTAAAAAATCATTAGAATGCTGATCATAAATAGCTAATTATTCTACCCTTTATTAATGGTAGTTTGGGAGGCAAGATAATGGAATTAGGTAATCATTTTCATTTAAGTTAATTAAGAATTGCTACAAATTTCAGAATGAAATAGTGAGCTAGTTAATAATGAGACCAAAAACTTGAAAATTTAAAAAAAATCTAATTTCTTACCTTAGCATTTTAAAACTAAGGGTTTGACCTAAATGTCAGAAATATAAATGTTTAATATGCATTAAATTTCTTCTTTGGGGAGTAACTTTTCATTCAGTGAATATCAAATAACAACTAAGCATAAATCTAATGTAGTGTGGCTAAGATATAGTTCCTTCACTTAGATAGTTTTATGTAGTACTGGTATGTAAGAGGCCAAAGAAGTTAATATTAGAGGATGATAGTGATTTAAAGATATCTAAAAATGATTTAAAATATTTAACATTTGTGAAAAAGATAAAGGAAATTTAAAGATTAAAATTGTTATAGAAATAGACTATTCATTCAAGATGTTGGGGCCATAAAAATAGTGAATTTTTATAGTTTCTGAGGTATGTAGTAGTAATGGTTTCTAAAATTAATTTGTTTAATTTGATATGCTAATTCTGAAATTGTTGCCTAATTTCTCATTTTCACTAGGAATTTTCCACATCTGGTCATTCATATACTGATACAGGGAAAGCTTCAGGTAACTTGGAAACAAAGTACAAGATCTGTGATTATGGGCTTACCTTCATTCAAAAATGGAACACAGACAATACCCTGGGGACAGAAATCAGCATGGAAAATAAAGTAAGTGGAAAGAATAGAATTTTATTTTTTTAAAGTTTAAGTATATCTTATAAATTGAGTATTGAACAAACCAGAAAATGTGTTGTTGATTGTATATTATAACTTGTCTAGTAGCTTTTTTCTTCACTGGCCATATAGTTTTAATCCTACTTTTTTTATATAAAAGTAGTAAGGATTGTATAGTGATGTGAAAAAAAACACTCAATAAGACCATTGGCATCAAACTCAAAATAGAAATGGGGCAGCATATTGACATAGAAAAGCACAAATTAACATTATGCGTTTTTATTACATTTTAATCTGATCAACTATATGCTTTGAAGTTTTGCCGATAGGAGTTTGACAACACTGCTATACAGTTAACTATCCTGTTGCATCTTCATCATGATATATGGTACTCATTCCATTCTAGATCTGGCCTACAAAGTCAGCCTTTAAGAAAAATTTTTTTTGGGTTATGTAATCCTTTCAGACAATTAGTTGTTAATTCAGTGCCAAATATATGTAGGGCACTATTTAACTATAAAAAGATATTTATAAAATTTGTAAATATTTCCTTATATTTGACTTAAGTATTAAAAGACGTTCAGATTATTTTTTTAAAACTAAAACTCTGGTCCTTTAAGAATTCTTGGGCCTCTGACTTAAAAAAAAATTGTCTTTTAGAGAAAATATTAATTTTATTTGTTGTATTGCCCTTTTTTTAGAAGGGTTGAAAAACTTTGTTGAAGCGGGGGAAATGATTTGATATATATTGTTACAATAGATTTTGTATTGTGAATTCTCTTCTCCTTAGACATAAAGTTAGAAGATGCTTGAAAATGGCTTCTTGAGTATAAAGTTTTGGTAATATTAAATGTTTTGATCTTTTTCAGTTGGCTGACGGTTTGAAGCTGACTCTTGACACCATATTTGTACCAAACACAGGGTAATTATATACTTATGATTTTCCAGAGTATCTGTTGTTGTCAAGAGGACATAAGAGAAAAGACATGTAACCTGAAAGAGACTCTAGGTGGAGGAGAAAGTGTGGAGATTATGATAAGAATAAAGACAAATTATAGGACTTAACGACTTGGAAGATGAAAATTCAAAATTTATTAAAATGCATAGTATAAGTAAAAATGTTTATGAAGCATGGTAGTTTTAATAGTACACAGCTATTTTTGCTAATGGTATTTTTGAAAATTAGATGAAGGCAATAGTATAATGAATAAAGAGCTGGCTTTGAAGTTAGGAAGACCCAAGTTCATGTGCTCCCCTTGACATCTAGCTATGTTGCCCTAGATAAGTTACTTAAATTTTCAACGTCCTCAGGCAACACTAAAATTATTAATTGCAAAATAATTAATCGTCTGCACTAGAAGGGTATTTCCTCACTGAATTTTATAAGCCAACGAAATCACAAGTGTGGTCTCTCCTCAAAAAGTTACTGAAGACATGGAAAAGAAAAGTTCTTCCCACAGAAGACTTTGCCTCTGTTATATGGTTCGACATCAGTATTTGATATAGTTTTAGCAATGAAAACAACATTAAAGAAATGCATTACCATTTGTTGCATCCTAAGTAAGGACCACCGGGCTTTTCCATTTGATGCGTAGTTGAAATCTACATGTGTGTGCTATTAGGATGGAATGGAAGCTCCTCAACAGCAGGGTCTAGCTTTTCTTTTTTTATATATTGCATGTAGTAAACACTTAAGTGCTTTCATTTATTCATTATAGTAGGTTCTTCAATTGAAAAGTTGTTATTTATTAAGGAGATAGCATGATCTTAATGACCAAAGAACTAGACTCTTGGGAAACGAAAATTTGATTCCAATTTATGCTAGTAATTTGTTTTCTTATCTCAAAGAGAGCTTTTCTATGCCTATTTTCTCATCTATAATTTGGGAATACTATTGATCCCTACATACCTAACTGCAGTATTCTGAGAATGAATTGAAAAACTTTTTGACAGAAAGATGATAGACTTAAGATGCAGACATACATTTTCTGACATAGCCATTGTGGAAATATGTTTTGTATGGCTATGCATATTTGTTTCAAGAGTTCTGTTTTTCTTATTTTTTCATTTGGGGGTTGTAGTGATGGCAGAGGTTAGTGTTAGCATTGCAAAAAAAAGAGAAAGAAATGAAGGTTATTAAAAACTTTTTAAAAAATACACAAATGAGAAGGAAATCCAAGGAAATATACAAGATGGTTAGCTTTTAAAGTTACAAGTTGAATGTATCATATACTTAAAAGGAAAGCAAGTAGTACATAATAGATATTTGCAATTTCACATAAAAGCCACTTTATCTTCTAATTTGTATGTGGAAAGGGTTCTTCTATTTGATAAGGTTGTTTTTTTTTTTTTTTAATGAAAACCAATTGGATAGGAATAACAGATAAAAGTTCTTCCTTTTGTACTCTTCCATTTTATATTTATATATATAGATATATATTTTTACACACACACCCACACCCTACAAGATATAACCTGGCATTAGATGAAATTTCATAGAACCCTTGTTAGAGTTGGGACATGACTATGGGAATTAATTAAAATAACTTCATTATGGGTTAATAACTTTAAAATGCTTAAGAGTTATTACCTTTCTGGCATTTGGAAACATTTAAATCTGACATGAATCCTAAAATAATTGAAATAATATTGCTTTCTTCATTTTAGTCCATGCAATTGTGATTTATAAATTGATTTACCAAAATAATAGCTTCTCAGTTCCTAACTTCTATGCTCAGTTGTTGTGAAATTGATGATATAGATTCATCATTTGGGTCTATACAAAATAGCCATTTAAAAATGTCACAAGTTCTTATTGCTAATAAATTTAAGATGTTTATAACAATTTTACTATATGTGGTGCATAACATTAAATAACAATTTCAGTTTGGGGTCTGATACTATAAAGATACATGTTTAGGATTACCAAATAAGCAAGATATTGCAGCTGGAAAGAATAAAATGAAATGTTTCTCTTTACAGCAAGAAGAGTGGTAAATTAAAGGCCTCCTATAGACGAGACTGTTTCAGTCTTGGTGGAAATGTTGACATTGATTTCTCTGGACCGACCATCTATGGCTGGGCTGTATTGGCTTATGAAGGATGGCTTGCTGGCTATCAGATGAGTTTTGATACAGCCAAATCCAAACTATCTCAGAATAATTTTGCCCTGGGTTATAAAGGTGCTGACTTCCAGCTGCATACACATGTGTGAGTATTAACAGTTCATCTTACTGTGAATTGCCAAAATGGAACACTTAAAATTGGCATGTTGGATGAAGGGTAGGCCATGTTAGGGAGTAGGCAATTTCAGTGCAGTGTACTATGAAATGAAATATAATGAAAAGCATAAGAGAGAAGCTTAAGTTTGGAGCCACAATGCAGAGAATCTTGAGTGGTTTTTTTTAATGTTGTGTTTTTGCCTTTCTTTTGATTTTAATATTTATTGGCAGTTGTCTGCTTCAGTCATCCTAATTAAATCATTCCACATTTGAGGGACCATGTAGACAATTTTAGTTCTATTAGTATTTGAATTAGATATGTTTTTATTGATTTTAGTGCACTGTTGGGGGTCATTTGTTTATATAAGAAGTAAAAAATGGGGTCCTAATTTGTAGTCTCAGCATTTATTTCCTAATCATGTAAGAAAATCTAAGAAAGACTGATTTTTTTAATTATCTTTTCTCTGGATTATAAAAACAGGAATGATGGCACTGAATTTGGAGGGTCAATCTACCAAAAAGTTAGTGAGAAGATTGAAACTTCAATAAATCTTGCTTGGACAGCTGGCAGTAACAACACCCGTTTTGGCATTGCTGCTAAGTACAAGCTGGATCACAAAACTTCTCTATCTGTAAGAATAGATGCCTGAGTGGCATTCCGTTCTTGAATTTTCACCCACAAGTTGCAACTGAATGATCCATGATTGATTTTGTTTGTTTTGTATGGAAGTCAAAAGACCTGGATATCAATTTCTGTTCTGCCACTGCTTAGCCTTCTGACCTTGGGCAGGTTGCTTTCCCTCTCTGGGCTTAGTTTACTACCTTGTAAAATAAAGGGTGAATTCCGATTCCTAAAGCTCTTTAATTCTAAAATTCTCTATATTAAGTGAGAGTGCATTGCAATATACTTTGTTGCTATTATTTTGTATCAAAATAGCTTTCAATGATAGTATTAGGCATAATTATTAATTACTTAAATTTTTAGCATTTTAAGGTTATTAAAGGATTTCACATATAATCATAGTAAAGAGCACTTAGTATTTGTAAAGCACTTTGCAATCTCATTTTGTCCTTGCAACAACCCTGGGAAACATGCAATTTTTTTTAATCCCCATTTTACTTATTTCTTTTTTCTTTCTTTTTAGTTTTTTACCCCCATTTTAAAAACAGGTCACATAGCTAGTAAATGCCTCAGTTCACATTTGAACTTGAGTCTTCCTCACTAGGTTCAACACTCCATCCACTATATCACTTAGCTGACTATTTTCTCATTTTATACATTATTATCTTATGTCAGGGCATGACCTATCTTTCTCATTTTTAAGATGAAGAAACTGAGGCTCAGGCAGATATAAGTCATTTGCTTTAAGTACCAGTTGGCGGACCAAATATTTTACAGCATACCATTTATACTAAGTACAGTGAAACATCGTAAAAACTTCACTAGTTCATATATTAAATTGATATAATCTGGACTGTTTATGTGGAATCTTAGAAAAATATTTTTAAAGCACTTTACCACCTCTCTTTCATTCATTAAAGCAGTGCTTTTGGTCAGTATTTAGTTTGGGGCACTATCTACACATATGTGTGTGAGTAAAACTGCTGTTTTGTAAAAAAAAAAAAAATAGTTCATATTTGAGACTTCTATTTATTTCAACAAGGAGGCAGCATGGCATAGTGATAGAAATCCACTCAGAATCAGGAAGAATTGGGTTCAAGTCTGATATAGTGCCTGTATGACCCTTGGCCAAATTATTTAACTTTTCATTGCCACAGGCAATTGTAAGATGACTATAAATTGAACAGTGGTACAGGTCTGCATTGGTATGAAATCCTAGCTTTGTCCAAAATTTCTTTTGATGTGATTTATCTGATTTGTGCTTGTCACTTGAGTAATTAGATAGCCAGGTTTTATAAATTATACCCTGGATAAAAAATTAATATTTTGGAAACTTCATTCTTCTAGGTCAGCAGTTCTTTAATTTTTGGGTCTAAGGACCTCTAATGAAAATTAAGAACCCTAAATTAGTTTTATCTAAACTAGTTTACATATATCTATATTTATTATCAATTAAATTAAGTGATAAAATTTATATTTATATGTTTAACATAATTTATTTTAAAAAACCTACATTTTCCAGACTAAAGAAAGTAGTGAAAAATATCATTGTTCTGTGTATTTCCCTAAATGTCTTTCATGTCTGGCTTAATAGGAAACTAGTTAGATTCTTATACCTGTTGTGATAAGTTATTTTAGTGGAAGTATTTGAAGAAAATCCAACATCACACAGATAAGTAGCTATAAAAGGGAGAAATATTTTTAATAGGAAAATAGTATGTTGGTATTACGAAAATGGTTTTGACCTCAAGGATCAATCCATAAGGGTCAATGAACTTCACTTTAAGAATTGCTTTTCTAGATTACTTGGTAACGTCTCAATAATTTGAATGTCTTGTTTCTATAGTACATTTTTACATATAGTCATTTGGTCTTCACAACAACCTTGGTAAAGTAGGCAGGATAGATAGAATTATTATTATTTTATAGAAAAGGAAATAGGTTTCAGAGAATCTAATTTTCTTTCCCAAGGTTATGTAGCTAATAAATGGCAGTCTGGACTTAAATCCAGCTCTTTTTTCTTGACTCATAGTCTAGTACCATTTCTTTAATATAGTTATGTTTCACTTAGATAAATTTACCAAACCAAGCCGAATATCTTGCATTTTAGGTGTTTGGTTTTTAATGAACATTGTAATGTTCTAACTAGCACCTTATTGTACTAATTAGAATTTTGACATTTTTTGTGATTGAGGAACTCAGAATATTATTCTCTATTTTTTTAAACCCATATCTTCTGCCTTAGAATGAATACTGTGTATTGATTTCAAGGCAGAAGAGTGGTAAGGGCTAAGCTTATGTGACTTGCCCAGGGTCATAAAACTGGGAAGTGTCTGAGACCAGATGTGAACCTAGGACTTCCTGTCTGTAGGCCTGGCTCTCAATCCACTGAGCCACCCAGCTGCTCCCTCTTTCTGTTTTTAATTATAAATTGAGATTTGATGATCAGGTTTAAAAATTTTGAATGTATAGAATATATAGGAAACCATAAATAGCAATAATCAAATCAACATATTTATTAAATTGCTACTATAAATTGTACTATTTTGTAATATATTGTACTATATTGTAATAAATATACAATTGCATAAATTGTATAAAAAGTCACATAAATTTAAGATCATGTCCAACTATAACCATAGGGAAAATATCTTTAATCATAAAAAGTTTAGATCTTGGAAGAGTTTTCTGGGCAACTCCGCAAGAATCAGTATTATAGTAGTATCCTAGGAATAATTTAAATGATGTCATGGAAATTCACTTTTTTTATCTCTTAAATTTTCAATATCAAAAGTTAATAGATTATATCCTAAGATGCTTCTGACATCTGGAGAGTAGAGGTAAAATTGCCAATTGTGATTATCTCCATGAAAAATAACTTTTTTGTGTCTCTTAATTTTAGGGTAAAGTGAATAATGCCAGCCTTATCGGACTTGGTTATACTCAGACACTCCGAGCCGGTAAGTAAAGGAGTTGTTATTAGAAGGAAGTAGGGTGAGAAGGGGAGTAAGAAACAAATCTTTATTGTAGGTTTGGAATAAATTAGTTTGCAATAGACCTTAAAACAAAAAGCAAGAATATTTTTATTATTAAAATGCTGGTTTTAATATTGTTGACATAAAAGCTTATAGTGTCCCATAAGTATTAACCAAAAAAATCCATAAATGTTTTCTAATAAGACCATTCATCAAGACTGTTGAAGGAAGTAAACAATCATAGGGAAAGTTTGAAATGTACTTGTCTAAAGTTTTGTTAGTAATGTATGATAATGGTTTTTTCCATCTTTACAGGTGTAAAATTAACGCTGTCAGCTTTAATTGATGGAAAAAACTTCAATGCAGGAGGTCATAAAGTTGGGTTAGGATTTGAATTGGAAGCTTAATATAGTTTTAAAGTAAAGTATCAGATCTATCCCTGGAAATGAAGAGAAATGAACCCACTCTGTTTTGGCCTTAATATTCTTCTGTGAAATTTCAACAATGTGAACTTTTTATTCTTCCAAAGAATTGTTGTAGCACCACCACGCTGAAGTCTAGAGGTTTTTGAGTCTATTATAAGAGAGAGATACTTGAAGGAATGCATGGAAGTTGTAATGTTTGTGCCACATTTCAGTTCATTCTTTCAGTGTTATTTAAATTTGTTCTTCAACGACAGTGTAGTGTCATGTTATAAAGGAAATGACCTGATCCTCCAGTTTGTACATCACGTTCTGCATGTCCTACACCACTTTTTCATGACCTTTTATCAAATTGGTCTCTGTGCTATAGTGAAAGCTTTGGTTTTGCATCAAAGTAAAATAAATTCATCACATTTGGAACATAATTGCTTGTATCTGTTGCTAATGGGGGTTTACTTGAATATGAGTCAAAATACTTTGGTATGAATGATAGCTGGGTGAGGTTTGTGTAAAGATTTAATATATCTAAGATACTGAAAAACAACCTAAAATTGTTAAGTTGTCATTGTTGGTCTTTTCCAACTACTTGCTTCACCTCCTTTATTGCTTAAATATTCATCCTGAGTGATCAGAAGACTGCTCTCAGCTCCATTCTTCCTAGATTGGCTCAGAAAAACATTTTGATCGTCTCATGTTTTATTTCCAGGGTCAGTTAGGATTATATAGAAAATGTTGAAGTCTGCCAAGAACTAAAGAGGTTGAGTAGATAGAAGCAAATGAATACAAATTCACAATTGGAAAGAAAAGATATGAGAGAGACAAGCAAAGGGTGAGAGTAGAACTATTACAAAGATCACAGAAAAGAGTTACTAATATCTTTAAAAAATTATAGCTGCAGTTCAGGATTGATGGTTTCATGGTAGAAATGGGAAATGGAAATACAAGGTGTCCCAGAAGTCTTAATCCAGCTTTGAGCTATTACAGACTTGAGAGTGTTATATTTTGAGCAAGCAATTGTGTTTGCAAGTAATAATTTATACAAATAGAGTTAATTTTTAGTAGAAGATAGTCTTATTAACAGAACTTATAGCAGGAGAGTTGAAGAAGAGGCATATAATGAATGTCTTCTTCCCTGCCTTCTGGATAAATAACTCAACAAAGAAATGTCGAGTTCAATTTCCTATTTTTAAAGAAAGAATTTTTGAGAAGAAAAACGGAAATTGTATATTGATTATTAGGGCCAGAGGCTTTATTTCTAAATATTGGTAGTGTGTTTAGGTTTTACCTGATTTGACCTAATAGCAGATAAAACAATCAAATTAGGCATTTAACACCACCCTCCTTTAAACACCACATATAAGATTTCAGTATAATTTCCTGTATTGAGGGGGAAATTCTAAACACCAACTATTTGACCAAAAAGAAAAAAAAAAGTGCTATCAGTCACGGTCACAGGTAGTGTCTGTAAACCCCTGTTTTTGCACGAAACCTATCAAAGTAGAAAATTGGATGGAAAAAAACATTTTAGGAATATGAGTGTCCACAAGCAATTTTCAGAATTTTACTAGACCTATCTACATATAGATATAAAAACAAACTTCTCTCAGTGGCTTCTGTACATAAAGATTTTATCAATTGTGTCCTTGACTGATTCATGTAAGAAAGACTATTCATGCAATATATAAATGGAGTAATACTTCAGAGCAACTCTCGTCAGTTTTGCATTGCCATTCTTGGCATCCCATGGTGGTGAGAATCAGAAAGAATAGAAATGGTGAAAGGGGGCTTGGTTAGTCAGTTTTAATTGCTAAATTGATTGAGCTTAATGTTCTGAATCTTAATCTATTACAATTACTAAAGCTTTATAGTTCTGTACTTGTACTCTTTCAGTTTGTATAAATGAAAATATTTCATTGCTGAGCAACCGTTCCTAATGTGTAGAGAAAAATACTGAAATAGGAATTTGTAATGTAAATTTAAGTCAGGTATTTGTTAAATCATATCTGACTGGATTTCTCTTCTGAATGGCTGCGTGCAGGATGGGGAATTGAATCCCCAAGAAGGATCATCTAAAGTCATCTTTTATCCTTCGAACTACACAGGGAGCAAGAATACTCAGTAGCTTCATCTTTACAACTTCACATTTTTCATTCTTAAAAGTAGCCAAGAGGAAGAGGAAAACCTATCATCTTGTTTTTGTTTCTTCTACACAATTATTACTTTTTCACAATCTCTCTAATATAAATATAATTCCTCATTGCTACCATATTAGAAGGCTATGCATTGGATTCTGGAGCTACAGGTACCATTCCTAACATCAGATTGGGTGTTGAATAAATATATATAACTCTGTGAACCTCATGCACATGCTGAAAACGTCTGTCCTCTTTGAACATGTGGTAACATGTCCTTCATGTTGGTGTATCTGTTCTTGCCAAAGAAAAGTGCTTGATTTCTTAGCAGACAATCCAGATTTCTAACAGCCTCTGCCACTATTTAGGTGTGCCACCTTGGACAGTTCACTGTAACTGTTGACCTGACACAGCGGTTGAATGACTGGTCTAATCGGCGTCACCTCAGAAATACAAGAAATTCCCCTAATAATGTGAAGGAACAACAACAAAAGTAAAGAAATCGCAGGGAAAATCCTCCAGATAAGTTGGAACTGAGTTTGAAGACAGGAGTAAACAGATTTTACACTACAATGGAAAGATTAAATAGGGTAAAAGATTGCTGAGAAGCAATAGTGCATGAATGAACAAGTGAATAAACATCAAGTGCTTTCCATGTTTGAAGCACTATGCTATGTAATGGGGAATCAAATCCTAATACTGCCAAGGCAGAGATGAGGATTGAATAGGTGCAACATCCCTAGTAATTGTAGTGTAAACCCACATGCTCAAATAGTTCTGTGGTCTCATCTTCCAATCGCAGTGATTGCAAACCATCTCTCTATGCCTGCCTATACTGTGTACTTGACCCTGTCAAACTGCCATGTAACTGAGACTACGTATCACTGACTGGCCTCCTGCCAGAACATGAAACAGACATTTCAGGCAGGAAAATTGTCCCAAAATATTGTAATTAGAATTTTGGGTCATTTTGAAAGCATTGATAGGGTTCTAAAATTTAACTCACCTAGAAAGGTTTTTGCCAACACACAGGCCATGTGTTACGCCTCATTCCATGTTCACAATCTATTACCTCTGCTGAGAGGTTGGACGCATGCTTCACTGTTAGTCCTCTGAAAGTGTGACTCCAAAACAATTCACAAAATGGAATGCCTGTTTGAATCATGCAGAGCTACTCTTCCAACAAAAAAAGGAAAGACTACTATTATGTGATGGAAAGCGAAGAAGAATGGCCTTCACTAAAGAATGTGTAAAACTGAATGTATGCTTATATCAGAAAAGATGGAATTCTAACAATCACTGCCAGTCTTGAGGAAAAAAAAGCTGAGCAGGTTACTTGAAACTAAAACTTAATGGGCAAAAGAAACTGTAAAAGGTCTGTATGACTCCATAGCTATAAATTTGGCTATAAAAATAGCTCCTTGAGGTTGAGAGCAGAGTGAAGATGGCGAATAGTATCATATTTCTCACACCACGTTACTCCACAAAAAAAAAAATAGGAATAAGATTGCTAGCATAGAGCACTTATGAGCCAGGCTCTGTGCTAAGTGCTTTACTTATTTTTTATTTATATTTTTTATTTATTTGTATATATTTATTTATATTTTATTTATTATTTGCTTCTCACAACAATCTTGAAAGTAGGTGTTATTATTATACTCATTTTATAGATGAGGAAACTAAGGCAAACATGCCCAGGAGTCGCACTCAGTTAATCTGAGGTCAGATTTGAACTTGGGTCTTCCTGTTTCTAAACCTGGCATTCTATGCATTGCACCACCTATCTATCCCTAATGAAAGCTTAAAAATTCTACAAAGATTAAGAGATAAATGTAAAACTGATGATATATCAATGGTGTAAAACATATGATAGGAATTTCAGATTGACATGTAAATCTGGGGCAAACCAATGCATTGTGCGGGCAGAGTAGGCATCTAATAGGAAGATGAGTAGAGAAACCATGTGTGGGGTGGGGGGCAACTCTTGCCTCTGGATAGCTGGCCTTGATGGCTTTGGTGTCTTGAAAATAGTGTCTCTAGGTTAGTCTCTGTAGAGAAATGTCACCCTTAGGAAAAGAACACTTCCCTGCTATCTGCTCCCCTTATGGCCCCCATCTTTTCTGTTGGGCAAACTGCTATTCTTGGTTTTTTGAAGCAATATCAAGTCTTTTAGCACCCAACCACCTTTGACAGGGAGAAAGTATTACACTTTTTTCCTTTTTCATTAATTTTTTTCCATGGCTACATGTTCCATGTTCTCTCCCTCCCCCTCCCAGAGCCAACAAGCAGTTCCACTGGGTTATACATGTATTATCACTCGATACCTCTTTCCATATTATTCATTTTTGTAATAAGAGTAATCTTTTAAAACCAAAACCCCAAATCCTGTACCCATGTAAACAAGTGATAAATCATGTTTTCCTTCTGCATTTCTGCTCCCACAGTTCTTTCTTTGGATATGGATCGCGCTCTTCCTTTAATGTCCCTCAGAATTGTCCTGGGTCATTGCATTGCTATTAGTAGCAAAGTCGATTACATATTATCATCCCACAATGTTTCAGTTTTTGTGTACAATGTTCTCCTGGTTCTGCTCATTTTACTCCACATCAGTTCATGGAGGCCTTTCTAGTTCTTATAGAAATCAAGCAGTTCATCATTTCTTATAGTACAATAGTATTCCATCATCAGATACCACAACTAATTCAGTCATTTTCTAGTCAAGGGACACCCCCCCCCCTCATATTCCAATTTTTTGCTACCACAAAAAGCACAGCTGTGAATATTTTTGTACAAACTTTTTAATTATCTCTTTGGGGTGCAAGCTTAGTGGTATTGCTGGATCAAAGGGCATGCATTCTTTTAAAGCCCTTTACACTTTTTTCTTGTTTACAAGTATCTCAGCCTCTTGCTCCTCTCTGTGGTATAGAAGACATCATCTGGGTGACAGATATAGAGTGGTATTACACTCCTCAAACTAAATATGTCGACATAACTCAAAATGCTGCAAAGCTTGACTTTTCCCTCATCCCTCTCTTTAGCTAGAGAGAGCAGTAAAGATCAACGCAGGCACCTTTGAGAGGTTTGCCCTATCAGGAATGGATAACTCCATAGATAGATGGATGGATGGATGGATGGATGGATGGATGGATGGATGGACAGATAAGCTGCTTTCTTACAATCAGCTTTCAGCAACTACAGAGCCCCTTCACCTTTAGTCAGCTCCACTGGCTGACTCAGCCTCTCTTCAGACAACCAGCTCTTAGCAAAAGAATTCTTCTCTTCTAAACAGCATGTGCCTGCTTGTCAGCCCGAAGCCCCTGTGAGTCTGTATTGTCTTCGGTAAGCAATTTCTTTTGTCCTCTGTAAATTCTATCCCCAGCTCCTGCATTTAGCTCCCTCTTCTGCCTCTATATTCATCTGATCATTTATTATCTCTAATTCTAATTTCTCAAAGCAAGACCTTCATACTTAATTATGATGTGAACAATTTAAAACTTCCATTTCTGTCAGGTGTGACCCCAACAGGCCATATAATTATTCTATAGTCCCCAAATAGTTATTTGACTTATGGTTTATTAGCTATATCCTTCAAAATTCTGAAAATAATCATATGTAAATTGTGCAAAGGACCACAATGCTATGCTTTCAAACAAGTCCTCTTAGTATGTTTATCTGAGGTGCAGTTTTCTCTTATGTTCAAGGCAGTCTGTCTCTCCTCAAGCATTTTTTGTGTGAGACTGCTTCTTCTCAAGTTGATTTTTATCAATGTTCCTTATACAATTTTTTCCCCTGTCTTTTCTGCAACCAAAATATCCACTAAAGAGCAGTACCTCATATTTGCATACTACAAGGAGACAAAACTCATTCTTTTAGACATTTCACCCGGCTTAAAGATAATTGAGGGAACAAAGAGCTATGGAGTGGGATGATCAGAATGAAATATCCTAGAAGAAGAGAAGAATGAAGTGATTTAGTGGTTCCTGAAATCAGGACACTACAAATGAAGGTTGTTCAAACAATGGGGGAGAAGGATGAAGAGAAGAAAGGAAGCTCAGGAACCCAACTCTTATCTTTTTTGAGCAAGGGAGGTGTAAAAATGATTGCATCAGTAAAAGTAGAATCAAGGGATCAATATCTAGGCTAGGTAGAGGAGGTGATTTGAATTTGTTTAAAGGAAAAGATTGGGCTCAGATTTCTTTAAATAAAATAACCTGGAGATACCTAAGTTCCTAAGGCAATTTTTTTTTAAAAAGGGCAAGATTTAGTCATGGGGATTTGGGTGGGGAGTAAAATGAGTGTGAGGAGGCTTGGGATGACAGTTTAAACAAAACAAACCACAGATACAGTTTTGGGGAAAACATTTAAAAGAAGGTTTGTAATAAGATGATATAAGAAAAAACATTACATTCTTACATTATATTCTTGATGTTAATGGACGGAACTAAAAAAATGGAAAATTGTTGAGTAAAATAGAATCCAAAAATTTGCTGCAGATAATTTTAATACTTAAAAACAGACATACTTATGCAAAGTTAAATGGAGAGGAATCTTGAGAGTTAAATTGAGAGTAACATTTATTATGCTTTAGTAGATTCTCTAGGGAAGACATAGCAATACTGATTTTAGATAAGGTAGCATTACAAATAGATACTATCAAGAGAAGTATAGATAAATTGTATTATGCTTAAATTACTATAGATAACAAAATAATTTTAAAAAATCTAGATCTGAGATTTCATTTGAGTAGGGCAGTGGTGTCAAACTCAAATAGAAACAGGGTCCTCAAAACTACATAAGGATTTCTGCAGGTTGAATATTGACATAAAATTATACATGTTCATATATTTCCTTTTTAATTAATATACTAACATATTAAAATCAGATAGGAACTACATTTTAATTTGGGTTTCATTTGAAAATATTGCGGGCTGCATGCAGTCTTTGGGCTACATGATTGACTCCTTTGGTGTAGTGAACTTCTACTGAGAAAATCTCATTTTATTATTGCAGATATAAATACACATAAACACGCACATACATACACATATACAAACATAAAATCTTCCCATGATGCTACATATATATATGAATACATACATATATATATGAGTACCTACAGATGTGTTCCATATATACGGAACAATAATGAGCTCATTTCAAGTCTAAGGGTAAACATAGTGGCCCCTCAGTTCCACGGTGTCTTTCTTTGTTCCTTAAGGAAGTTTTCGTTAAATGAAAAATTAGCTGTATGATCACAATTTGAATTAAATGGAAAATTAAGTATAAAATTCTAACAGGCAGAAATTTAACTTTCTGCTTTAATTTATATTTATATTTATCTCTAATCTCTGGCTTCTCTGTGGTTGAGATAAAATTCAGTTTACTTGGAAACCTCAGGGCAAAGAAGTAGGCAACTACAATGTCAGTCAACATGGTGGAGCAGCAAAAAGAAATACAGCTTTGCTTTCCAACCAAACCGATACAAAGATCTAAAAAAAATTGAGACCAAATTCTGACCAGTAAATCCAAGAAAAAAGTTACAGTGAGTTATTTTTCCAGCCCAGGGCAGCTCAGGGAAATAGGTCTGCAAACACTGGGACAAAGTGTGGCGAGGAAAGGGCTGTGTATGGAAAATTCCAGTGTTCAGTGACTGATAGAAAACTGATACTGGGTAACAGTGCAAGAAGTACTCATGCAGACAAAGATCCCAGTGGATCCCTGAACTAGCACCTGATGTAGAAAAGGGTATCATCTGGCAGCTCTGTTGCCTACTACCCAATTCCAGGTCACGAATTAGGGGAGAGCTGAGGAGGGAATCTGTATCTAGGGGCAGCAGAGAGAATTGGTTTGAGCTCTGGCTGTGTCCCGAACGTGGAACAAGTTCAGAAACAAACAGTAGCTTTGTGGCTCTGATCCCAGGAACAGAGTTCAAGCCTCTAAGCCCTGGCTAAAGCCTGCAATTTAATAACTAAGGCAAGAATCCCAGACAAAAAGGACACATCCAGTTCAGTTGTTCTGAATCTACAGGGCTTCTCAGCAGACTAATAGCAACCAAATCTAAAAGAAAACTCCTGAAACTTTAAACCAGGGACCAGTTAACAAACTCAAGAATGGGTCAGGGACTTGCAAAGTTCAGAACAAGAGTGTAGTGAACAGATTTTGTCTGAGATCACATTACTTTAGGAGTAATGAAAGCTCACAGTGCCCCAATCTGAGTTGGGAAAGCTGCAGAAAAATACAAGTAGCCAAACTCACCCTGGACACTACCCCAGAAGTACACAGAGCTCAACCCTAAAAAAGTAGGCTGGAAGAATAATTAAATTAAAAAAAGAAAATAACTATCATGATGTTAGAGAAGCTCAAGACAAATCCAGAAGAATAATTCAGAAACATCTATAAGTGAAGCCTCAAAGAAAAATTCAGCTTTGATTTATATCCAACTAGAATTCTTGGAAGAGTTAAAAGAAAAAGAAAGACCTAAGCCATGGGAAAAGTGTAAGGATCCTATCAAATTCCTTCTATGACACAAAAGTGTTTTTGATAACTGAACATTAAAGAGCAAAAACAAAGGAAGAAAGCTATAGAGCAGTTTCCCTAATAAATATTGATACAAAACACCTTAAAATACTAACAAAGAAATTATAGTAGTATATCACAAAGATTGAACATTAGGACCATGTGGGAATTATTCCAGGGATGTAGGGCTGATTGAATATTAGGAAAACTACAAGCATAATTGACTATATTAATAACAAGACAATAAAAATCATGATTGTAGTAATAAATGCAGAAAAACTTTGACAAAATATAATACCTATTCCTGTTTACAAAAAACACCAGAAAGCATAGGAATAAATAGATCTTTTTTTTTTGGGGGGGGGGAATGATAAGGAGTATCTGTCTAAAACCAAGAGCAATTATTACCTGTAGTGGAGATAAACTTGAAGTCTTTCTAATAAGATCAAGGGTAAAGCAAGGATGTCCATTACCAACATTGTTATTCATCTATTCAATCCACCATAAGTTATCAAATGATTCGTTGTTATTTCAAAAATATTTATTCAAGTATCATTATTATTTGATGTACTATAAATGCTATCGATGGTAAAAGACAAAAGAAATTGAAGGAATAAGACTAGACAATGGGAAGATAAAAATAGTTGAAATAATTAGCAAAACTGCAGGACATAAAATAAATCCACATAAATCATTAGCATTTCTAAATATTACCAACCAAGTCCAGCAGCAAGCTATATAGAAAGAGAAATTCCTTTTAAAATAGCTGTAGAGTGGGGCAGCTGGGTAGCTCAGTGGATTGAGAGCCAGGCCTAGAGACAGGAGGTCCTAGGTTCAAATCCGGCCTCAGACACTTCCCAGCTGTGTGACCCTGGGCAAGTCACTTGACCCCCATTGCCTACCCTTGCCAATCTTCCACCTATAAGTCAATACACAGAAGTTAAGGGTTTAAAATAAAAAAAAAAAAATTTTTTTAAAATAGCTGTAGAGTGGAATTGCTTGTTGGCTCTGGAAGCGGGGAGGGAAAGAAAATGAATCATGGAAACATGGAAAAATATTTTTAAAAATAAAAAAAAATGTAGACAATATGAAATATTTGGGAGTCTACCTACTAACATACATCTAGAAACTATATGAACACAATTACAATATACTTTTCACTGAAAGATGGATTTAAACCATTGGAGATATATGGATGGCTCATAAGTAGGTAAGCCAATATAACAAAAATGATCAGATTACCAAAGAATTACTTTCTAGAGATAAAGAAAATAATGACACAGTTCATCTAGAAGAAAAAAAGGTCAAGAATAGATTTCAAACAATACTCAAAGCCCTAACCATTAAAACAATTTGGTCATTTTTCAGTCCCATCCAATTCCTTTGGGATTTTCTTGGCAAAAATACTGGAGTGACTTGCCATTTCTTCTTCAGTTCATCTCACAGCTAAGGAAATGGAGGCAAACAGTTAAGCGACTTGTTTCAAATCTGGCCTCAGACCCTTCCTAACAAAGCAAATCTTTTCATCAAGAAGCAGTAAGAAAATAGGAAATATTTTCTGAATTATGGAAGGAAAAAAAGGGGGCTCCATTCCTCCCATGACATATTTCCATGATGTGGGCTCACCAAGACTCCACATGGATTGTCAGGAGGCACCATCTTACCCTATGGCCTGGGCTGGCATTGGCCAGTGCCACCCTGTTCCATTTGTGTTTATTCTCTCTATATTTATTCTCTCTCTACTTCTCTGAGGGCTCGTTCCCCCTTCTAGAATGCAGCCTACTTGATGGTACACATTGCTGGGATTTCGAAGAGAAATGAAGCTGCTGGTCTGTGCTATCATCGCTAGATGTCGTTGTCGCTGCTTCCGATTAGATCCCATTCAGGAGCCGCTGGGTTTCATAATGTAGGGCTCATTTCCTCCGTCCTTCCCCCACTGGCAGGGCCACCCCTCAGCCCTCCTCCCCCAGAGGGGAACCTGGGATGCTTCAAGCCTTCCGGAGAGAGCAGGAGATTCCACAGCCTCCCCTGGTAACCCATTCTAAGGCTCCACAGAGCTCGCTCTCAGGAAATTCCTTCTGCTATCTGGCCTAAATCCCTTTTGGTTCCGTTTTAGTGCGTTTCCTTTTGTTCTGTGCTTGGTGAAGAGATGAACAGCTGATTCTCATCCCTGGAGTCCTTCGTGTACTTGAAGTCTCAGGAAATCATCCCTCTCCTCCCCGCCTCTTTAGGGAGTCCCAGAGAAGCCTTGGCCTTTCTTCTCCAAAAGGCCAGCTTTTCCAAAAACTCGGATCGTGTCGTGGCTCTTTTCTCAACTATCCTGAGCTCAGGGTTTGGGGTGACTCTTTTTTTGGTTGTGGGGACCCAGAATACTACTCAGAGGTGGGCCATTGACAAGAAGAAATCCCTTCCCAGCCCTGAAACTAGCAAAATGACCACAAGCAAGTCCTGTAATCTGTCACCCTCATTTTCCCTGGTCTGTACATAGGAATTGGATCAGATTCTTATTTCCTGCATCAGTGATGTTTGTCTCTTCATGGCCCCATCTGGGGCTTCCTTGGCAAAGACACAGGAGTGGTTTGCCATTTCCTTCTCCAGCTCATTTTTCAGAGGAGGAAACTGAGGCCAACAGGTTTAGGTGACTTGTCCAGGGTCGCACAGAGGCTGTATTGGACTCAGGTCTTCCTGACTCCAGGGCTGACTCGGGGTTCAGCATCTGAGGTCCTATTGATAATGCCGATCGCCCTCTGCTCCTTGACACTGCTCTCTCTCTGGGTTTCTGTGCCTTGATTCTCTCCATCCTCCTCCCTATTAGACTGTTCCATCTTAGTCTCCTTTGCTGGATCTGCCCGGTTCATCCCAGCATCAAATAAAAATCCTGTTAGATTTTTAAATCTCATTATCTGGCCCCTTCCTACCTTTCCAATCTTCTTGCGCCTCACAGCCCTCCACGTTCTCTTCCTTCTCTTCCTCCCTGAGGATGCTTCTTCTCCTGTGGGTGCCCCCCATGCCCGGCATCCTTCCCCTTCATCTCTGCCTTTCCTGGCTTCCTTCGGGTCTCCGCCAACGTCGCGCGTTCTCCAGGAAGCCTCCCCCAGCTCCTCCTGTCTGCCTCACGCGCCCCTCTCCTAGGACACTCGACACCCCTTGAGAACAGAGACTGTTGGGGGTTCTTTCTTCTTGCCTCTCTTTTATACCCAGTAGTTGGCACAGTCCCTGGCAACCAGGGCATAACAGATGCTTTGACCCCAGAGATGGACCCTCTTCATGGATACTGGGGTAACTTGTCATGCTGAGAGATATCAGCCGTGGAGAGATTTTCCACCTGTTTTGGGTGGTGAGAAATCGTGAACCCCAGCTTTCAGGAAGGGAGTTAAAAATTCCCCAAAGCCAGCCTTCTGGACCGTCATGAAGGGTTCCTGGAGTTCTATCCTAGGGAACAACCAACGTGGCCTTTCCTCTCTGGTAGCACGGCAGCTCTTGCACCCCAAGTTCCTTTCCTTTCTTTAAATCAAGTGGCCATCATGTCTCTGAGATAAAGCCGGACGTCACCACCAAAATCGCAGAGTTTGACAACTGGTTCTTAAAATGTGAGAATCCAGGCTTTTTTTTTTTTTTAACCAACATTTTCTGTGAGTTCTTCAATGATCTCTTGCTGTTTTCCAAGTCAATGTGTGTGTGTACACACACGTATATATCAGATGTCTCACATTTTCTTCTATTTTCTAGTTTTTAGAGAATCCCTTCTTTTGGCAAGTTACCACTTTCTCTTCTAGAAGATTTCCTTTCCAATTATCTCTCTCTTTTTTCTTTTTTAAACTCTTACCTGCCATCTTAGGATCCATAT
Source organism: Gracilinanus agilis (assembly GCF_016433145.1). Lineage (NCBI taxonomy): Eukaryota > Metazoa > Chordata > Mammalia > Didelphimorphia > Didelphidae > Gracilinanus > Gracilinanus agilis. The sequence goes on along the minus strand of NC_058131.1, from coordinate 165,722,958 downwards.
TAAGTATTGATTCCAAGGCAGAAGAGTGGTAAGGGCAAGGCCATGGGGATTAAGTGACTTGCTCAGGGTCACACAGCTAGGAAATGCCTTTGGCTCGATTTGAACTTGGGCCTTCCTGATTCCAGGCCATGCTCTCAGCTCATTGTGGCCCCTCGCTGCCTCCGTCTGTTTCTTTCACAATAAGAAAACCAGAGCTAGAAGAGCACCCGCTTCCGCCCCCTCTAAGCGCCTCTGCGAGATGATCACCAGAAGACCTCCAGTCCGGTCCCAGGAAGTCGTTCTCTCCCGAAGCAGCCCGGGACGCTCTCCGGGAGCGCCGACGGCTACGGAGTTTTTCCTGACACGGACCCACGTTTGCTTCCCACCCTTGCCCCCAACTTCTGCCCCTGCTCCTCGGCCTGCTGCGGGGGGCAGCTGAAGAAAACACGTCTGTCCCTCTTCATATAAGTCTCTCCCCTCCTTCACACAACCGAATCCTGTCCCACCATTCCTGATTTCACCCAATCCACGATGATTCAAGAGCGGCTCTTGGTGAAGCACCTGCTGGGTGGCCAGGCAGGGAGGTGAGAGATGGGAGAAATCGCTAAGGGGTACCAAGGAGTAGGGCCTGGCTGGTGGAAGGGGAGGAGACCTGCTTTGCCCAAAGGGACCTTCCTCCTTCGGTGATTTAATAATATTTATCATAATAATTTATATAGAAAATATAAAAAATAATATGTAATATATAAAATTATATGTTACATAAATTATGTATAATATACAATTACATAATATATAATATAATATGTAATATATAAAACATGGAATATAAAACATATAATATATAAATTACATATAATACATAAATATAATATATAAAATGATGTGTAATATATAAAAACAATATAAAAATAATGTATGATATATAAATTATGTATGATACATAAATATATAACATATAAAATATAAAATTATATATACTGTGTATATAAAATAATATGTGTAATTATATATAACATGTATAATATATAAATACAAATATCTCCTACTTGAAAGGATTTGTATTCTAAAGAGGAAGATAAGCACATATACAATATGAAGACCTGAAATTCTTGACAGCCCCTCCAACCATCATCCAGAGAGCGAAGTCTCTCTTTAATTAATGGCTTAACAAAGAGCCAAGGGCCAGTTCTGAAGACTCCATGAAACAAAACAGTGAGCTGGGCAGCAAGGTGACTCAGTGGATTGAGAGTCCGGCCTGAAAATGGGAAGTCTTGGGAACAAATATGATGTCAGACACTTCCTAGCTGGGTGACCCTGAGCAAGTCACTTCACCTCCATTGCCTACCCTTATTGCTCTTTTGCTTTAGAACCAATACTTAATATGGATTCTAAGACAGAAGGTAGAGTTAAAAAAAAAAAAAAAAAAGCCCAACAAGCTTATTCAAGTCCTCTCCTTCTCCATAAGTAAAAAAAAGCAAAAAGGGAGAAAATTATATCTACACTACCTACCTTGGAGGATTGATGGGAAGAAAGTGCTTCACAAATCCCAAAGAGTCAGAAATGAGTCATTATTATTATAAAGGGTGTGAGGAAATGACCTAAGATGGAGTGGGGTGCCTGCAGCCCAGATGGGAGAGGCAGAAGGTGGGAGCCCGCCAGCCTGATGTCCCTCTGAGCATGAATGAACTTGCTGTGGGAGAGCCTGACTGACACCCATTTTCCCTACTTGGGACCTGGGATTTTATGTGGACTGAAAATTGAAGTTAAAGACCTGGACATCTATTTTTCCAAAAAGCCAATACTGATTTATCTGTAGCCACAAGAGAGCAAAAGGCATGGTGCTTGGGAAACAGAAGGAAAAAATAAGGGAATAAGCATTTATAAAGCACTTACTGTGTGCTGATACTAAAAGCTTTACTAATATTATCTCATTTGACAAAATAGTAAAAAGAAAAATAAACAAGATTCAGCCTTGGCCTTCCAAGAGCTTGGAATCCATTTGTTCATTGTGTCTAACGCTTCATGACCCCATTGGGGGTTTTCTTGGCAAAAACACTAGAGTGGTTTGCCATTTCCTTCTCCAATTCATTTTACAGATGAGGAAACTGAGGCAAACAGTGAAATGACTTGCTAGTCAGCATTTGAGGCTGGATTTAAACTCAGAAAGATGAGTTTCCCTGTCTCTGAGCCATGATCCAAATGCAGTGACGGTGAACCTTTTAGAGACTGAATGCCCAAACTGCAAGCCCCGCCTTACCCCAGACAGAGGAGGGAGGAAGAGCTCCCATTGGCTGCTGGGCAGAGGGGTGGGTCATGTGATAAATGTTCTCAGAGGCATGTGGAGAGAAGAAGGGCAGCACCCCCCTCCGGCACACTCTGGCACACATGCCTGTAAGAGTTAAAACTAGATATTTAAGGTATGGTCGCCAGAAATCAGATTGACACGATTCCAAATTAAAATAGACCCAAGTCAGGATGACTTTTATGGAAGTTTATTTACAATGAGGAAGGTTGAAGGTAGGGAAATTGAGAGAGAGAAACTCTGGACCAGACTAGATAAGAATTTAGAGGCCCAGCAGAGGGGCACAGAGGTTAATTAAACAAGGCTTCTAGCCACAAGGCCTTTTACAGTTAGAGATGCAAAAGAGGCCTTGAGGGTGGAGCCTCCAGAAACACCAAGGTAGGCCAAGGAAGTCAGCCTAACTTACCCACGTGACAATTCAGAGGGAAGCCGCCTGAGGTCTCACCAGAGATCCTTCTACACCAAGTTTAAGGTGCCAACTGCCTCCACAGGAAGTTACCATCATATTTAAAAGATAGCAGCTTTCGTCACTTCCTGCATCCACCTTCAATTTCAAGTGCACAAATGGCAGCCTCAACACTGTTTTGGACTGCCCAAAGGGCAGTCCCTTGCTCTTGATTTGTCACTTATTGTCACGTGTGGGTCACAGACCTCCCCCTCCCCACTTAATTCTAAGTTGGGTGGGGTGACATTATTTCTGATAGCTAGAGTCTAAATGATGAATGAGGATGAGCTAATTCCATTTAGGTTCACCAACATAGGCCCCCTCTGGAAAGAGATGAGAAATGAGATGAAGGCTTAGCTCCTGAGGCATGTGGCCAGGATTACTGTGATGACACAAATGTTCCCTTTGCTATTCTAACCCCATGTAGGGTTTGAATTTATTATTATTGTTATTATTGTTGCTATTATTATTATTATTATTATGTAAAGAAAGGCTGTATACAGTTCCCAGGTCACAAGTCTAGGGAGTGAGGAAGCTCCTTCTCTGGCAATAGGAGCTCAGTCCAGCATCAGAAAGTGAAAGCAAAGAAAAACCACAATTGAGCCCCAAGGAGTAAGGCCTTGGGCTTGGCTGGTGGAAGGAGAAAGAACCCTAATTGACCAAAGGGATCTTTTTCCTTTGGTGATTTAATAAACAGGCTGGCCTTACATTGACCAGAGAACATTCTGAAATGTCTAAAGAGGTTTCAAAATCTACGGTTTGTGAGAAGAGGAGGGCTCCAAAGGGAATCTTTTTTTCTAATGGGCTTGTCTTATTTTTACAGATAGGTTACTAAAAGGTCAGTTAATACTTAGAACTGAAGTAAAACCAAAAATTCTCAGAGAGTAAATGGAAGAGGTGAGCACTTTGCATCTAGAAAATATAGTCATTCTGATTCTTTTTTAAAAAATAGTTGTTACTATTTGTTTAACTTTTTGATTTTCTATTTCCCCCAATTACATGTAGAAATGACTTTTTTAATATTCTTTTTTTTTTCAAATTTTGAGTTCCAAATTCCTTCTCTTCCTCTGACCCTCTTACTCCATCCCTGTCCTACATCCTCCCTGAGACAGTAAACAATCTGATATAGATTTTACATGTATAATCATGCAAAATATTTTCCCATATTAGTCATTTTGTGGAAGAGATCTTAAATGAAAGAAAAAAAGAAGAAAGAAAATAAAATATAATATGTTTCAGACTTCATTCAGACTTTATCAGTTCTTTCTCAGATGGCACTTTTAATCACGAGTCTCTAGGATTGTCATGGATCCTTGCATTGTTGAGAATAGATTATTCAAGGTTGTTCATCAAGAAATATTGTCACCCTGTACAGTATTATCCTGGTTCTGTTAACATCACTTTGCATCAGTTCATGTAAGTCTTCCCAGATTTTTCTGAAATTGTCTTGCTTGTTTCTTATAGTACAATAGTATTCCATCACTCTCATATATTACAATTTGTTCATCATTTCCCAGATGATGGATAATCCCTCAATTTCCAATTCTTGCTATAACAAAAAGAGCTGCAATAAATATTTTTTGTACAAATGGGTTCTTTTCCCTTTTTTTTTTTTTTTATCTCTTTGGTATACAAACCAAGTAATGGTATTGAGGATAAAAGTTTTAGAGTCCTTTGAGCACAGTTCCAAATAATTCTCCAGAATGTTCGGATCAGATCACAACTCCTCCAACAGAGTATTAATGTCCCAGTTTTTCGACATGCCCTCCAACATTTATCATTTTCTTTTTCTGTCATATTAGCCAATTTGGTAAGGTGGTACTTCAGAGTAGTTTTAATTTACATTTCTATAATCAAGAGTGATTTAGAAATTTTTTCATTTGACTATATAGATGACTTTGATTTTGTATTAATTAGAAACCTTGAACCTTTTGACTCCATCTCCCAGAATTCTTTTTCATTACCCAGCATCCTTTCCTCCTTCATCCCCACTTTGCCTGCTTACTTTTTTTGTATATATATGGTTGAATGTAACTCCACCTCTTGCTCTCTTTTTCCCTCGTGTGCAGCTGGGAAGTACCCTTTTTACTCCAGCTATTTATTTTTAGTTATTATTAATAAATCTTATTAAACATACTTAGAGATATTATGTTAATTTTAATCTCACAATTTCTTCATCTGAAAATTGCCCATTCATATCCTTCAACCTTTTATCAATTGGAAGAATGACTTTCATTTTTATAAATTTGATGTAGTTTCCTTTATATTTGAAAAATCAGTCCTTTATCAGAGATGCTTACTGCAAATCCCCTTCCCCCCACCCCCAGCTTTTTGTTTTCCTTCTGATCTTGGTTACATTTGTTATGTTTGTACAAAACTTTTTAAATGTAATATAATCAATGTTATCCATTTTATAGTCATCCTGATTCTTTAATCATCTTCCCTTCGCTGATTTTGCAGGGTTATAGATGGGTTTGGTGAAAATCCTCAAGTGTGGCTGAATTCGGGTTCAGAGAAGGACCTTTTTGGGGTGTACTTAATTCCAGAGTGTCAGAGATAAGCTACCTTGAATAGGACTGAATTTCCTTCTGAGCTTCATGGAGGACCAGTCAGGAAAGTGGAATTCATTCAGTCGATAAATCAGTCAATAAACATTGATTGTGCACCTACTGTATGCCAGGCACTGTGCTAAGAGCTGGGGATTCACAGAGACATAAGACCTCTCTGCTCTCAAAGAACTTACAGTCTAACGGGGAAGACAACACGCCAACAAATTTATACAACGCAAGCTACATACATGATAAATAGGAAATAATTAATTGGCATTAAGAGAAGTCGGGGAAGGTATCTAGGAAAAGGTGGAATTTTAGTTGGGACTTAAAGGAAGGCAGTAGCTTGAGTAGAAGAGGGAATTTTCAGTCATGGAGGATGGGTAAAGAAAATGCCAAGAGCAGAGGGAGGAAGAATCTTATTCATGGAACATTCCAGAATATAATCCCAAGAATGCAGGGCTGGGGGAGGAGGACCTTAGCCAGTGGTGGGACCTGAATCCAGGCCTGGGGGCCACTTAAATTTGAAACCTGGACAGGCAGTGAAGTTTAGTCCAAGCTAGACTTTATCTATTATGTCCCCAAAGCCTCCTCCGCTCTTTCTGCCTATCTTCAGTCTTCTCACCCTGGAAGCATACTCTGAGATGTCCTGACAAATGTTTAACAACTGACTCATTTTGGTGAGGCATGTGCCAAGCATACTTTTAAGTTGAATCTGCGTTATTAACATTTCCTCTCGCTTTCTTAAATCTAGACAATTAATAAAACCATAAATCAAGCCCAGATTTGTAGCATTTGTGGGTTTCCAAGGTCTTCTTGTTTACGCTGAAAAGGTAGGGGGTCCTGAAAGTTTCCGGGGCAGCTGCAGCGTAGCCCTGCCCAGCAGCCCCTTCCTCCAAGGGGCTGGTTCTTCCCAGAGTGTCCATCTGGAGGGCAATGGCCCAGGGTCTTCATTCCTCTTCAGCAGGCTCCACCGTTCTCAGAGTTCTCTTTAATACATTTTTGTGTCATTTTCCCACGTGGGAATGTGAGCTCCCTGAGGATGGAGACTGTTTTTCTCCCTGTATTTGTCTCCCCAGGCTTAGCACAATGCCTGCTTATTACTTGTGTGACCTTGGGCAAGTCATGGAGGTGCTGTCTAGAGGTGGGGAAGACTGATTGGCAGGTGAGTCGGGAAGTACCAACTTTGTGGACTATAAAAGGAACTGAGCCCCCTCGCTTTTGAAATTCATAAATAATTCAGACATTCATTAAGAACCTACTCTGTGGCAGGCACTGTACTAGGCACTAGGGATGTAGAAACATAAATAGGAAGCTATGAGGTGGTGCAGTGGATAGAATACTGGGTCTAGAATCAGGAAGGCCCGAGTTCAAATCTAGCCTCAAACTCTTCGTAGCTGTGTGACCCCCAAGCAAGCCTTTAGACTACTGCCTCAGTTTCCTCAACTGTAAAATAATATTACCTACCTCACAGGGTTCTTGTGAAGATCAAACTGGGTAATTTCTATAAAGGATTTAGCACAGCATTTCCTTCCCCAAACAGATACTTCTTTAAAGGAGTTTAAAACATTAGTTAAAACAAATATTTTTTCAATTAATAAACATTTTCTTTTTCACTCCAATCTCCCAATGAAAATTTTAAAAAAGAAAAGAAAAACTTGTAATAAATTTTCAGTCAAGCAAAACAATGCTTATTGCTATGTTGGTCATGTTCCCTTCCCCCCCCCCATCTCTCTCTGCCTCTGTCTCCCCCCAACATTTCTGTCTCTGTCTCTCTCCCTTTCTCTCTGTCTGTCTTTCTCTGTCTCTCTCTCTTCCCCCATCTCTATCTCTCTCCCTCTCTTTCTCTGTCTTTGTCTCTCTGCCTCTGTCTCTGTCTCTCCCCATCTCTCTCTATGTCTCTGTCTCTGTCTCTCTCCCTCTCCCTTCTCTCTCCCCTATCTAACCCTCCCTCTCTCTCTTTATCTCCCCCCTCCCCATCTATGTTTCTGTCTCTTTCTCTCCCTGTCTTCTCTCTCTTTCTCTCTGTCTCTGTCTCTCTGTTTTTTTCTCTCTCTCCCCCCATCCCATCCCATCTCTTTCTCTGTCTCTGTCTTTCAGTCTCTGTCTGTCTCTTGTCTGATTCTCTTTCTCTGTCTGTCCCTCTCTCTGTATATATTTGTGCCTCTTAAGTCTGCCACCTTCCTGTTAGGCAGTGGGGTAACAGGCTTTATCATGAATCCTCTGAAATCATGGTTGGTCATTGCATTGATTAGAATTCTTAGGCCTTGAGCTAGAATTCTAAGTAGGAAGAGAAACAAGGTGTACCTCTATAGACATGTACAAAATACAAAATAAAATGAAATGTAATTAAAATTAAAAATAAAATAATAAATAAATTAGTAGTGATCAAACTACAAAGTCAGAAGGCATGAGGAGGCATCTGAGCTGAATTTGAAAGGAAACCAGAGATTTCAAGAGGCAGAAGTAAGAAAAGGAAGGGAGAATGTAAGGTTTACCTCACAGTCAGGACAAGGCTCCAGAGTGGAAGATGCTGTGTGTGTGAGGAGCAGGAAGCAGGCCATTATGGATGGACAATAAAGTGTGTGGCAGAGAATTCTTATGGAAGAAGGTCTGGAAAGTAGGACAGGGCCAGGTTCTGAAGAGCTTTAAATGCCAAACAAAGGACTTTGTATAGAAATAATAAGGACCCATTATAGTTTATTGAGGACAGAAGTGACGCAGTCAGGTCTATGCTTTAGGAAAATCATTCTGTTGACTTGGTTAGGTTATCTGTAAGGAGGATAGATTGGAGTAAGGAGAGATCTGAGACGGAATTGTACCAGGGACTAATTTGAAAGCTATTATAATAGCAGTTAGGTGTTATAGTAGCTTGGTGGGAGTTTCTGGGTTCAAATCTGGCCTCAGATACTTCCTAGAGTTGTGACCCTGGGCAAGTCACTTAATCCCATTGCCCAGCCCCTACTCTTCTTTCGCATAGTTGTTGAGACAAAAAATAAGTGTTTAAAAAAATAGTCAGAGGGCATCTGGGTAGCTCAGTGGGTTGAGAACTAGGCCTAGAGATGGGAGATGCTAGGTTCAAATCTGGCCTCAGACACTTCCCAGCTGTGTGACCCTGGGCAAGTCACTTGACCCCCATTGCCTAGCCCATATCGGATATCCATATGATACTCTGGGAACTTTTTCTAGAAAATTACCTTGGAGCTACTCTGGAGTGGGGAAAATTAGCCAAAGAAACTCGAAAAATCTGATCTGTCTCCCTCCCTACTCGGGAGTCAGGCCAAGCCCTTTCCAGGATGAATCTGGGCTATTTAAGGCCAGAGCTAAACCCTTTGTAGGAAGGGAACACAGGCACACATAAAATGAAAGAGTCAGACCAGAGGATGTCTAAAGTTCTTGCTAGTTCTCACTTCTATGATCTTAGACCTCAAGCCTATAAATATTAAATAATACATGCCTATAATAGATTGTGCATATATTCTCAAAGAGCAGTTAAGTGTTGAACAGCTTATTACCAAGTTGGCTGCAGGATGATGACTTTTTAGCCACAGTAACTCTTAAAGAGCACCTCCTTAATTATGGAAGGATTATAATATGCAATGGGTAGAGGGAATACTTAAATCAATAAAAATCAGTGTTGAATAGTAGAAAGAATGATTTATCTGAGGTCAGAGGACTTGGGATCAAATCCTAGCTCTGCACCCTAAAACCTGTGTGATCTCAGGCAAACTGCTTAATTTCCCTGGACCTCGGTTCCTTCTTCTGTAAAATGATGGAGGTGGTGAATGAATTGCTACTTATCGCAGCCCTCCTAATGAGGGCTATTTGGGTGGGTCCTAAGAGTTTTAAAATGAGAAGCCGATAAATTTTTCCTATCCATTTAATTTCCTACATTTGGTCTCCAAATGAATGGCCCACCCTGGAGAGATCAAAATTTAAAAAAAATGCATGCCCAAGACATATATGTCCAAATGAAATTTATTAAAGGATGTTCTTTTTAGTTTTAGATTAATTTTTTAAAAATTAACAGTCATTTATTTTCTCTCTCTCTCTCCCCCACTTATGCACTCTACTGGGGAAAAAACAAAAAGTATTCTTTACAGTTGGCCAAAGACAGGAGGTCTGCTCTAAACATCTGTGTCTGTCCTTTGAATGACTAAGTTCCCCTTTGAAACTTCCTCTTCCCATATCCTACCTCTGACATGTACTAGGGATGTTTCCTTTCTTTGGAGGGAATCCCCAGACAGCTTTTCTTAAACTCACAGATATAAGGTTAAGGAATATTGGGAACTCTTCCAGATTTAAGTATGGGCTATGTGCCAGGCATTGTGCTAAGTGTTAGGGATGCAAAAAGCATTAAACAAGATCCACCTCCCCCTAGAAAACAAGACCGTCTCTATTCCCAAGGAACTTAAGTTCTAATGGGGAAGGCAAAAGAGAGAGAGAGAGAGGAACAGGGAAAGCCGAAGGGGAAGGAAGTGGAGCAGTTGGGAGCATCTTGGTCCCAGCCGGGGACTCCTCCATCAGGATGGCAGGTCCCTGGGCAGAGACATCTCTAGGCAGGCAAGGCTGAGGAGCTGGAACAGTCCAGAAGTGAGTTTGTGGGGAACTCAGGTGTGATTTGTTACTTCTTGCTCTCTAGCTTTGGGGCTCTAGCTGAGTAAGGGGGCAGAAGAGGGAGAAAGGGAAATGGGTCCAGGATCTGACTCATCCCAGGCTGACATAAGGTCTGTTCTCCTAGAGAGAATGTGCCCTGCCTTCCATAGCCTTGGCTGGGCTTCTGAGAAATTCTCCCCAGCCCAGGAGGTCATGAGCTCATATAAAGGACAAAAGGTGCCAAAGTTTATTCACGGCTTGAATTTCTGATTTAACTCTTGGCTCTCCTATGCCAGTCTCCAGCCTTTAAAAGAGGGATTCTTCATCTTTTTTTGTGTTTAACTTTCAGCTCTCCTATGTGAGCCTCCAGGCTTTAAAGCAGGGATTCTTTTTTTTTTTTTTTTTAACCCTTAACTTCTGTGTATTGGCTCCTAGGAGGAATAGTGGTAAGGGTTAGGCAATGGGGTCAAGTGACTTGCCCAGGGTCACACAGCTAGGAAGTATCTCAGACCGGATTTGAACCTAGGACCTCCCATTGCTAGGCCTGGCTCTCAATCCACTGAGCTACCCAGCTGCCCCCTAAAGCACGGATTTTTCATCTTTTTTGTGGGTCCTGGATCTCTTTTGGCTGTCTGATCTCGGAATGACGTTTTTACGTGCATAAAAAAAACTACAAAGTAAACCAATGATAGTAAAATGTAGCTACCAAACTATCTATTTAACCCCCCCCCCCTCACCACCACCCCCACCCACCCCAGCGTGTGGATTCCGGAGACTGACCGAACAGGCTACCCCGCCCTGGGCGGCTGGTCTTTACTTCCCCTGTGGGAATGAGCAGGACGGCAGGCAGGTGCGCACACTAGGGACCTGGCAGCCCCGAGGTTTTCGGCCCCTTCTAGCTCTTAGTATAAGATGGGGGTCCCGAAAGGGCGGGAACAGAAGGCTGAACTTTGGGGCTGCCCAGGAAAGTCCGGACTAGCACGAGGACTACGTGGGGGGACCCGGGGCTGACTCGAGCTTCTTTGCCAAAGGGACGGAACGGAAGGCTGGGGACGTTTGGATCCGCAGCAAACGGATGGAGCCCGTCAGTTCACCATAAAAGAAGGGCCACCAATGGAAGAGGAGTCAGCGGGGCCCCGGAGCGGCCGGGGGG
>NC_058131.1:165690139-165711575 GCF_016433145.1 Gracilinanus agilis | reverse complement strand
GGGGAAGGCGGCAGGTGTTTCTAATTCTCAGGGCTGATTTCCGAGTCAGGATGCAGTCCCGGGAGGCGCTGCTCCAGCCTGGGGGCAGAAAGTGCCCCGGGCGGGGGTGGGGTAGGGCGGCGATGGCCTGAGAGCAAGGGTTTGTGGGGAAAAGGTGGGGGTGGGGGTGGGATCAGAATTATGAAAAAGTGATGGACCCAGGCGGACGTCCCAGTAAGACTGAGAAAGGAAAGGTGGCTTTTAAGACGCTTTAAACTGCTTGAATGTGGGGCCGTGGTGAATACCGGGGCCACTGGGGAGCTGGGACCCTGTGGGGGCGGGGATGCTGGTCCTAGCGACCCTGGAATTTTCCTTTTTGAAAAATTAAAAAAAATAATTTTATTTTAAAAATATTTTTCCGAGGTTCTTGGTTCATGTTGTCTCCCTCCCCCCTCCCGGTGCTGACAAGCAATTCCACTGGGTTATACACATGTATTATCGCTCAATATCTATTTCCATTTTGGAATTTTTCCTTCTTGATAGACTCCTCCCCACTTCCTTTGTCACACTCCTGGGATCAGGGGAGAACTGGGAAGAAAGATTTAAGCTCAGACTATGTCTCATCCAGGATGTTTGAGTCATGTTTCTAAGCTCCTCCTAATCCTCTTTTTTTTTTAACCCTTACCTTCCATCTTAGAATTATGTTATAATTAGAATATATTCTGTATTGGTTCCAAGACAGAAGGGCAGTGAGAGCCAGCAATGGGGGCTAAGTGACTTTCCCAGGGTCACACATCTAGGAAGTGTCTGAGGTCAAATTTGAACCCAGGACCTCGAATCTCTGAACCTAACTCTCAATCTACTGAGCCACTGAGCTTCCCGCCCCCCCCCCCCTCACTAGCGTTTTAAATGTACTTACTATTTTTATTCTGAAATTGACAAATATTTTTAAAAATTATTTTTAAATCCATACCCTCCATCTTAAAATCAATACTGTGTATTGGTTCTAAGGCAGAAGAGTGGTAAGGGCTAGGCAATGGGGGTTAAGTGACTTGCCCTGGGCCACACAGCTAGGAAGTGTCTAAGGTCAAATTTGAATCCAAGATCTCAGTCTTTGGGCCTGGCTCTCAGTCTCTTAGCTACCCCCCTAATTCTCTTTTAAAAGAGAATGCCAGGGGAGGCCTGGGTCACAGGACATACTGGATAGTATTTCCATACATTTGGGAAAGGAAGACAGAGACTAAAATTCAAGGCAGGTGGATGCTGGGGGAAGCAAGAGGTTAAGCTGAGGTGCCCCAGGAGATCCAACCATGGGAATGAAAGTTCAGACAGAGAATGTCCAGAGAGCTGAGTGTGAAGGAGCTTGCACAGAACAGGAGTTGTGAAGGGAACCCTTTAGCTAACTTCTGGGAATCTTTCTGAGGGAAGCCGTCCCTTAGGATGCAGGATACTCTAGGTCTGGAGTAGCTCTCCCCAGTACCCAAGGGCCTCCGAGGCCTTTCAGCCCCCTCCAAGTAGAGGGCAAAGAGAGTCCAAGTCCCAGGGATCCATCCCTACTTATGCCTCAGTTTCCCTATGATGGCGACAATCAGTTGAAAGAGAATGGGAAATGGGGAGAAGAACCACAAATGAGAGAGGGACAAAGATCCCAATTTTCAAAAAAGGGAAGAGAGCCGAGTCTGCCAATGCTAGGTTTCCCTTCCATTTCTGGGAAGATTCTAGAACAGACTGTTAAAGAAATCGATGACAACCATTCCAAAAGGGAAGCAGCCATGACAAAGCGCCAGCATGTCTTCATGTAGAATGGATCTTGCCAGACTAATTTAATTTGTTTATGTTTATTCATTAGTGACTAACTAGAATGGTAGATGAAGGTAATGTTATGGATAGTTTACCTAGATTTTAGCAAGACTGTTGATAAAGTATCTCCTACTATTCTTTTTTTTTTTTTTTACCCTTACCTTTTGTCTTAGAATCTCTTCTAAGAAGAGTGGCAGGGGCAAGGCAATAGGGGTTAAGTGACTTGCCCAGGGTCACACTGCTTGGGAGGGTCTGAGGACAGATCTGAAAATCCCAACTCCATATTCGGTGCCTTATCCACTAGGCTATCTAGCTGCCCCAATCTCCTACTATTCTTTAGAGAAAATGGCAAGAGGTGGGACTACATGAAAGGGTAATTAATTTTTATTTTTTAAACCTTTACCTTAGGATCAATACTGTATATTCTATATAATGTAAAAAATAATAATAATGTAATTTTAAGAGGTCATTTCTCTTTATTCCAATTCTCTTTCAAGTACTGTTAGCATCCATGTTGCTGTTGTTCAGTCATCTCAGTCATGTCTAAACCTTTATGGCCCCATTGGCAGTTTTCTTGGCAAAGATATTGGTGTAGTTTTTGCCATTTCCTTCTTTGGCTCTTTTTTACAGATGAGGAAGCTTAGGTAAAAAGGGTTGAGTGACTTGCACACAGCTAGGAAGGATCTGAGGCCAGATTTGAACCCAGTAAGATGAATCTTTCTCCAGACCTGGTGCCCTAGCCACTGCGTCATCTAGCTGCCCAAGGGAATCAGAGGAAATAAATTCTAAGGTATAATTTAGTTCTACCTGTATACTCCTCTGACCCAGATTCCAATCCTATCTCTGATTCTAGCTGCGTGACCATGTGTAAGTTCCTTAACTTTTCTGATGTTTCCATCTTTTCTTTGTTTCCTAATCTGAAAAATGGTAACACTTACTACCAGATTATCTACCTTGCAGGATGTGTGTGTGTATGAGAAAAGCATTTTTCAACTTTAAGGCATTATAGAAATGTGGACTATTCCTGTCTTTTTTTTAAGCTCTAAAATAAGAATCCTTAACCTGGGGCCCCGGGTAGATTTCAAGGGGTCTGGGAACTTGTCTGGGAAAAAAAATGCATCTTTATTTTGACAACCTCTAACCAAAATGCTGCATTTCCTTAAATTATGAACATAAGCACAACATGGAGGGGTCCATAGGCTTCCACGCCACAAGAGTTAACCTCCTATCTAGTTAAAATCTTTTGCTTAAAGAGATAATTCCTCTAATGTGAGACATTTGGCCTTTGCCTAAATTTACTTAAAAAGCAAACGCATATGGTATTCTTTGCCATTTTTGCTTATTTATTCTTCTGGATTAATTTCTCTATCAATCTGTCAGATTCTATAAAATGTCCCATGGCCTGACTGACCTTTTAAAAAAATATTTTTTTGTTTTTTATTCTGAACTTAACCAACACCAAGTAAAATGAACATTTCCACATACAAAATAGAGTGGACAAAAAGGAGAGTATATGAAACTATGAATCTCTGTTATGTTCAGCTTGCTTTTTCCTTTTAAGTCTATAATACATTTGATAGGTAACTTTCAAAGCTTTACTGATTGCTGCCTAACCTTATAAAGCTTCTTTCCATATGTAAAGGGTGATTTGTATGTTGTCCAGGCAGCTTATGTATATCTACAGTAGTCTGTCTAGCTATGGCTTGTAGGAAGGCATTAATAGATATCTCTAAAATGCAAATAAGAACAACTCTAGGGTGATACCTCATATCTATTAGAGCGGCCAATATGGCAGAAAAGGAAAGTGATAAATGTTGGAGGGAATGTGGCAAAATTAGGACACTGATGCATTGTTGGTGGAGTTGTCAACTGATCCAACCATTCTGGGAGGAAATTTGGAACTATGCCCAAAGAGCTATAAAACAATGATCCCAAAGAGATTTAAGAAAAGGGGGGAAAGGATGTACCGGCACAAAAATATTTATAGCTTCTTTTAGGGAGCCAGCTCTATATTTTTTGGGGTCCTAAGTGGAGTTTAGTGGTGTTGGATTGAAAAGACAGGAAACAGAAACTGAGAACAGCCAGACTAATTGTTTAGCTCATAACTGCTCCAACTTCATGGAGTTTTGAGTTTATTTTATATTGGTTTCAAACAAAGAACACAAAGAAAGAGTCACATCTGTGAAGGGGTTACAAATCATACAAAACCCATTAAAGTCTAAAAAGTAGAGAGATAGGTAAAGGGTCAAGGACCAAATTCCAACCACCAATTAGTATGAAGTTAATTCTGAGAGCAGAAATATATTTCATAGAGATTTTTACTAATTGCAATCTGTCCAGGACTGCACCTGGGCAGATAAATTCTTATCTAATTTTTCTGTGTCCGGCCTTGACTGTCTAAGTAATATATTTTTTGGAGTTCAGGCTTCTTAATTATCAAGGAGAAAAAATGGTTAACTCAGTAGCTGCTGGTCTGCTAAGGACTCAAAGTTTTCCAATAAGAATATTGAGAAAAGGTGGGGATCTAAAAATGAGTCAAAAGAGGAGTCTCAGATTTTTACCTTAGATGGCCCATTCTGTCTGCTACCTGACATGCAGTGCAGAAAAAATCATACACACAGTTTTAGTTGCCGATGATTTTGTAATGGGATCCAGATAAAATATCTATTATAGACTCTATTTCTTTAAATGACTCCCAATAGCCTCTTGGAGGGGTCAAGTTGTTTTTGGATTAACCAACCTGCTGGTACCAGAGCTTTTCAGGGCTCAGGTGACCAGGACCAAACACAAAGACTGCCTCAGCCTGGATTGGTCATGTAGGGAATCCAGATAACAGGCCGTATCCTGACCCTATTTCTCCAATTGGCTTTCTACAGCTGCTCTTTTTGGGGTGGCAAAAAATTGGAAATTAAATCCCTCAATTGGGGAATGACTGAGCAAATAGTGGCATATGATAGTGATGGAATATTATTGTGTTATAAGGAACATTGAACAAGATGATTTCAGAAAGAGCTAGAAAGACCTTTATGAACTGATGCAGAGTGAAATAAGCAGAACCAGGAGAACATCATACACAGTAACAGAGATATTGTGGGATGATCAACTTGGATAGACTTGGCTATTATTAGCAATTCAATGATTCAGGACAATCCTGAAGATATATGACAAAGAATACTGTCCATTTCTAGAGAAAAAAAAAACTGGTGGAGTTGGAATGCAGATCAAAGCATGCGATTGTTAAATTTAGTTTATTTGTGTTCTTATTTTGGGGTTTTGGTTTTATGTGAGTATTTTCTTACAACAGTGAACTATATGGAAATGTATTGCACAATAACACCTGTATAACCCAGTTCAAATTACTTACCATCTCTAGGAGTGGGAAAGGAAGGGAGGGAGGGAGACAATTTGGATCAGATAACTTCATAAAATGTATGTTGAAAATTTGTGTTACATGTAATTGGGAAAGTAAAGTATCCTTTTTTTTTTAAACCCTTACCTTCTGTCTTAGAACTGATACTATGTATTGGTTCCAAGGCAGAAAACCAGCATGGGCTAGGCAATGGGGGTCAAGTGACTTGCCCAGGGTCATCCACCTAGAAAGTGTCTGGGGCTAGATTTGAACCCAAGACCTCCCATCTTTGGACCTGGTTCTCTATCCACTGAGTCACCTAGCTGCCCTAAAATATCTTTAAAAAAATAAAGATATCTCTAGAGTCTCCACTTCTTAGCCTTCTCCAAAGAAGACTGATTCCTGTTAGGAGGAGAGATAAGAGATTGGCACCAGACGAAGGCCACTGCTAAATATTGTTAGACCAGAGAAAATAATTTTTAGGCTCAAGAAGTGCTTCAAGCTTTATATCTAAGGCTTGATTCCCTTCCTACCAAATGCCAGTTCCATAAAAAACACATGTAGTGAATGGGAGGAAAAATTTATATGTTAATAGAAAACAGAAATCAGAGAACATATACAGATGAGGCTATACCAGACAATATGAAGAGGGAATGAGCTTTCCCAATGGGAGGGAGTCCCTTAGCTCAACTATGAGAGAGACACCCAGATATCTCCCATGGGGAAATTCCCCTGAGTCTCTAGGATTGTGGGATAAGGGAGATATTACCTCCTCTACATGTTGGCTTCTTCCCATAGTTTTTCTCTCCCTTAAAGGACCTGAACTATGTGTCTCCTTTATTGAAGCTGGAAGTCAGAAGATCAGCATCTTCTCTCTCTTGCTCTCACCAACACTGTCCTCTATGCAATTGTGTGTTGCATGTACTCAGTGTCTACTAATGAGAAGAATTTTATGCAAATAAATTTTGAACATTGGGTTACCTAGAGATGCATAAAAATACAAAATCTGAGGGCAGGAAGGGATCTGAAGTCATCTGGTCCAGCCAATGTCTGAAAAAACATCAATATGTTCTCAATATTTTTTGAAGAGTCCACCAGCCTCTCTAGAAGACCTGAAGTATTGAGGAGCTCACTCCCTCTCAAAGCAGCCCATTACCCAGTTCTATTTGTAAGAATCTTTTTCTTTATGTCGTTCTGAAATCTGTCTCTCAAAAGTAAGAATAATAAGAGCTGACATTTACATAGATCCTTTAAGGCTCACAGAGTGTTTATGTACATTATCTCATTTAATCTCTTCAAGTATTTACTTTTAGCTCTGCCTTCTTGGGCCAAGCAAAACAAATCTAATTCTTCCACAAGATAGTCTTTCAAATACTTGATTACTTTATGACAGAAATAGCTTTCTCTAAGTGTTCTCTTCTTCATCTTCCATTCCTTCCAACCATTCACAAAGGCCATATTTTCCAGTTCTTTCACCATCCTGGCCTTCCTTTTCTAGACATGCTCAAGCTTGTCTATGTCCTAGAAGCAAGGTTACAGTATGCCTGAAAAAGATCTGAAGATTTTAGTGGACTGCAAGCCCCAAGATGGGTAGACAAGGTGATATATAAATGAAAAAGCTAGTGTGATTGGGAAGAAATGGTAATTATATTCAAGTATTCAAAAGTCTGCCATGTTGAAGAGGGATTAGACTTAATTTGTTTGTTTCCAAAGGGAAGACTCAGGAACAATAAGTGGAAATCACCAAGAGGCACATTTAGTCTTGATATTAGGGGGAAAATTTTTTTCCCAATAATTTGAACTTGGATGGAAAATGGAATACAATTCCTCAGGAGGGAATAGGTACCCATGTGTAGAGGCTGGATGACCTCTTGTTGGGTATAGTGTGGAAGGAATTTGGGAAAGGGTTTTGTGTTATACTAGAAGGTCTCCAACTCTAAAATTCAGTGGTTCCTACAATGTAAAATTTTATACTGACTACAACCACTAGATAGAATTCAATCGGGAGAGAATATAATTCTTTATAATATATATTATGTTCTGTATACCATGTTTCTAGTTTGTTGTTGTTCAGGTATATCTGACTCCCTGGGATCCCGTTTGGAGTTTTCTTGGCAAAGAAACTGGAGCAGTTTGTCATTTCCTTCTCTGGCTCATTTTACAGATGAGGAAACTGAGGCAAGCAAGATTAAGTGATTTGCCCAGGGTCACACAGCTAGTAAATGTCTGAAGCCAGATTTAAACTCAGGGAGATAAGTGGTCCTGACTCCAATTGTGGTGCTCTATCCACTGTGCCAAATATAAAACTTCCCTGTTTGATTTTAAAAGCTCTCCCCCCCACCCCCAACCTGGTCTCCACCAATCTTTCCAGGCTTATTTTACATTACTCCTTGCTACATTGGATAGTCCACACCTAAACTGATCTTCTTTCTAGTCCTTACAAACAACACTCCTCTTGTCTCCATGCCTTTGCCTCAGCGGATTCCTTCCTTCCTTTGAGATCTGAAGTGCCATCTTCTACATGGTTCTTCCTGATGCCCCTTTTGCTCATCTTTAGTTTGTATTTATTCTGTGCATGTAATAATCTCTAAGCATGTGCATCTATGCATGTGTGTATACTGTATGTATATATATGTCTATTACTGACATGAATATGTAATTTGTGTGTAGATATAAATGGATGAAATCTCGGCAAGAACTAAATTTAAGAGACTGGCCATAGATGAATAATTTTATTAAATCAAAAGTAGTAGGAGGAAGAAGAGGGAAAAATAGGAGAGAGGTACTTAGGTACTTAGCTTTCTAACCTGTGGCCGCCATTTTGAGCCCCCTACCACACTGGAGGAGAGCAGTTACCAGGAAACACCGAAGTCCAGAAAGTCTGAGCTCCCCTCCTGCCTCAATTTATCCAGCTTAATCTCCACCCACTAACACATGACATTATGGGAACCAACCATTGCTTTCTGTTTTGTCTGTGCCACCCAGCAGGGCAATCCAAGGAAGATCATCCTGCCCTCCTGAACTTGTAATGTTCTTGACTCCATTGCTCCATTTTTCTGACTGTTCTACCCTTGTGACTAAATTTATCCAATGATTTCCCTGGCACAGTCCTCACTTCTGGGTTCATCCCTGGTACACATAGTAAAAAGGGGGGAGGAGAAATTACCTTTTCACATCTCCCAGGACAGAACATAAGCTTCTTGAGAGAAGGGACCCTTTTATTTTTTGTCTTTGTCTCCTTAGCACCGAGTAGATGATTGGTGCTTAATAAATATTTATTGATTTGATAGTTTTGCACCTTTGAAGGGGACAATTCAATCAATGATCTTTCAGAGTATTTTGTGTAAATATAAAATCCTCTACTTGGGTTCAAAACTTCAACTGTCCAAGTATAGGATGTGGAAAGAATGGTTGGATTAGGGTAAAAGTCCTCAAGACATTAGCAGACTGCCAGCCGAATAGGACCCAACACCTGGCAGCTAAAAAAGTGAATGGGATTTTATTTGGGCTGTTTTACTGGCACCATGGATGGAGTGCTAAGCCTGGAGTCAGGAGAACACATCTTTGTCACCCTGAGATTATTACAAGAGCAAGGATCCAGGAAAAAAGATATCATTGCAAAAGCATTCTCTCATCATGGCAATTTTAGGGGAATTCATACATTAATGATTCCATAAATAAATTCCTGATCTATTTCTAGAGGAACTAAAGGTCAAAGAGGAATTTCATGAGGAATTGCACCCTTGCAGTGCTGGCAAAGGATCCTCTGCCTCTAAGCTTTAGAGGTGTTTACATTAGTTTTAAGATAAGGGTCTTAGTACAAGAGGAAACCTATTTGCATCTCAGACATGACTAGGTTTCCCTAGATGGGTAACTTGCCCACTTTTATGATCAGGATGTCTACGCTCCCAGACTCAAAGGCTCCTCACTATGCCCCTGGATTATCCCTTTGTCCTTACTGATCATCCCCTTCCCCATCTTTTCAAGTCACATAGCCATGAATTGATTCTGTAATAAAGGGGCTTTAGACAGGCTTATAATAGGGGGGCTGGTGGTACCAGTAAGTCTCCTGGGCCAGGGAGCCTACAACTCCAGTATTTGTTGATTTGGGACAGCCAGGGATGTGAGGTCCTGAACTGAGATGACCAGTCAGTTTCCCTGCTGTCTATAGGCTCCTTTAAGGTGAGGAGGGAGAAGCCCTCCTTGCTTGTGAGAAACTAGAAGCCCACAGGAAGTCTAGTTCACTTCCTGAATAAAATGGATGCCTGGTCTAACCCCTCTGGAAACAAGTGATAACTATCCTCCTTCTCCTCAGCCCCTGGCCCTGGTTGATGATATGAACGAATCATTGATACTCTCAGAATCAGGCCAAGGGGTTTATTAAACGCAAGGGTAAACTGAAGGAAGAGGGTTGAGGTCTGGAAAAGCTGTTGCTATGGGTGAACAGCCAGTGCTGGCAGAGGGTCTCAGAAGGAAAGATCAGGCTGAGGGAACCAGCCCCTCAGCCAGGGATAAGTTCTACTGCCCTGATGTAGAGTGGTCAACCAGCTTGATAAATGAGAGTAATGATTTGGTTTAGGGGTGTTCTAGCTGGGTTAAGCTAACTAGTTTTTCCCATATTCCACCTCCCACCAAGTCCCTCCTTCTGGGGCCCAAGGGGAAGTCCAGGGGGTAGCTGGATATCTGGGAGAGGTCAAGGAAATCAGAACCCCCAGGTTGGTTCACCAGGGATATTATAGTCCCAGCTCCAACCGTCTTTTCTTGAGACCAGGGCCTTGCTGGGTCAACATTCCATTCCCCTAACTGCCTGGATTGAGTGATTTTGCAAATGCAAGAGCTCTTGCATCAATCCTGAATGACAATTTGCTCATTTGTCTTTTGGAAATTCTGCACCTTTTGACATTTCCAGGTCCCTAAGTTCTCAAGGAATTCTACACTTACACTAAAACTAAACTAAAACTATGCTCTTATCCCTATCTAAGGATTGCAAAACAAAAAAAGAAGGTTTCTTAGCTCCTAATTGTACTCTATGACTATTCTAGGCTAAGCTAAGATGGGTTATGGGAAAGGTAAAGGAAAGAAATGGGGATTAAAGTTATGCAAAAATTTTGAACAGAAAGGAAAACAAGATTAAACGCAAACATCAACAGAACAATCTTAAAGCAAAACATTTGCTAACTAAAACAAAGTAATAAATTCTAGCTATGAAATTTTCTAACTTCGTGAATTAACAACAAAAGTATCAACTAAGGAAAATTTCTAGCAAGTTCCTAAAACCTAATTCAATCTTCCTAAGAGTTAGTATATCAATATGTTAGTACGCTTATGCCTATGTTAGGAAGCATTAGTAAAGATAAGTAAACTCAACACTAGTTATAAGCCTTTTGGATAAACCAAAGACTTAAGCTATGTATGATATTTACAAAGAAAATTCTGATCCTCTTCTAACTTATCAGACTAACAAATCTGTCCCTGTGTGTTAGTAAGAATTATTACTAAGGAATCTATTACTAAGGGTTAGTAAGCAAACATTTACATATTTACATTCTTTAAAGAAAATGTCTGATGTTTTGAGTAGAAGGTGCCTGAACCAAAGTAAGAGGAAAACTCTAAGCTAAGGCAGGCGAGCCCTTCTCTCCCATGTGTAAATTAGTATTTCATATGTAGATGTGAAGTCAGAAAATGTTTTATGTGTTGTCTAGTATGACCTGATCATGTGACGAAGTGTGTCTGTCACATACTTACTCCTTCGGAATTCTTCTGGAAATTGCATGTACTGAGTGGATGGAATTCTAAAGTGTTGGGTGTAAGATGTGCTCTCCAAGTGCATGGATCCAACACTGATCAGACAATCTTCTTGACAGCACTGTTGTCCTATATACTGGTTGTGTACACAGGTCACAGTTGTCCTTGTAGTCCTTGGAGTTGTCCTTGCGATGATCCGCAAAATCAGCAACGTCTCTGTTGTGTCGTCTGATGTTAACACATGTGCTTGTCAACTTTAACTGGAACTGATGTTCAGTTGTGTTGACTTGTGTCACGAACAAAGTTGAGTGTCCATGAAACGTGACTAATCTTTTCTTCTTCCTTTTTTTTTTTCTCATTGTGGTTAAATAAAGATGATCAAATTTAAAGAAAGAGTTCGTCAGGATGTCCTTTGTGCCTTTGCATTTACTCATCGATGTCACTGTCTAGGTCTTAGACTGATTGAAAATCAGATGTTGTCTCTTGTTCTGTAGCTGATTCTTCTTCACTGTCATTATAATCTATGGATGTTTCTTCTAAGTGATTGTAATTGGTTTTGAGGTAATCATTTTGGTGTAATATTTGTTGTAACATTTGGCTGCTCTCTGTCTCTTGCTCTGACTCTGGCTCTTAGGTGAATTGCTGGAAGGCTTAGGTCTTATGTCTAGACTGTGGACTTGCTATGGTCTCACTACTTGGCTGGCTGGTTGGTGCTAACTGATTATTGTGCTGTATGATGACCGGGTCTTGTTGTTGGGACATATCTTTTGCTGGCTTAACATGAGTGACATGGAACCATGGATCCCTCCCCTTAACCTTGATTGCACTAGGGGTTGTTAAGATTATTTGGGATGGGCCATGCCACTTAAGTTCTAACACAGACTTCCTAGTAAAGTTTCTGATGTAGGCATAATCTCCAGGCTGGAAGTTGTGTAGACTAAAATCAAAGGGAACTCTTTGATGTATCAAAGCCAACTTATGAAGCTGGTCCAAGTGCTGTTTGAGTAACTTAATGTACTCATAGAGCTTGCATTCCATACCCAGATATGATAGGTTATGGATGCTTTGAGGTGACTTGCCATGGAAAGGTGGGTGTCCATATAGCATTTCATAGGGTGACAAATGAGTAATGCTATTGGGCTGGCACCTAAGATGAAACAATGTCAAAGGTAATGCATCTGGCCACTTCAAATGTGATTCAGCACAGATTTTAGCCACTAGGGTCTTCAAAGATCGATTAACTCTCTCACTGCCCACTCGACTGGAGTCTGTATACGGAATGCAGATGCTGTTTGACTCCTAGAGTTTCATAGACTGTAGCTAAAATCTTGTGTGTGAAGTGGGAACCACAATCTGACACAATGTGTAGTGGAATAGAGAATCTTGGTATCAATTTTCTAAGCAAATCCTTCACTACAAAAGCTGATGAATTGTGTCTGGCTGGGAAAGCCTCTGGCCATTTAGTTAACCTATCCATGATCACCAGTGCATACCTATAGCCCTGACACCTTGGCATGGTAATGTAATCAATCTGTATGCATTAAAGCGGTGTAAAGGCTAATGGTTTGCCTCCCAGACTGTGGACTTTGGTAACAGTCTGGTTGAATTGAATACAAATTCTGCACCTCTGAGAAACTCTCATTGCAACTTCATATATGCCCCTTACATTCCAATACCTAGTTATAGAGTCTGCCAGGCCCAGACTTCCATAATGCCCTTTTTGATGTAATGCATTGCAGAAGGTGAAATACAGGGATCTAGGCAACATAGGTTTTCCATTTACCCCCAGCCAAACTCCATTAGCTAAGTAGGCATCATGGTGTTTCTTCCAAACTTTCACTTCCTTTGGGGAGTATGCATTTTTGAGATCAACTTCCTCCACCAAACTCAAGTTCAGGACTGAAATTGGTCCATACCTTGCCCCGAATTTGACTGTAATGTCAGCTTGTCTATTCCCTGATTCCCCTGGCCCTTGTATATTGCTGTGGGCTCGGCAATGAATTACCGAGACTTGGGCTGGTAATTGGAGTGCTTCCAACAACTGATTTATTAATGTGCCATATGCTATCTGTTTGCCATTAGATGTTATGAAGTCTCAGTTTTTCCAGAGTTCACTGGAATGATGCACTACTCCAAACGCATACCAGGAGTCAGTGTAAATGTTAACTCCAATTTTTGGCTAGCCTTAGAGTATGAATCAATCCAACTAATTCTGCCCTTTGAGCACTCAAACATGGTAGGGATGAGTACCAAAGGGTTTCAGAGGCTGTTATTACTGCTGCACTGGTAAATCTCTGATTGTCTACCAGGTAAGATGATCCATCTGAAAAGTGTCAACTCTGGGTTTTCCATGGGACTATTGGATAAATCCTTCCTTGTCTTATGCACGATGTTAAGTGCATCTTCACAGATGTGTAGACTCTCTCCTTCCAGAGGTAAATCTGGAATCAGAGTTGCAGGATTTAAATTTTTGCACCAGTGAAATGTGATGTTTTCATTAGCCAACAAGATTGCTTGGTATTGTGATAATCTTTGGGAAGTGAAAGCTTGGAGTGTAGTGTTCCTTAGAGTAGATTCCACCTGGTGTGAGGAAAATAATTTCAGCTCACCCCCTAATACCAAGGAAGATGCTTTCCTAATCATGATGGCTACAGCAGCAATAGCTCTCAAACAACTTGGCATTCCATAGATCCCTGAATCTAGCTTTGAGCTGTAATAGGCAACTGGTCTAAGGGTATTCCTGAATGACTGTGTGAGAAAACTAGAGGCTATCCCTTTATCCTCATGGACATAAAGGAGGAAAGGTTTATTATGGTCAGGGATTTCTAGGGCAGGTGCTGATAGCGTTAGTGCTTTGAGTTTCTCTATAGCATGAATATGCTCTTTAGATAGCTTCAACGGTTCTGGAACTTCTTTCCTGGTTAGCTCTATCAGAGGTTTAGCAATGAGAGCATAACCTGGAATCCAGTTTCTACAGAAACTCATTACTCCTATGATTTTCCTGAGCTGCCTTTTAGTTCTAGTTTGAACTGAGGAATTCGTGGTGGTAAACCTTTCACCTCTATTTTCACTGGCTCAGCAGACAAAATTCTGCCCACCTCATTAGAATTTTTAGCCCATACATAATCAGGTATGTCATCAGGAACCTGGTAGATGCTATCACTTTGTTGGTAAGTTGGTTCCTCACTACATGGATCTAAAAATAAAATGGGGTGGTGTTTCAGAGATCTCTTAGGTAGGTGGAGATAGATCTGTCCATCTGGGTGGCATTGGATGGTGGCAGCTAATTTACACAAGAGATCCCACCCCATGAGGTTTGAAAGACACGATGGCATTAATAAAAAGGTGTGCTCTAGAGTTAAAGGGCCCAATTTTACCATTTTGACTTTTAGCTTAGGGATTTGTTGAGCTATCCCAGAAGCACCTCTCACTCTCAAGCTACCCTGATATTTGCATCTTTCGGGAGCCTTGCATAGAACAAAGGCAGTTGCGTCAGTGTCAAGGAGGGCATCATAACAAATCCCCCCGATTTCCAAGCTAACAAGGGGTTCCCTGTTGCTACTGGACTTTACTGGGACTAAGGGTAATAAAGAATCCTCAATTGTATCTGTGCACTTGGTTTCGATCCAGTCATGAGTATGGTCTTGTGCAGGCACTTCAAGTCTTGCATGGTCACTGTCAGCTAAATCGGAACTTCCTGCAGCACAATCAGGCAAGTCTTGTTTAGGAGAAACACTACAGAATGCAGGCTTAGAGAGCAGACTCTTTCTCACTGAGAGCTGGAGAGTGAGTAACCGTGGTTACTAGGCTGAACTCTGCAGAGCTCACAGAACTTTCAGGTTGACTTTGACTAAGGGCTGTAGAAATGGAGGTTTGAACTGGTTTGAACTGCCAGGATTGCCTCAAGTGATTTTGCAAATGCAAGAGCTCTTGCATCAATCCTGCATTATAATTCATGAGCTTTAACTGTAAGGAGGCTTTGGGAAACCCTTGTTTAATCCAGACTTTGTTGCTATCTCAAAAGAAGCCTTTTGAAGTAGCCATCTATATTGTTTCCCCTGGCCTATGTGCAATGACTTACTTCTTCACATATCTGTGTGTACTGATTTTTCCTAATAAATACTTCAGCTAGAGCAGTAGCCTGCTCAACCATCAATTTGCTTTCTCCACTTCATTTCTGCCAGCTGTCCATGCTGAGCTGTTCCTCTTCAGGTATTCTGTCACCCCCTTCCCTGACTGTACTGGTCATAGCACTGGGCGAGTCACTTCACCCTATTTGCCTCAGTTTCCTCATCTTGAAAATAATCCAGAGAAGGAAATGGTAAACCACTCCAGGATTCCAAGACAACCCCAGATTGGGTCACAAAGAGTCAGATATGATTGAAAACAACTGAACAACAAAAAAAGACAATAA
This sequence comes from Gracilinanus agilis, assembly GCF_016433145.1. Taxonomy (NCBI): domain Eukaryota; kingdom Metazoa; phylum Chordata; class Mammalia; order Didelphimorphia; family Didelphidae; genus Gracilinanus; species Gracilinanus agilis. Next base: position 165,696,288 of record NC_058131.1, on the reverse strand, counting down.
GGAGTCAATGGTGTTTGAATAGGTGAGTGACACTGCCAGATTTATGCTTAAGGAAAATCACTTGGCAGCTGTGTGGAGGATGGATTGAAGTGGGGAAAGACCAGAGGCAGGTAGACCAACCAATACGAAGGCCATTATAAGAATTCAGAATGTGAGGCATTTATCCTTATTTAATTATATCTCATTATAGTTAGTGTATTGTTCACTGCTGTAGAGATCTTCAGATCCTGAGTAAGTCATCCCATATACTTCAGTTATTCCTTTCAGCTGCATACAATTTGCAAATTTGGATAAGCACGATGAGAAAGAACTTGTTTGTACAAAAATCTAGCTGCTCTTTTTGTGGTGGTAAAGAATTGGAAATGGAGGGGATGTCCCTCAATTGGGGAATGTTGGTGATGAACAGGATGACTTCAGAAAGAGTTGGAAAGACCTTCATGGACTGATATAGAGTGAAATAAGCAGAACCAGGAGAACATCATACACAGTAACTGAAATATTGTGGGACAATCAAATGCGATAGACTAATAGCAATACAATGATCCAGGACAATTCTGAGGATGTATGACAAAGAATCCTATCCACCTCTAGAGAAAGAATTGTTGGAGTCAGAATGCAGATGAAAACATATGACTTATCACTTGTTTATTTGGGTTTATATTTTGGGGCTTTAGTTTTATAAGATTATTCACTTATAAAAATGAACAATATGGAAATGTTTTGTATGATAATACATGTGTAACCCAGATTGAATCTCCTGATAGCACCAGGAGGAGGAAGTGAAGGGAGGGAGGGAGAGAAGTTCTATCATAAAACTTAGGAAAACTTGTGTGGAAATTTGTTGGTAAAACAAATAAAATTTAAAACAATTTTGATAAGCACTTCTACCTCTTCATCTAGGTAATGGAAAAAATGTTGACTAGGACACCACTAAGGAAATAGTCTTATTGCATTCTACTAGAAAGCTCTTCTTTACAGTGTAATCTTTTTTTTTTCTTTCTAATTTTCCGAGTGCTTTCCCTCCCCAAGCCAATGAGAAGACAAGAAATAAAATGCCCATTATACAGTTGAAGGATGACATCCATTCTCAACCACCTATCTCTAAGCCTACCAACTCAATTAGTCCAACTGTCGGCAACTTTTTTGGCTGTGAGAGCCATAAATGTCTGGGGAAGGAGGAGGATGGAGGCAGAAGGTGCTGGGATATGGGGCAGGGGCTGAAGGGCCCCCTGGGGCACATCCTGGGGCTCTGCCCGGACTGGCCGGTCAGGAGGTGGATCCAGATATGGCTTGAAAGCCATATGTTGTGGACCCCTGAATTAGTCCCTAAATTCATCTAACTGTATTTGTTCAGTCCATGTCTCTTCATCTTCTCTATAAGAATATCATGAAACATTGTTAAATGTTTCTATAACTCTGTCAAAAAAGTGAAACCTTAGCCATTTCTGTCTCTAGATAAACCCATGTTTTGTAATGATAACACTTCCTTTCTAAGGAGTGTTCATAAGCATCTCTTTAATAATGTATCATAGAAATTGGCCAAGAGGTTATGTCATTGGCTTATAGTTTGAAGAATTTTATGTTTTGAAAATTACAGGGAGGAGGCAGTGAGGTGATTCAGTGAATAGAGAGCCAGCCCTAGAGACAGGAGGTCCTGGGTTCAAATTTGACCTCAAGATACTTCCTAGCTGTGTGACCCTGGGGCCAGTCATTTAACCCCCATTGCCTAGCCCTACTATATTTCACTTTCTTATTTATCTGAGATCTCTTCCATAAAATGAGTAATATATAAAAATATTTTACATAATTGCACATATAAAATGTGTAAATAGAATTAGCTCTATTCCATTCAGAGTAAAAACTCTTCTTACCCTAGGCATAGATGATATCATCCCCACCTCCCTTAGGGGGGAGGGGAGATGAGTTACCCACACGTGACAATAAGTAACAAATCAAGAACAAGGGACTGCCCAAATCAGTGTAGAGGCTGCCATTTGTCCACTTGAATTGGAGGTGGAGATTCTAATGCCACTAATAAGTGTATGAAGTTATTGTCTGTTAGAAAGTCTCTTGGAGAAATCTAATTTTCAGATATTACTCTGTTCTTACTTTCTTTTCCATATTTTCATTCTTGGTCAGACACTTATCTTACCTCTTTGGTGTACCATCATCTCTTTTTCTGATTTGATAATCAAAATATATTGTACTTTGCACAAAACAAGTACCTACTTTTTAAACTGAATTGAGTTGTTCAGGGGGTTTTGATAAGACTTAAGTTGGGACAGCTGGGACTCACCCAGGACTGGCCTTCACCATGTTGCCAGGGAAGGCCTATACTAGGGGAGATAATATTTGGAAAGCCCTTAGTCCAGCATCAGCTCCTCAATTCTTGGCTTATTGAGGGTTTGTTTTCTGTGTTTGTTTTTTTTTGGAGGGTTTTTTGTCACTCCCACAAGACCCACCTTTCCACATCTTCAAAATGATGAGTTTGGATTTAGTCAATCAACAAATATATTAAGTAGCAGCTGTGGGTCTACAAGGACAAAAAAAAAATAGTCCTAAAGAGCTTAGAGAATGCCAGAAGGATACAATGTACGTATATAAACATATACAAGAAGAGGGAGGGGGCAGCTGGGTGGCTCAGTGATTGAGAAACAGGACTGGAGATAGGAGGCCCTGGGTTCAAATATGACCTCAGCCACTTAGCTGTGTGGCCCTGGGCAAGTCACTTAACCCCCATTACCTAGCCTTTAGCACTCTCTGCTTTGGAGCCTAAACACAGTATTAATTCTAAGTGGAAGGTGAAGGTTTAGGGAAAAAAAAAAAAAGATAAATATGGGGTAATTTGGGGGGCAGGAGAAGGTACTAGCATTTGAGAAAGGGAGGGAGCATGGAGAATCAGTGAGACTTCTTCGTAGAGAAAGGTGATTGAAGGAAATTAGGGATTCAAATGAATGAAAGAAAAAGCATTTATATTAAGTGCTTTCTACATGCAAAAGAAAGGGCAGATGAGTGGGTTTAAAAACAGGAAACTCTTCTTCTTGAGTTCAAATTCAGCCTGGACACTTCCTAGCTGGGTGCTCTGGGCAAATCTCTTAACAACCCTATTTGTCTCAGTTTTCCCATCTGTAAAATGAGCCAGAGAAGGAAAAGGCAAAGTATTCCAATGTTTTGTCAAGAACGTCTCCCACCCCCACCTCATGGAGTCATCAGATACTAAAAGTGAACGATGACAACGACAAAAACATGTGCAAAAGGAGTCGTGCTAATCCTGGGAGCAGAAATAGAAAAGCGGGGACAATCCGCCTCCGTGTTGAGGGATGGCCCCAGCTTTGGTTCTCACGATTCGGTAGCATCCGGTGACCCTCCGCGTGCCGCACGGCAGGACTCCCAAAGCCTTCCGTATGCTGCACTTCCCCCCAGTTTATTCCCTCTGGGCAGAACTCGACGTTGGGCACGCTCTTCCCCAGCGTCTGACCCCTCCCCCCGCGCCGCTCCACTCCCCGAGCTTCCCGGTGGTGCTCTGTCTTCGGGCCATGAATCACAAACTCTTGGGGGCAGCCCTGCTTTCTCTGAAAGGTCTAGGGCAGGCCCAGTTGGTTCCCAAAATGTTGGGAGAGACCGGAAACGGAAGCGTTCTCAGCGGGAATGGTCCCGTGGTCCTCTTGGCGTGGCGTCAAAGCACGCGGCAATACGTCTCTTTTCAGGCATTTTCCACTCCAAAGCCTTCTCTCTTCGAATGTTGAACCGGTGAAGGACGCCTGCACTTCCTTGGCGGCACCTTCTTCTCGGGGTCTTCCAGAGCTGTAGTTCCCCAGAAGTCTGGTTCGCGGCACCTGAAGAGGAGGCTGCCAACCCGCCGCCTGGGAGGTGGGGACTTTGGGGCAGGAGGGCGGGTGCACGTGGCTGTGGGATCTGAGGGAAGATGGCGGCAGAGTTTGACTCGTCTCTCCTTCCCCCTGGGTGCCTCGCCGCTTCAGCTTCGCCGGCCGGATTGGCCCGCAAGTGGCCAGAACTTGATGGAAAGGGGGGTTGATGGCAACAGGGGTCTGGGGTTCTGCCCTTCCCAGAGCCCCTGGGCGTCTTTCTTTTTTAAAACCCTCACCTTCCCCTTAGAATCAATGCCCTGTATTGTTTCCAAGGCAGAAGAGCGGTGAGGGCGAGGCAGTGGAGGTGAAGTGACTTGCCCAGGGTCACCCAGCTGGGAAGTGTCTGAGGTCAGAATTGAATCCCATCCACACCCCTCTGCCCCCATCCCCTGGGCTTATGTCCAAGAGACAAAGGTGAGAAAGGGAGTCTGTTCCAAGCACGAGGAAGAGTGGGGCAAAGGGCTGGAGATGGGAGATGGAATTCTCTGGCTGAGGAACAGCAGCAAGAACACTTTACCAATCCCACTATGTAGGAAGAAGTCATATAAAATAAGATTAAGAGATAGGTGGTGGCTTAGATTATCCAGTAAATGCCGGAGGACTTCATTTTGATCCTAGAGGTCACAGGGAGCCACTGCATTCCATTACGCCAGCCTGTGCTTTAGAAGTACTTCGGTGGGTATGGAGGATAGAAAATAATAATGATGTGTATAATGTCTTAAAAATATCAGTTATAGGGGGCAGCTGGGTGGTTCAGTGGATGGAGGGCCAGGCCCAGAGATAGGGAGGCCTGGGTTCCAATGTGGCCTCACGCTTCCTAGCTGTGTGACCCTGGGCAAGTCACTTAACCCCCATTGCCTAGCCCTTACCACTCTTCTGCCTTGGAACCAAACCAGTACTCAATAAGAAGGAAGGGAAATTTAAAAAAAAAATCTCTGCCCCTCAGTTTCTCTGAGGTCCCTTCTTATTTTAGGTCTGTGGTCTGATGTCCCTGTTGTTGTAGCAGGCCAGTGGTAGAAAGGAGCTTAAACACCAGTCAGTTCCAACCCCCCAGTTCACAGATGAGATAGCTGAGGTCTAGAGGGGCTCAGTGGCCCCCCCAGGAGGAACCAGGACCTGCCACTCTTGGCTTGTGGTCTGGGGCTCCTCTGGCCATATCAAGGTGCCTGCCTTTCCCCCCATCCCCTTCCTGGGCCACCCACAAGGAAGAGCCTTTCTCCCTCCCTGGAGGGTTGGAGGGGGAACTGAAGGCAGGGAATCAGCATTTATTTATTAAGTGATAACTGTGTGCAGGGTGGGTACTACCAGGGTGTGTGTGCAAAGAAGACAAAATCAGCTCTGGAGGAGCTTAGTCTAATGGGGGAGACAAGCAGAAAAACCACTGTGTATAAACTGTATGTATATATAAATACACATAAAAAATTTTAATAGAAATATATTTTATAAATTATGTAAACATTTTGTTAGAGCGTATATACAGCATATGTATATTACTCACATGATTGCATATGCCTATTATTTTCATGTATATAATATACATATGATAAATGGGAGATAATCAACAGAGGGAAGGCACGGGAGTTAAAGATTTCTTGCAGAAAAGGCATTTTAGCTGGAATTTGAGGGAAGCCGGTGCGGGAGAGAAAGAGCGACAGCATTTCTGGCATGGTACACAACCAGCAGAAATGCGCTGTGTCAGATGACATTACACGGATATACAGTCATCTCTTGCTATATCACAGTTCACTTATCCTGGCTTGACTATGGTGGATTTTAAAAAAGAATTCTAATTTCTGTATCGCGGGGTTTTTACTATAACACAGGATTAAAAAAATTGGGGGGTGGGTAAGGAACCACCAGTTTATTGAATGAAAAATTCTACAGCAACTCCCCCTCCCCATGGCCCAACCCAGAGAGCCTCTGAGCCCAGGCTAGGTGCTTTGGGCAGCAGGGCTGAGTCACAGGCCTTAGAGCACAGGAGGGCTGAGAAGGGAGAAGCCTTTCTGTGCAAACCTCTGGGATGGAGACAAGCTCAGGGGCAAGAAGCAGGTCTCAGTGGACAGAACGCTGACTGGAGGACCGAGGCTTGGAGCCCTGGCACCTTGTGTTCAGTCCCCCCTCATCCCCCCATCTTTGGGGTGGGAGAGGGGGAAGCTCAGGCTCAGCCGAGGCCTCCTAGAGGAGGACCACTGCCTGTGGACACACTGCCAGGCTGGGGCAAGAACAAAGGTGGAGGGATCCTAGCAGGGGCTCGCCAAGGAACAGGTGCTGGGGTGGGAG
>NC_058131.1:165638315-165690117 GCF_016433145.1 Gracilinanus agilis | reverse complement strand
ACCCTCGCAGGGGCCCGCAAAGAAACAGGTGCGGGGGTGGGAGGGGGGGGGGAGGGAGGCAGAATGGGGCTGGAATGTGGGTGGGCAGGAGTGTTGGGTCTGAGAAGCTGGAGCGGGCAGGGGCGTCACACCGAATGAAGAGAGAGCAGGCCAGAGCAAGGTGGCCGGACCAGAAGCTCATAGACACACAACGACAGGACAGAAGACACTGGAGATGCTAGATTGGGCCCAAAGGAATGGGGCCCAGGGACAGAGGGGCCCTTCCCTATCGTGCCCAGTTAGCCAGGAGACGGAGAGGCTCTGCCACCTCTTCTGTCCCCCTTGGGAAAGCTGGCTGACTTGAGACAGAGATGACATTCCTGGATGGGTGGGGGTTTGAACTCCTAACCAACAGCTCTGGGGACCCATGGGGACCCCTCACCAGCACTGTTCTGTATCCTGGGTGCTGATTGGCTCAGTGACTGTAGCAATGCTCTGTTTGCTTTCCCACTACTTCATGGATTTTCACCTAATTGCAGGGGTGTCTACAGGTGAGGGATCACTGTAAACAATTCTCATTAAAATTCATTCTTTGGGGCCTTCTGGTAGCTCTGGATTGAGTCAGGTATAGGGAAGGGAGGTACTGAGTCCAAATTTAGCTTCAAGATACTTCCTAGCTGTGTGACCCTGGACAAGTCACTTGACCCCCATTGCCTAGTCTTTCCAGCTCTTCTGTCTTGGAAACAATACACCATTGATTCTAAGACAGAAGGTAAGGGTTTAAAAAAACAAACATCCCTACTATATGCTGACTCCAACTGCTGTCTTCTCAAATGCAAAAGACAATACAATAAAAATTAAAGAGAGAGTTCCAAACAGTAGTATTTCAGGGGTCATTTTTATTATAAATTTAATATGGCTGATTAATGAAAAAAATCACAATGAAGTACCAATAAAATGTCTGTCAATATCAAAATTTTAGCAGCATTTCAATAGTCTCAGGCTCCTAAACATTAGTTGAGCTTTCTCCCTCCCTCTAAGAAAAAACAACAGCCTAAGGGCCAGGCGAGAATCCTGGCACCCTCAGCTCCATCCCCAATTACAAGCACTAACCGGATGGACTTTCTGATAAGTGACCATTTCAGTCAGCTAAATCAAACCCAGAATTTCCTCCTCGAATTGTGAGTGAATAGCTCCATCATGTCCCATCACAGAATACATAACACATTTCGCGATCTGTGACTGGAATTTGATGAGGTGATAGGGAGGAGGGGATCATTTGGTGTGCAGACCTGACACTACACCATTTGATCACGTTTCCTTAAATCTGTGTGTTCTCTGTAATGAACCACAGCATTCTAGTACACTTGAGACCTCCCAGATTTGTGGGATTCAGGGAGAGAGAGAAGGGGAGGGGGGGTTGAGATTGCAGATGCTCCATGGGAATGATGGTTATATCGATCATAAAAAACTATTCTGGAGCAGGTTCAAACGTGATCTGTCTTGCCACATCTCAGTTTAATAGTGGAAACAAGGAAGGAGATAAATATGGTGTGAAAATGTAATACTGGCAAAATACTCCCCTGCTTCTTTGGTACTTTCTAAAACTTTCTGATCCAAAACATATAAGGGAAATGCACCATTAAAAAGTTACAGTTTTAAGTATTTACAAAAGCAATTACAATATATTACACAATAATCAATACAGTATGGACAAATTATTTCATGAAAGCACTTGTGAACTTTTGTTCCAGTATTATTTCCAATAGCACAGAGACCATAACAGACCTACAGTGTTTTCAAATTTGTTATATAGTCTGTACCTCATTTATCTTACAGAATAGCAAATGGAAAAAAAAAAAAAAAAGCATTTCCCAATCTACAGTTGCCTTTAAAAGGCCTTTAGAAACAGCCACTGAAATAATTATATACAAAGATTTATTGGATAATTCTAGGCAATTCTCTCCACCCCAACTTTGAATATATTTGCAGTAGTGCTTCCTACTCTATGTATATAGTATATATTTAATATATAAGTAACAGCATCACATGTTATGTCACCAATTAGATACACATTGTTATGGACAGTAGTTAAGTTAGATGATGGAAGCTGGGATCCTGGCGCTTGGGTGGACTGTGTAGGGAGTGGGGTCCCCGTCTCGTGAAGCTGGTGGCTTAGTGAGCATATATGTGCGTGCTGTTAGATGTGTGTTCCACGGGTGTGCCTTGAAGAGCCAGTCACACCATGTCACACCCAGACACACATCGGACTCTCCCTTTATTGATAAATCTATTGATCTCTGGAGCCACATCACACGTACGGCAAGATGCCGTACATCAGGATGGCCATCACGGCAGCGCTGAACAAGCCGGCCACTGGGACAGTCACAAACCAGGCTACGAAGATGTTCCGGAAGAGATGCCAGTCAACTGCCTTTCGGGAACGGATCCAGCCTACTGCTACCACTGAGCCAACCTGGAGGGATTTGAAAATTTCAAGTGAAAACCTGGGCAGGCAAAGCAAGAGATGGGTTTTGTAAGCAACTAATGCCAACTTGCTGATAACACTGCTGGTTTGAGAAATGAATGAAGTCCAGGGTGGCTGGTGAAATTATTCCTTTGCCTTCCTATCGTCTGCATATCCATGAGCTGGGTATTAACATCAACAGCCCTGTCTACCTTCTCACCACTGATCAGTCCTAGAGGTATTTAAGAAATTGTTTCCTATTGTACATGTAAATCTAATGTGAAAACAAAGAAAACATCTTTGTTTTAAGTCCTACTAGGTCCAATCAGGTGTCTCTTTGCCCCTGGAAGGGATATTGCCCATTATAATAAACAAACGCAGTTAGAGACAAGTAAGAAGCAACACTATTTATTTCTCTAACCCCTTCAATATATCTGTAATAATTCTGAAGCAAAATGGAGGTTCATTAACACAGGATTACTATTATGTGCCAATTTCTGTGTCTCCTACTGGAAATGACAGATATTATAAATCCCCAAATGCCTTAGTTATCTTCTAAACACCTGCTCCTTGTTTTCCAGTGGTTTAGGGCATGAATCTTAAAAAGCAGACTTCTTCAGGGTCTCTGAGCACATTTATGAACTAAAAGAAATGAAATTATTAAAAAGGACAAGAATAAACATTCCTCAAAGTGGCTCTTGGCCTTCAGGGTGTAAGAAATAAAATGAATATAAAAAGATAACTTTAAAAATATTATTTTTTTATAGATTAGTAGCCAATAGAAAATAAAGCCACGTGCCATGCTAGCTTTTACTTGCTGCCACCATGCTGCTGGATTGGAAGCAAAAGAGAAAGAGCAAGTCCAGCCACTCAATTTTATTCTCCTGTCTACGTCATCATGTAATGACAGGAAGCCAGTGGGCTCATGGGAAATGTAGTTCAAGGACCCCAAAATTTCCAATAACACAAAGGATAGTCCCAAATTTTAACCAAATGGCACCTTGGCACACTTGTGACATTGAGGGAAATTTTCTATAAGAACACTTTGCCTTTGCTGACTGCCCAAATCTAAACAAGTGGCCGCCAGGGCAAACTGGCCGGCTCCAGTCACCAGCATTTACAAGCAAATGACCTAAACAAAGGGCAACACTTAGAATTTTATCAGGATGCAAGTGAGTGATGGAGGTGACCATGGTCTACTAAAGGAGAGCCAGTTCTGGTTATTGGAAATGGTGACTGACCCCTATTCTACCTGTCTTCAGCCATGGCATGGGGTCCCATAAAGGCCACGGACCTTTGAGTATAGAGGCCTAAAGTTTCTGATCACTCAATCTCTTTTATATTCAGTTTCCTCATCTGTAAACTGAGGGCAGTAATGTGTGCCTCTCTCATAGGATTGTTCTGAGGATGAAATAAGATACTATGTGCATGACTTAGAAATGAACACTTTTTATCCTTAAGTCATCAAAGGCTAATGTTCATCATGGGGGCTCAGGCCCTAACAGCAGGGGTCGGCAATGTATGGCTCTCAAGTCATATCTGGCTCCACCTCCCGACCTGCCAGTCCAGGCAGAGCCCCAGGATGTGCCCCAGGGGGCCCTTCAGCCCCCCCGCCCCATATTCCAGCGCCTTCCGCCTCCATCCTCCTCCTTCCCCAGGCATTTATGGCTTTCATGGCCAAAAAGGTTGCCGACTGTTGCCCTACAGGATCCTCAGTGTTGCCTCTGTCACAGGTCGGTGAGGTGCCAGCCATGGGATTAGAGATGGAGGGTCAGTAGAGCTCATCTAGCCCAGCCACCTCATCTGGCTGATAAGGAAACTGAGGTACAGAGAACAAGTGGTCCACCATGTCCCTACAGATAAGATGGCTCACAGCTGACATTCAATCCAAATCCTCCGACTCCAGACCTTTCCATTGCACCCCATTCTGCATATTTCATTTATGTTCTTTGAAAATCAGTAACCCATGAATGCACGTGTAGGGTAACAATGATGCCGGAGATTCTGATGAACAACCTGTTCTTGGATGACTGCAGATTATGGTAATTTTTTTCTATAGGAGAACCTTCCTATTTGGGGAGGAAGGGTTCCACAGGTCCCTGCTTTCAGGATAATGCTTCCAATCTTTGGGATGAAAAGGTAGAGAAAGTCTCAATGAAGTGCAGGGGACCTTGAATACTTCTCTGAATCTTTCTTTCAGAAAAGAGGCATGTCCTCGGGTGACCTTAGTCATGGCAGAGGATGGGGAAGAAAGAAAAGGCAGGAATGGGAGAGGAAAGGTGTTGGGGCAGGAAGCAGCCGGAATTCTGAAGCCTCCAATCAGGAGGGGTTTCTTGCAAATGCTCCATGCTGACTGTTCTCTTTAATAAATGAGAAATCACACTTTACCCCAATCTAGAATTGTATGGGGATAAGCAAAGAGAACAAAGTCTCCTTGGGAGGAAAAATCACAACAGCAATTCTTCTCTTAATCCCAATCCGAAATCTAGTAAGAGCAAATATTCTATATTTGCCTCAATTTGAACGTGCTTCCTCAGCAATCTCCACTAGATGGGGAAAAGAAGCTCATTTAATTAATGAACTGAGAAAATCCTAACCATGGCTGTTAAAATTCACTGTAGTCTATCTTGTGTTTTGGCTTAGAGAGATATGCCTGGCAAACAAATCTTTTCCAGTAACACTAAATCCTCTGTTAGCTATGGTTTACAGGAGAAGTGGGATTATTTGTAACCACTTGATGAATCTTGAAGGGGCAATGCTCACTGGGCAGCTGACAGAGAGGAAGCCTCAGGGTCAGAAGACCTGAGTTCAAATCCTGCGTTGGGCACACACTGGCTATATAGCTGTGTGCAGGTGTGGGTCTACACTGGATGAAGAAATTTTATAGTGTAGGAAATCTGGGTCTTGCCCCCCCCCCCACAAAAAAAGCAGGGTTCAGTGAAGAGTGCTGAACCAGGTGTCAGGAAGGCTTGAGTAATTCCTGCCTCAAAATGCTTCTCAGTTCTGTGTTCCTGGGCAAATCACTGATCTCTTTCCCTTTCACTTCATCTCTACGTAAAATGGGTATAATAACAGCACCTACATTGCCCAGGGTTATTGAAATGAAATGGGCTTGTGTATGTAAAAGGCTATGCAAGCTGCAAAGTGCTACATGAACTCTAGTAAGCTCATTATTGTAATTTTTATGAAGAAAATCTGTAACTCAGGGGAAGTGATTGAACCTCTGGGCAAGTCTCCAGGATTTATTCACCAAGTCAAATACAGGTCATTCAAATGGAAAAACCAAAGAGCCTCAACACCTTTCGTTTAAATCATAAAGCTTGGATGTCTAGAGTCTGGCCTACTCCAATTTAAGGGACCTTTGTGTTGTTCTCTACTCTCTAAATGATCTACCCTACAGTGCTTTAGGGTTTATAAAAATTTTTTCTTTTCCACAACAGTTGGATGAGAAATGCACACAGCAGCCAATCCAAAATTTGCCCCATTTGGAAACCAAAAGATTATTGAACTGGGTCTGGATCTCTATCAAGGAGTTGTCAATAATGCCTATACTGATTAGTTGTGAACACGTTACAAGGCAAGTAAGGTTCACTGCAGGAAGGAATCCTTAGCACATGAGTGAACTTTGCTTTTGTGAACATTTTTATTTGCCCCAATTACAGATATGAAAGCCAAAGTATCTGGTGAGGATGGCTTCCCATAATGAAAGGCATGACTAAAAATGTAAGCATACTTGGGAGAGTCAGTGGAAGGAGGGAAGAAGGCACGAGTTTATTAAGACTTGCTCAGGGCAGGAAATGGCTTATGCCTCTTTTTGTAACCACAGATTTTAGCACAGAACTTGGTGCAAAGGAGGGGCTTAATAAATGTTTATTGATTGATCAACTATGACCCCAACTAAAAGTGTGACTCTAGACAAGTCACCTCTCCCTGACTCTGTGCCTCGGTTTCCTGTTTGGTAAAAACTAGAGGGCTGCCCTAGACGATCTATCTCCCTATGCTCACTATGCAGTAGAAGCGGTGGTCATTTACTACTGGCTGCTAGTAAGCTCTTCCAGACACACAGCTACCTTGAAGAGGAGAACATATTTAGCAAACCAGCTGGCAGACTGGACTTGGAGTAATGATTGTTGTGAGGTACAGATAAGATGCTACGTATTAAGTGTCTGCAAACCTTAAATTGCTCTATAAAAGCCAGTTTAAATTATTATTATAATTTTAATTTTAATAATTGTTTCTACTATTCTTTTCTAAGAGTATTTTCCTTTTGTGGCCATTTCATTATCTGTAAGGCAGGGAGAAGCTGTAAAATGGGATATAAACAAACTATTATTATTTAGCCCTGACATTTAGAAGGGTGAACACCCTGGGCGTCTAGCACGCTTACTGTCCATAGGGATCACAGAAGCTGTGTTCTTTTTGGGCTCTCCAGTTCTTCATTTCCTTTTGGGGTGGAGGGCAGCAGGCCTAAATGAAATACACTGATCATTGTGAAAGCTCATTATAGCCATATTTTGTAATCTTCTCTCTGCAAATCTCTGCAAAGAGCTGCTGAAAAGCAACTCTAATATGGCTTTGGGTTTCACCTCCTAGTTCCCTTTGTCTTCAACATATTCTAAATATGTGCCCCTATGTCAAGGCTTTGGAGACATATAAATGCTCTCATGAGTCAGCTAATAATAAGGAAACCACAATGATAAAAGTGAGGGAATTAGTGACAACTGGCTAAGGCTATGGATGATCAAAACCTCCCTTTCCAGTGCCTTGCCATGCAGGGTGGGGAGCTGATGCCCATCTTTTGTGATGTGCCTGCTTTACCAGTCAGAGTTGAAGCTCCCAAGACTTAACTGGTCATATGACTTCCAAGTGTTTAGGATCAGGATCAGACTTTCAAATGTAATGCTCCTTCCCTTATATCAGTCGATTCTTTTTAAAAAAATCCTCACCTTCTATCTTCATATGAATTAGAAGACACGAGAGTGGCAAGGGCCAGACCACTGGGACTTGTGCAGTCACACAGCTACATGGTGTCTGAGGCCACATTTGAACCCAAGTCCTCCTGACTCTGGGCCTGGACTTCATCTGCTCAGCCACCTAGCTGCCCCTTGTCTGTTGTCTCCAAACATCTAGAATAAATGAGAGAAACTGCTCCTCGGGGTAATTAGGACTCGTGAGTTTCCAGGGTGCGATCAGAAACAACAGCAGCTGCTTGTGGATTCCTGACTCTCTTTACACAGGGCCCAATTCTTAACTGGCTCCCACACTCACATACTTCGCCCACAGCCCATCGGGGATGCAGGCTGGCAGAACTCTGTGGTGGCTGACCCTCTGATTTGGCCAGGGGTGGGTGGCTGTGAGCCTCCTGGGCACATTTTGCACGGCAGAGTTCGTTCTTTTTCAAAGGTAAGGATGTGACCAACTCACCATCCAGGAATGCCTTTGGACCTTTTTCTTTTTTTTTGAGTAGGGGTGGCAGATTTGCTTTCCATATTTCCTCACCCTGGTACGGTACAAAAGGGAAGTCGACTCCTTTCTTTCCGACCCCAGCCCGGCAGTGCCCAAATGCAAGTTCTTAGATCCCAGCCAGGATCAAGCGTGCTCTGTCATTGGCAGCAGCTTTCTAGACCACGAGATGAATTCTTCTCTTAGGCATTCTTGGGAGATATTTGAGACATGTGGGTGTCTTCCCATTGCTGCTAGTAATTCAACCTACCGCTGCTCTGTCTCCATCTTGATACTGCAGACAGGCTGGTAAAGGTGAGGAGTCCTGGCCTGTCTGAAGGTGGCTTGCTCTCCTCGAGCCCTGGGGCCATCTTCAGCCCTGCCTGGGCCCCCTCGGCATGGGCACAGGCTCAGGCTCCTCTCTCAGGTCTCTTCCATTCCCATCAGGCCCCTGTGTGTGTTCTGTACGGCTCCATGGCAGGGGGACGAGGATCCTTGTGTCCCATCTCCTGGGTGCAGGGAGCTGGGGCAGGCAGGTCCTGGCTCTGCTCCGGGGAGAGATTCTTCCAACCACCTGGGCACACCCCGACATATACCATCTACAGGCACATTCTCGACATTGGAATGTAAATTCCATGGAGGAGTGCCTAATAGGTGCTCAGTAAATGTTTGATAAAATTTAAAATAAAAATTTCCTGCCAGATCCCATTTCCTCAGGGATCCAATGACCAGATTATCCCTTCTAGGTGAGAGAATGTCTTTTTTTTTTTTTTTAACTTGTCTTTTGTCTTAGAATCAATACTGTGTATTGGTTCCAAGACAGAACAACGGTGGTAAGGGCTAGGCAATGGGAGTCAAGTGACTTCCCCAGGGTCACGCAGCCAGAAATGTTTTGAAGGCAGATTTGAACTCAATCCATTGAGCCACCTAGCTGCACCCAGGACAGAATGTCTTAACTCAGACTATAAAACACATTACTAATGGTAGATATGTCAGGAATAGAGGAAGGCTAAAAGAGCTCTCTGGTGTGTAGGGACATATCTAATGATATTTTAGTACTTAAAAAAATTTTCTGATTCCATCAGAATGGGTACTCTGTGGCTTACTGTCTTCACAAATGCCTCTGGCAAAAAAACCCCAAAACAAATGCCTCTGGGGAAAGAAATTCAGGACCTGTTGGCCAAACTTCTGGTGACCTTTCTCCGTAGGCTGGTCACTGCTGCTAGGCACGTGGTCCATCACTGGGCCACACTCAAAGCTTTTCTAGCTTGGTAGATGTGACGGAGCTTTTGTCCCCTTGCCATAAGCAGTCAGGCTCACCTCCAGCAGAGTAGGACTTTAGGGTAGGAGTCCTCAGAATGAATTAATTATAATGTGAAGTTTTAGAAGCAAAGAGAATTGTCTCTGAAGCCTGAGCACCTAATTAGGTCTTCTGGGTACCTCCCTCCCATGATTTAGTTCTTAACTTTTCTTGTTTCATGGATAACTTTTGGTAGTCAATTTGATGAAGTCCATGGATCCCTTGTCAAAACAAAGTTTTTAAATGCATAAAACAAAACACATATAGCTGCAAAGGAAGCCAATTATACTGAAATGCAGTTATCCAATTTTTTTTAAAGGCTACAGGCCTCCAGATGGTTCCAGACTATCAAGACAACCATCACTTTCTAAAACATCCATCATCTTTGATACGCTTACAGTTGAGGAAGTGCAGAGATGTTCATCTAGGTAAGAGGAACTGGCACCTAATGTACTGAAGATGTCTGAAAGATACTTTAAAATAAAACAGATTTTAATTTTTATTGATGTCCTAATCTGGTAGGGATTTGCAAATATCAGGACAGATTCTTTATTTTGCTATGAGCTCCTATTCATTACAATCTAAAGTTCATTGATGTTGTGATAAATTATACTTTAAGGTAAAATATTTGAGTTTGTTATTCATATATAGGTTGTACTTATTAGTTTCCAAATAGTTTATATTCTGGATACTAGTGGTATCAGCAAGACTGGCATTACTTATGATTTAATACTATTTTAGGATCTAATTATTATATTAAAACATAAGAGATTAGTTTGTTAATAAATAATTTGATGAATGAAAAGTTAGGAAAGCAGTAAGCAAACTAGAGAAACTAAAGAAATAATCTTCAATATTTCCTCGACAGAATCTTTTGGGTTTTTTGAAACAGTTTGATTTCATTAGGATTGCTCTTCATATAGGGTAATTTTGCTAAAAGCCAATTATAATGTTTCATTCACAAGAAACAATGTTTTCCCTCTATTCCATCCCCAAGTTAAATAAAATATTTTTAAAGAAAGAAATGTAGTTGGTAACACATGTTGCTATCATGTGCTTAGACACATTAAGATACAATTCTTTAAAACCTGTTATTTGTAACCCATTAGTGGTTTTGAAAAGATGCCCTACTTAACTCTTGTGTGAACCTGGCCATGTCACTACTGTGAGCCTCACTTTCCACATCTATAAAATGAAGGGTTAGATTAGAGGCCCTCAAAGATTCTTTCTAAATCCTAGAACCCGAGAGCATTAAGAGGTGAAAAAAATGTTCACTTCTTATGATATGAACAAAAAAACTCACTCTGAATGGTATTTTTAAAAAATCACCTTTTTTTCTTTAAGCTAGGGAGACATTTCCATACTTTGTGGTTAAAAAAATCCTATCCCTGCTGCTGCTGAACCTTTTATATATACCACCAAGTGAAGGTCCTCAGTTAGCACTGAAAATTATTTATTTATTTATTTGTTTATTTTTTACATTTTTCAACCCTTAACTTCTGTGTATTGGCTCCTAGGTGGAAGAGTGGTAAGGGTGGGCAATGGGGGTCAAGTGACTTGCCCAGGGTCACACAGCTGGGAAGTGTCTGAGGCCGGATTTGAACCTAGGACCTCCCGTCTCTAGGCCTGGCTCTCAATCCACTGAGCTACCCAGCTGCCCCCTATTGAAAATTATTATGGCTAATTTAGAACCTGCCCTCAGCAAGGCCACATATTGCTAATAGAAAATTGCTTCTAGTCTACTCTCTTTAGAGAGGGCTCATAATTCAGAAGCATCTAGGAAAACTGGAAAGTGCTTTAAATTTGTGGAGTTTAAATAATAAAGGTGGACATGTATCCCAGTCTGTGGCATCTTCTCTGCAACCCTTCCATTTATCTCCTGTGACAGAAATTATTCTTTGCATTCTTTTGAGTAAGATGCTTGATTGTTGTCTCTAGGCAAACAGATCACAAAGTGCAAATATTATCACCTTCATTTTCTATAGAAAAACAGGTTCAGGGAGCATGACTTGCCCAGAGCCTCTGGTGCCAGACTTTGAACCTAGAGTGGCTGCCTTTACGACCAAGGCTCTTTCTCCTTCCCATGTTGCTACTGGAAGTAAATAAGACAGAGGGCTCCTTTTGAGGGCTACCTAAGGAAAGCAAACTGAAACAAATGTTTATTTCAATTTCTTCTGGATGACTGATTTTAGCTTCATTTCTTTGATCAACTCCCAATACCTTGCAGTGAGTGGAGCTGATTGGAATGCCCCCATTTGAGGCTACTATCACGGTTAGCGCAGACATTACTTCAATGCAAAAACCACTGTGGAAACGAGAGAAAAAGAAGAAAAAGGACCAATGGAGCAACTGCAGCAGATTGGGAGAGGGGAAAGACCTTGCCATGCGTGCATGCATCAAGGAAGCAGAGCTGTCCCAGCTGCCCAATGGGAAGCAAGAGATTGGGGTCAAGCTCGAGTGGCCCAGTTTGGGAAAGGCCGAAGCACCCACTTGGGAGCGTTCTAGAAAGCACAGGCTGCTTCGGCCAGAGGAAGCCACCATCGACAGAGCCACACGTCCGTGTCACTTTCCCCACGTTCCCTTCACCACTCGAGACTGACCCTGGCAGCCTGAGGACCGAAGTCCAGGGGGACCCACCGCCTGGACTGCAGGCACTTGGCAGAGGCATACCTTGCAGTGTGTAGTACTGACAGGAAGTCCAACATTGGAAGCTATCACAACTGTGAACGCCGAAGCCAATTCAATAGTGAATCCACTGCAGGGGGCATAAGAAAACACTGCACAGTCATTCTTTGTATCAGTCCTCACTGACACCGGGCAGGGTGCCAGGGCCATACCAGAATACTCTTGGGCTCAATGGTCTGCTGCTGACTGCCCCAGAATCACAGCGCTAGAACAAGGGACCGCTGAACGGAAACAATCCACACTCATAAATCTGCATTAGCGTGTGCACAGCTTCCGAGAGGCCTTTCTACTCTGAAAACTAGGCATGGCCTGGGACAAACTGTTAGAAGCCTTGGGAGGGGAAAGGACACAAAGAGGGGAGGCCTTTTCCAATTCTTGAGGAGTCTTGGGGCTCAGGAATAGCTAACTTCTTGCTTTAAACTTCTAGACTTAGGAGGGAATCAGTGGACTCCTCAGCTAATAGGGGCTTCTGTAAAACAAATATCTATCGGGGCTTTTATTAAGATTATCAAAGGAAAAGAAATTTATAATTAGAAATAAAAGAAAAATGAAAACCAACCAGGAAAACCAATAGCATGCATTCATCCTTTTTTTTCTTTTTTTAAACTCTTACCTTCTCTCTTGGAATTAATACTGTGTATTGGTTCCAAGGCAGAAAAATGGTAAGGGCTAGGCAATGGGGGTTAAATGACTTTCCCAGGGTCACACACCTAGGAAGACCAAATTTGAACCCAGGACCTCCCATATCCAGGACTGGCTCTCAATCTACTGAGCTACTTCACTGTCCCTTATACATAACTTTGATTATTTTATCTATCTTTGTATAATTCTTTTTTCCCCTTTAAACCTTTACCTTCTGTCTTAGAATCAATACTGGGTATTGGTTCCAAAGTAGAAGAGCAGTAAGGGATAAGCAACAGGGGTTAAATGACTTGCCCAGGGTCACATAGCTAGGAAGTGTCTGAGGCCAGATTTGAACCCAGGACTTCTTGTTTCTAGGCCTAGCTAGATCCACTGAGCCACCCAGCTGTCCCCACATTTATCTACCTCCAAATATTCATCACACTCTGTGTTGGGCCACTGACATGGCTAACTCGGCACTCACCTGGACGGCGTGATAGGTGTGAGGTCTTTCCCCATCGTCTGGATAACTCTTCTCCCCCAAACCCAGAGACCTGCACAAATACCGACTCCTCCATAAAACAGCAACCAGACAGGAGTAGCTGCTTCCTGCATTACTCCTTTATGTTGGTAAATAAGCCACAAAGCTACCAGAGGGCCAATCGCATTACTAGGAAGGGAAAGAAAGAATCGTCATTACACATACAAAGTGAATGATACCAGCTTCTCCAGGCACATCTCCTCGTCCCACTGCTCCCTTCTAGGGGTTTAGGCTTGTCTCGGCAATGCTTACACTTGCAGAGGATAAATACAATGATTTTTTTTAAAGGGACACTTAGAAAAAGGGCAAACTAGCTATAAAAGAGATCATTTTATTTTAAGGAAAACATAGGTATAAAAATTAAGGGATGATAAAAGTCACAGTCCCATAAATTCTTCCTTTATGATGTCTCTTACAGCTTTCTCTTATTCCTTTCTATTTCCACTGCAACCACCCAATTTAGGTCCCATTACCTGTTACCACTGCTTTTTTTCTTTCTTTTCTTTTTGTATCATTCTTTTTTAACCATTACCTGTCTTAGAAACAATACTGTGTATTGATTCTAACACAGAAGAGCATTTTAAGGGCTGGGCAATTGGAGTTAAGTGACTTGCCCAGGGTCATAAAACTAGGAAGAGTCTAAGGCCAAATTTGAACCCAAGACCTCCCATCTCTGGGCCTGGCAACCTTCCTTCTTAGAATCAGTACTGTATACTGGTTTCTTCTTAGAATCAATACTGTGTATCGGTTCCAAGGTAGAAGAGCAGTAAAGGCTGGACAATGGAGGTTAAGTGACTTGCCCAGGGTTACACAGCTGGAATTGTCTGAGGTCAGATTTGAACCCAGGACTTTCTATCTCCTGGCCTGGCTCTATCCACTGAGCCACCCAGCTGTCCCCTTACCATTTCTTCTTAACTAGGCTCTCTATCTGGCAGTTTCCTTGTCCTTCCACCAGAGCTACACACCACTGCTAGGTTAATGTTTTTAAAATATTCCTTTGCCATGTCACTGCTCTGCTCAAAAACTATTCCTAGCTGCCACTGGATAGGGCCCTCAGATCCAATGTCTTCTACGCTCTGGTTCCAGTATCCCTTCCTAGTATTACTTGCCTCCCCCAGAACCTCCCAGGCCTTGGTCCCCTCCATCCTCGGCCCTCCCCTGGGCCCTCAGAATTCCCGCCTTCCTTTCAGATCATTTCCGGTGCCTCCTTCCTTCTCCCTCCACACTGTCCTGCTCAGGGCCTGGCCCCGAGAACCAACCCTGAGCTTTGTGGGCAGCAGGTAGAGCGTTGGCCGGAAGGGGCGGCCAGGGGCCGGGCCTGCCGCCAGGGGCCGGGCCTGCCCTTTGTTTGCCCCTTACCTCACGTCGTTGCCGCCATGTGCGAAGGAGCCGAAGCAGGCGGTGAGGACCTGCAGGAAGTGGAAGAGGAGGTGTACCTCGGCTGTGTCCTTCTCCTCCTTCTCCTCTTCCCCGGGGTCCTCCATGGGCTGGCCAGGGTCAGCGAGCTCCGAGGCCAGCCTCATCTCCACGCCGCCTTCCTCCGCCTCTATCTCGGCCTCGGCCACGGCGTTGCAGTAGCTGGAGTAGCTGTCGTAGCGGAGCCTCTTCTTGGAGTAGGACACGGCGTCGCTCACCAGCTTCTCGCTGTCTTCGGGCGCCGAGGACGCGTCGGCCGCCTTAAAGGCCGAGTGCACGGGCATCCCGCAGATGGCCGCCGTGTAGCAGGTGTAGCTGTTGTTGCGGCGGAGCAGCTTGTAGTTGCTCTCTTGCAGGGGCTTCTCGTCAGGCCCCCGGTCGAGGTGGATTTTGTGTAGCAAGTCCTTGTAGAGGCCCGAGTCCTTGTGCACGGTGTGATAGACGTGGCCGTCGCTTCTCATCTGGCTGTCAAAGCCGAAGGTGCCGTTGGACACCGGCGACTTCACTGAGCCGTGCGTCATGGAAAGGGCCCTTCCTGGAGAGGGGAAAGCACAAGGCTCGCTTTCTGCCAAATAGACAGCTCGGGAACTTTTTAATTACAAAAGCAAAAAATGAGCAATACAGAAATGATCTGCACGATGATACTCATATAACCCACCTCACCAGGAGGGAGATAAATTCCATCATAGAACTTAGGAAAACTTGTGTGGAAATTTGTTATTGCATGTAACTAGTAAAAAAATTAAAAAAAAAATCTTAAATCACAAAAGCATAAAATGACAATGTTTTAAAAAATATGACAAGAGTAAGTGAGGTGGCTCAGTGGATTGAGAGCCAGGCCTAGAGACAGGAGATCCTAGGTTCAAATCTGGCCTCAGACACTTCCTAGCTGTGTGACCCTGGGCAAGTCACCTGACCCCTGTTACCTGGTCCTTACCACTCTTCTACCTTGTTAAGATTGTATTGTATTAGAACCCAGTATTGATTCAGAGATGGAAGATAACCAAGGGGGTTGTTCCTGATGAGACTCCCCCACCTGAAGGAGGTGGATTAGACAAAAGTCGGCATCAGATACCTATCTTCTGTGTAATTTCCCGTTTCCCACAGTAGCAGTAGAGGCCCTGTCCTGCTTGCCTCCATCTGCCAATGTCTAGTGTTTCTTTCCTTCTGTTTTCCAGGGTATTAGAGCAGGGCTTATAGATTCCCTGTTACTCCCTCTCCTGATCTGGGAAGTAGGAATGTTGTGTACTGTGGGCTGTTTATGTTTATTTTGCTCTGAAATTAAAATATGCAGAATAAAGAGAGTGCTAGTCTTTTAAAAAAGCATATAAAATTCTCTTTATATTTATATATTTTATTTTATTGGGGGTTAAGTGACTTGCCCAGGGTCAAATAGCTAGGAAATGTTTGAGACCTCCTATCTCTAGACCTGGCTCTCAATCCAGCCACCTGGCTGCCCTCTCAAATTCCATTAAAAAAAAAAAAAGTAGCCTGCAGGCATCACTGCAGTGTGTCCACAGACTAAAGGGGACAGGAAAAAGCTGGCAGGTTTGGTGGAATTTTAAAACCAAAGGATACAAATCTTGCTGATATATAGAGCCAATAGTTCTGCTTCTCTATCCATTGATCCTGACCCAAAACATCCCCATTCTGGGGCCTGGATTTTCTCTCCTGCACGTTTTCTGCCCTCACTCCTGCCCCTTTCTACCTAGGCCATTTTATTTATACAAGGTAGGCCTTTCCCAGAGACCCTCCTGTCATTGGTCACATCCCAATTAATCTCAGGGATCCCTGCAAGGCTAAATTTGCCTTCTTTTATTTGGATCTTGAGTTTTCCTTGCTTTGTTACTCATGTTTCTGGCATTTGGGCGCAGACATCTGAGAACACGTATTTTATGGCCAGCTTCTATCTCCTGTGAATTTCTGGGTACCTCTGTGCCTCCTCCTTTTCCCTCTCTGGGTATTTAGCAGGGTGGGTGTATGTAGGCAATATCCCCCTTCCCCTTCCCTTTCAGTTTAAAAGCCTTTTGATCAGACTGGTCTACCCGCCCTTGTGAGATGTCCTCTATATTTAGCTATGAACCCACCACTGCTTTACTGTAAGCCAGGGCCCAGCAAGAACGTGTTTCTGAGTCTGACCGCCACCACGGAAGGCGAGGCTTTTGTCAGTCTACGTGATACAGACATTTCGTGTTCTTTGGGTCAAACCAGTCCTTGACTTCCTCACTCCTAAGACAGTAACCGTGGAAGGCTGCTCCAGGGTCGTCTCGGCACGACCCACAAGGACCTTTGGCAGCTGCGTCCTGGCCTTTATGCCGGGCCATATCTGGGGAAGGGATGGCTCTGGCCCTCCCCGATGCGGGATGTTACTGTCTCCCCCACACCTCCATGGGCAGCAGAGAAACTGTGTGCAGGATAACAGAGGCCACTTGGCAGGACATTTCTCTTCATCATGGAAAACTAAGGGGTGTTGGCCACGGCCTCTGACATGGGTGGTTTTTAGGTCAATGTGCTGATGGCCATAGCAGAATCTGGCCACTATGGAGACTCCTTTCATGGTACAGATGGCAGCCACCCCACACACTGAGAGAAGTCAGTCAGTGGCTTTTCCAGAAATGAGGAGCACCCAACCAAGAGCAGCAGCCTGGGTCCCTGCCTCTTACTAAATTCTCCCCCGGCTCAGTAGGGGCTACTTGGATCTAATTTATGCCTATGGAAAAAACAAAAGAGGTCACACTTTTTTACAGGCTGCCTTTTCTGTTCAGATCTGAATTTGCTGTGGTTCTACTGGCACTTTCCTACCAGTATTTAGTCCTTAAAAATAGGCATCATTCCTGCAGGTACACAAAATACACGTGGGTTCTGTGGGCCAAGGTGTATACACTGTGTGGTGTTATGGCAATTTTTGATAACACGATTGACACAAATCTTTCTGTATCCAGGGAACCTCCTCCACCTCCCAGCCACAGTCCTGTGCCTTTGCTTGCTGGCCTGGTCTCCGGAGGATTCTTCAGCTTTAGGGGAACCATCTGAGGCACCACTGAGGCCCAAATGTCAGAAACGTCTAATTCCTGTTGTCTAGACACTGACTCTTTGATCCTTACCATAGGGGACACGCGAGTGGCTTCCATTTACTGTGCTCTCTGACCCTCCGGGGGCTTCGGGAGCTGAACTGGTGAGAGGAATAGTGGTATCGTCATTTGCCTTGGCGCCTGGGAGCTCCTTAAATACTGGGGACTCAGTTTCTTGGATTTTATGGAGACTTTCATTAGATATTCTTGATAGGGCACCCTCTTTCTTTAATTTGCCTAAAGAAAGCATATTTGAAACTATAACTCAACCCTTTACAATGCAACAAGACCTTTAAAAATAAAAAAAAAAATTAACATTTACAAACATTATTTCAATTTGAGCCTCATCACAACCTGTAAGATAGATGTAATTACTGTCTGCATTTTACAGATGAGGAATTAAGACTGAGGGAAATTAAGTGACTTGTCTAAGGTCACACAGCTAGTAAAGTGTCACACTTGTATAAAATTCTGTGTCATACTGAGCAAAAATTGAGTAAAACTCATCTTTTCCTAATACCAAGTCCAGTGTGCTAGATATCTACTATGCCAAATTGCCTTCAGCCAGAAAATGGTACTTAAATGAAAAAATTTTAAAACCCTGTAGTGTACAAACTTAAAGAAATCTCATCATAACAGTTTTAAAATATGGTGGCTTAATGGATAAAGAGCTGAGTCTGAGGTCAGAAGGATCTGAGTTCAAATCTAGCCAAAGACATGCACTAGCTATGTGATCTTAGGAAAGCCACTTAACCTTGTTTTCCTCAGTTTCTTCATCTGTAAAATGAGCTGGAGAAGGAAATGGCAATCCATTCTAGGATCTTTGCCAAGAAAAGGTCACAAATAAATTAGATTATAAAGAGTCAGACACAACTGAAAAAAACAAATGAAACTGATAAATATCTGTTTCCATAGCTCTCCAGTTGGAGCTCAAAAAACTGTCCATCTAATTTGTGTGTGTGTGTGTGCATGTGTATATGTGCATTTTCAGTTCATAGAAAACCTATCAATTCTTTTCATTAAGATGAATAAGCAAATTCTTTTTAATTTCTATAAAAATTTCAATCATTAAAAACATATTGTAGTAGGAAAAAACCTTTCCCCAATATATTTATAATCTAGTTGGGAGGACATACATAAAACAATGAATTATCATTTATCATAATTATAATTTTATAAGTATATATATGCATATATATAATATTATAAAGGTACAACAAAACACCAGCATGTGTAGCACAGCTAAGGAGTATAATCAGAATCAACAAAGTGAGAGTAGGATGTGGTACTGACCAGTCAGGAAAAGGCAGGGCAAAGATGGGGTGAGCATGGGATATGTTTAGATGTATATCTTTCTTATTACTTACAAAAAATATTATAATGCCATATATAACTGAGGGCTAAGAATAAGGAAAAAGTAAGGAATTGGGAACATTTCAGCAAATCAAAATATGTAGGATCTTACCTGCTATTTTCCTCTTCATCCACGGACAGACAACCAACCACACAAAAATAGCAAATACAATAGCAACGCCAAATGAAATGAGAGCTATGGCCCACATTGGAAGACTCAAACCTAATACTGCAAAGTTAAAAACAACAACATAATATTTAATAGATTTTCCCAATTGTACACAAAAACATGTTCACAGTTACACATTTGATCTAACTTAAATATGTATATAGGCATTTATAAATATTATATATTAATTATATCATATTATACATATATAATATTTATAAATTTCTATGTGGAAAACACTGTGTTAGGCACTGAGGGAGGGTTTGGTATAGTAGGAAGGGCCTAAGACTGGGAGTTAAGAGATGACCTGGGCTTTCCCTGTTATGACATGGACTAATTAATTATGAGACTTCGGGCGAAGTACCACAATTTTCTGAGGTTTCCTGGGTTTTCTGTTTGGTGAAATGAGGCTTGTTTTCTAAGGCCCCTTCCAGCTCTTTTTAAGCCCTGGGACAGAGGCAGAGATAAATAATACACTTACCCTCAATGAGCTTACAAGTGGCTTGGTGGATTGAGAGCCAGGCCTACAGATGGGAGGTCCTGGGTTCAAATCTGACCTCAGATACTTCCTAGCTGTGTGACCCTGGGCAAGTCACTTAACCCCTATTGCCTAGCCCTACTGCTCTTCTGTCTTCGAACCAATACACAGTATTAATTCTAAGACAGAAGGTAAGGGTTTAAAAAAAAAGAAGGAATAAAAGAGATGCACACAAATAATTATACTCAAATACAGAATAAATGCAGGAAAACGGAAGAGTGTGAAATGAGCTCCGAGAAGGGAGAAGCGGCCCTTCCAGCTAAGGCTTTAAGGAAGAGGCAGGAGGGCAGGGGCTGGAGAGGATGGAGAGGAGTGAGATGCCTCGGTCCTGGCCCACAGAGACTGAGGCAGAGGGTAGCTGGCTAAAAGTGAAGGAAGGGAAGTGGTCCTTTTCTTGATGGAGAACAGCGCGAGACGAGGCCAGAGATGGATGCTAATGAGAAGGATGTGACCGGAGCTGCCCATTGGGAAGATTAATCTGGCAGCAAGTGTATGATGGGCTGGAGAGCCGAAAAGGCAGTCGGGAGGGTGAAAGCTATCATGGCAGTTTGGACAGGAGGCTGGCGGGGAATGAGGGGCTGTGGATACTGATGGAGAACCGAGACAGGAGGACAAGTCAAAGATGACCTAAACCTTTCAAACATGGATTCGTAGGAGAGGAACATGAGGAGTGTCGTTCACAGTAATGGGGCAGCCAAAAATAAATGGACAGATAGGCGGCACAGTGGAGAGAGCATTGGACCTGGACTCAGGAAAACCTGAATTCAAATGCAGCCTGATATTCTTTGTAGCTGTGTGACCCTGGGCAACTCACTTACCTGCTATATGCCTTTGTTTATAAAATAGGAATAATAATAACAACATCTATCTCCCAAGGTAGTTGTGAGACTTAAATGAAATAATATCTGTAAAGCCCAGAACCTGGGACATAATAATATCATTTTTATTAATCCATATTATTTAAATTAATTAATTCTTCTAACAGAGAAGTTGGGTGAAAGAATAAATGTTTCCCCGCCCCTGGGAATGGTAATAATTGATTTTAGGAACCATGCAAAGGGATCAAGTATTGCCTAGAGGTGGAGATAGCCAAACTGAAGAAACCTTAATAAATGTTATTAGATTTAACTAAAAAGAATTTCTCCATATTCTGATTCCATAAACAACTAATGTTTCAAATGCAGGAGGGGAATTATGAAATCTATTATCCTTAAAAAACACTGAATTTAGGGAACTGAAAATGCAGAATGAATTCAGCAAAATGGTTAGGCTGGGGTGGGGGTGGGGGAACGGGACGGGACACAAATCTAGTTTTCACCTTTAAGGAATTACAGCAGCAAATGCAGATGTGTGAGCGGCAGCCCAAGGGGAAAACACAAGGAAAGGAGAAGGGGGGGGGTAAGGAAAGGCTCTGCACTCTGTCTAGCGGAGAGAAAATGTAAGGAGAAGTCAGAGGTGCTGGTCGGAGAGGTGGCTTGAGGGAGGGAGGGAAGGGCTCACCCTGCCGAATGCTAGAGGTGAGTCTGGGAGGAGAAGTGGAAAAAGACACAGAGGTGACCATTCTTGGCCAAGCTAAGGGAGGGGCTGAGCTGTAAGACATGGAGGGGGTGAATGAATGCCTATTGTCCATTCCAGGAGTTTGGAGAAAGGAAGGAGGTGAGAGATGAGATACTAGCTTCCCTGAACAGAGCAAGCTTGAGGCAGGGCTGGTGGATTTTTTAGGATTGAGCATATTTGTTAGCAGAGAAAAAAGGGCATCAGTGAATCTGGAAAATCTCTGACTTTTTGATTAGACAAATGTAGTTAAAAGATGAGTCAGTCCATCTCCCCCCAAGGTCAATAAAGCTGAGGTCTGGAACACAGAGCCCATCCAAACAACTGCGGCCTCCTCTGGCTTCTCTGTCTTCAGTAGTAATGGTAAAATGTACATGGGCAAACATTCTGACCAAACACACAAACCTCATTTTTTTTAAAACAAAAGCAGAAATAAGGAGGTTTTTTAAGGACAATAGACTTCATAATTCTCCCTGCCTTTGAAACATTTGTTGTTTATGGAATTGGAATATGGAGAAACTCTTTTTAGCTAAATCCAATAATGGATATTAAGGTAGAACCATGTTAACGAATTGAGAACGGAAATGGATATTCTTTGTGAAGTGCACAATGTCCTAGCGATGTATGTGTTATCCAGGTTTGTGGCTCTACGTTATATGGCTTTTAGTCACAAAGTCACTAAATATGTATTTCAAGCATTCCAGCATTTTTAAAAGCTCATTTGCAGAATGGACTCTACTCATATTTAATGGTTTCTGTGTTGAAATGACTTGATTCACTTTGTAGACAGTTTGATAAAATAGATTTTGTTACACTGTGAGACAAATCTGTCCATAAAAACTATCCTTTTCCTCATTTCCATTAGCAACATTTATGAAGTATCTATTCAGTCTTAAAAAAAAAACCCAAACAACCACCGTAGAGCACTTTAAAGTTTGCAAACAGCTTTACAAACACTGAGGAGTTAATAGACGAATGGAGAGACTGGAGCAACATCCCCAAGAGCACAAAAGGATCCATCCACAGAAGTCTCTGAAAACAAGCACACATATCAGCTGCATATAGATCCTAGAGGGCATTGCTGCGGATTACAGGTGTTTCTCAGGTCATGCCTCTATGACTTTCCAAAAGGAATGCTGGACCCTCAAGGGGACAAGAAAGCTTTCCGAGACAATAAAAGGTGGGAATGACCAATGCCAAAGGGGTTTGTGGGAAGACACTGGTGCATTGTTGGTAGAGCTATGGATTAGCACAACCATTTTGGAAAGCAATTTGGAATTTATACAAATAAAGTGACTCAAATTTTCCTAATTCTTTGACTTAGAGATTCCATTATTGAGCTTACATCTTAAGGAGATCACCGATAAGAAGAAAGTTCTCTAATACAGCAAAATACTTATAGCAGCACTTTTTTGGGTTAGCAAAGAAATGGAAAGATGGCTGATGCTCACTGATTGAGGAATAGATAAACAAAATTGTAGTACATGAATATAAATTTCTTACTGTGTTTTATGAAATGACAAATACAAAGAAACACAGATATACAGATATAAACAGAGGCAAGAAAACAATACACACAATGATGATAATTAAAAGGAAAGAACCATATAATACAAAAAATTAAAAATAAATGTTGCAAAATGACAAAAAAAAAAAAAGTCTGGCTCCAAAGAGATATGAGAAGGCACTCCAACCTTACTTCTTTGCAGAGGTAGGAGATCCACAAATGTTCCACAGAGCACATATTTTCGGACTTTTTGATGTATCTGTGAGGTTATGCTGACCACCTCCCCCTTTTTTGTCATTAAAAAATACTGTTAGCTGAGAAGGCTCTCTGGGAGAATGAGGAGAAAGAGGGGGGTCCTGGAGAAAACTATATTAACATTAAGAATGAAAGACATCACTAAAAACATCTTTAAAATAGGAGGAAGGGCTTTACCACTTGTGGTCAGCAATATAGGAACTTAGTAAAGCCTGGTTTAAAACCTCGTTTGGAGTATGTTGTGGGAAAGAGGAGATCTGGCTGTTAGTACAAATAACCACACCAACCAAAGAGGGTTAAGGAAAGTTGATCGGATAAAGCAATAGGAATTTGAAGGTCACATTTCTGATTAGCAAAACTCAGTAGACTCCTCCATTATTCTCATTTTTTTTATCTTGTCCTTAGCCCAATCAAGCTGGTAATGTGTTCCAAAAAGGAAGACTAAGAGCAGATGTCTTTCAAACTGGACGAAGTGCCCTTTTCTTATTTTGTTTATAGGAGTCAGAAAGGAGAATCAGGTGACTGAATAATCAGGGCAGGGGCCTGGAGAGTAAAAATAAGGAAATAAATGGAAGGAGAAAAAGAGATAATGAATAAACTCTAGGGGAGATAATTCATGTGGGTGCCTGGAATAGGTAGATAGAATAGTAAGAAGTTGAAAGAGAAAAGTGTCTATAAAAATCAAGTAATTTAGCAATTAGCAATCATAGCCTAAAAACATGAGTACTTTTTAAAGCTGTCATTAAAAAAAAACAACTGCCAATTTGCTTGTTTTAGAGCTTTAAATTACACCAAATTCACTAAAATAAAGTCCTGTGGATACAAAATTGTTGAGAAAAAAAGATGTAAACAGAGAACCTAATATAAACCTTGAACAAAACTTGTTTCTCAAACTTTTAAGATTGTTTTATATGCCACAAAATCTCTAATAAAAATAATTTGCATGGGAATGCCTTTCTCATGAAGTTCTCTAGTTGCTTCTAAGTAATTATATCACAGCATTTGGGTAGAGCTATATATAGATGTACTACAAATAGCACAAGTCCTATAAAAGCTATAAGGCATTACTATAATTTATGGATAAATAAAGTAGGGCATAACCTTAGTTGCTTGAGATATCCTAGCCAAAAAAATGACTGCCAGGAACAAACTCTGAGAATTCAAGACCCCAATTCTGCAGATTTGGTTCAGATTCAGTCACTGAATCTTCAGCTTCAATTTTCTGAATAACAAAGATATGATGAATAGTGGTTTGGCTTTGACTTCAAGCATCTTTACAATTTGCATACCAAATCATTCAAAGTTAAGGGGGGAATTTTCAAATGCCCTGGGGAGAAAAGAACTGAACCAAACTTTTTATAGTCATTATACCGTCGATGGCTTTATATTGCATAAAGTCATTCCTTTATATTTTATTTATATGTGTGTTTAATTTAATTTAATTTAACAGGTGGGGATGGGGAAAGAGGTGGGAATGATGGCAATCTCCCACATGGAAAAGGCTGGGGAGCATGAATATTTGCTATGCCTTGAAGAGATTTGGAGCATTGTGCAGAAATCCTATTACTGGTTCCAGGTTGCTAAACATTTAGTGAAGAGGAGCCTCTATGATATGACCCATGAGCCTCGGGACAATGAGTCACCAGGAGGTCCAAGAGAAGACTCACTGCTGGGGTTTGACACAGACCAGTCTAGTGCTGAGGCCCTGAAGGACTTTGGAGACCCATTCACCAGGAGCTGAGACAAGAGCTCAGGCTGTGTCTGGGAGCCAGCTTGGGGGACCCAGGCTATACAGGAACAGAACTGTCTGAGGCCCCTTTCCCCAGTGCCTCTTCCAAGAGGGTGTGAATTTTGTGCTCCTGTTCTTGCTATATCTTTGCAGTAAATATACTTTTAAAGAATTGATCAAATGGAAAATGTGAGATATGTCATCAAAAACAACTGGCCTGGAACACAGGTAAAGGGGGGATAATTTAAGAATCATCAGGCTCTCTAAAAACCATGGTACAAAAAAGGAGGAGAGCAAAATTAGAAAGAATCCACTGATGGATCATCTCTGGAAAGAAACACTAAAAGGTAAAGTCCTAGATATGTTAGAGTCAAAATTCAGAGCTCTCGTATTAAACTAAAAATACTGCAAGAGGGGGCAGCTAAGTGGCTCAGTGGATTGAGAGCCAGGCTTAGAGATGGGAGGACCTGGGTTCAAATCTGGCCTCAGACACTTCCTAGTTGGGTGACCCTTGGCAAGTCACTTGACCCCCATTGCATAGCCCTGACCACTCTTCTGCCTTGGAACCAATACATGGTATTTATTTTAAGACAGAAGGTAAAGACTTAGAAAAATGCTATAAGTATCCAGAAAGAAGTATTTCAGGAGTAAATCTCATCATATAATATTACAAAAGAGGACTGAAATAAGAATGATTTACATTTCAACATAGAGCATAATCCTACAAGGGGAAAAATGGTATTTTAAAAATTGATACATAACCCAAGTTCACAGTTTCACATATAATTAACCCTCTTTTTGTGTCTGACCATATGTATATTTTAAGTTAAAAATTTTAAGTGGCCAAAAGAAAGTTGGAAGACCCAGCAAGGCAGACTACAGGGAAGCAGAGGCCCCATCCTGTGAGGGAGGATGGAGGAACGGCTGGAAACCAGAGAGATGCAAAAGGAAATTTCATCACGGGGGGGGAAGGTATAATTAGAAAATCTTGTACCTTTGCACTACATCTCACAGCACCCTCTTTAATCTCCATCTCACTCTCTCTTTTCCCACATGCATGGCTGGGTGAGCTCTCTAGTTTTTATTTTCCTTTGCTTCAAGTTAGTATTAATAAACTTTTATTAAATATACTACTTGGAGTATTTGTATATTAATTTTAATTCTCATAATTTGGATGGCAGAAAGTCATGGCCTGTCCTTTTTGCAGGATGCTGAAGGAGTTGAGCTTTCTACCCTCTGGGAGAAGCCTGATGAGAAAGGGGTCCATGAGTGTACTGCTCATGAGAGACCCAGGAGGAGTCTTGATGAAATTATTACTTTTCAGTTGCTCAGAGAGCCTATGATTAATGGAGAATGACAGCATCAGCCCTACTTTGGGGAGAAGAAACAAAAGCTATGCAGCTCCTTGGCCAGAAAAATGCTCCACTAGGCCTAGCTTAGGGAGGGAGAAAAGCATAAATTCTTTGCCACCCCTTCTGTGCTTGGATCCTTTGCCTGATAGCACGGATGAGAGGAGATGGCAGCACTTCCTTGTAGGGCTCTCCCAGGGTTCAGGCCTGGCTTTATTTCCTGAAGTATTTTTTCAGTGTACAATGGTACTAGTCAGATTCTTTAAGGAGCATATGACATGAAAGCCTTCATGAGCTTGCATCATGGAGCATATTATGACAGTGGCAACATGTCTTGAAAATTATACACCTTACCAAAGACTTAGTTTGGCAGCCCAACAAGGACACTCAAAGAAATATGTGATTAATTTTCAGCATTCTTTGTTTAGACATCGGATAAAAAACAGATCACAATGAACTAAAGGCTTTTCCATTAATATAAAACTTCATGCTTTCCAAGGTAAGGTAAGCATTTTATTATTTGCCCATGTTATTTTTGGTAAATGGGTATTTTCTTTGGGGTCAGAAGGCAGGAGCCAAATTTTCTGAACAAGAACTTAGAATTTGAAGGAAAGGGTAGATATTTTATTATTGAACACCCACACCAAAAACAAAATAAATATTTTATAGAGTTTAACTTCTCATGTTTAAAAATTTCAATTTCAATAGAAATTTCAAAATTTCAATAGAGTATCAAAGCAAAACGCTCATTCAGTATCTAATAAATTCTCATTTAATTCACCTTTAGGAAAAGCTATTTATCAAAACCTCTTAAAACTATGGGATAGATGTCACCAGTTACCACTTTATACAGGATAACTTAATCCATTCTTTCCCTCACCCCTGAAGATCTTAACAGAGTATATGAAGGAATTACAGTGCGAGGAGGAAAGGAAGTTAGGCAAACAGCCATGGGGAAAAAAAGATCTATTTATTCAGTGAATTTAGTCAATAATAAGATGATTGGTTTTCTGTCTTTCTACCTGTTCATCCAAAATTCATCTTACAAAAAAATGAAACAATTCAATAACTTTAAGTATTAGGATACAAAATGCACAAAAATCATCAACTATTCATATTACAAATAAAATAGAGCAGAAAAAGCTGGGCAAAGAAATTTCATTCAAAACAACTACAAAATGCACAGAACATATGGGAGTGAGGCTACCAGGCCACATTCAGGATTTATTTATATATATTATACAAAATACTCTATACAATAATGGAAGACAAGAAATTGTAGCAATAGCCATTATTCATGGTTGGGCCATGAAATTTTAATAAAAATGCTACCTAAGTTAATGTACGGGTTGTCTCATACCAAACATTTATTTTATAAGAGTAGGGGAAAAAAAGGAAATAGCAGTAATGAGAGCTTGCATTTATATTGATTTTTATGGCTGAAATGCTAAGGGCATTACATATACTGTTTCCCACCTGATCCTTACAAACCTTGGAGATAGGTGCTACTATTATCCTCATCTTGAAAAAAACTGGCTCAGAAAGTTAAGTGATTTGCCTACTGAAGTCACCTAGCTAGTAAGAGTCTGAGGAGAGTTTTGAACTCAATTTCTTTGAGTCAAGATCCATTATAATAGCCACTAAAAGGTGTAGCCATAGAGGTAGCAAGTGCCTGAAGTCATACTGAACTCAGGACTTCCTGACTCCAGGTCCAGTGCTCTATCTACTGTGACACCCAGCTGTGCATGTGAATTAAACAGAAGCCACATCATAAAATAAAATCAGAGGAGAATGGAAGGAGACAATTTATAATAGCTTATTCTGACTGAGGCAAACATAAAATAAAATGATTATTTCCAAATATTTATAGCAATAGGTTTTTTTCCCTCCTAAATTTTTAAAATTAAAAATTATCTTTTCAAATGAGTTAACCATTCATTTTTTTCTGATAATACTCCCAACTAGGAAAAGAAAAAACAAAATCCTTACAGAAATATTCTTAATAGTAAAACAAATTCTCATACCAAACATGTGCAAAAACATATTATTTCATTCTGCTTATTTAGGCCATCATCTCTGTGTCCGGAGGAAGATAATATTCTTCATCATGAGTCCTCTGAAATCATGGTCAATCACTGCATTAATCAGAGTTCTTTAGATCTTTCAAAGTTGTTTACTTTTATACTGTGACTTCAGTACAAATTATTCTCCTGGTAGTGTTCATTTCACTTTGTATCAGTTCTTAAATCTTTCTATGTTCTCGGAAACTGTCTCTTTCAGCAATTCTTATAATACAACAACATTTAATTATATTTATATACTATAATTGGTCGAGTCATTCCCCAGAGAATGAACATCTTCATTCTAATTCTTTGTTACTATAAAAAGAGATGCTATAAATATTTTGGTTTAAAAGAAGCCTTTTCCCCCTTTCTTTGATCTCTCTCAGGTATAGTCTAGAAGCTATCACTTCTGGGACATAGTTTTAGTCCACTTTCCAGACTAGCCAGGACAATTCGCTGTCCTACAACAGTGCATCGATGCACTTGTTTTCCTATTGCCCCTACAATATCAGTCATTCTTCTTGTTTGTCAACTTCCTCACTTCCATGGGAGGTGAGGGAGAGCTGCTTTATTTGCATTTCTCTAATTATTAGGGATTTGGATCATTTTTCCTATTCCTATGGACCCTCTGCTTTTCCTCCCTTGAGAACTGCCTGTCCATATCCTTTGACTGCCAATGAACTGGGAAATGGCTCTTATTCTTACAAATTTAAATCATTTCCTTGTATATCTTAGATATGAGACCTTCATCAGAAAAACTTGCTGCAAAGATTTTTTCCTCCCAGTGAACTGTTTCCCTTCTAATCTTTGTTGTCCCAGATATATTTGTGTAAAATCTTTTTTCATTTTATGCAATCAAAATGATCTATTTTATATTCTGTGATCCTTTCTATTCCTCATTTGGTTATGAAATTCTCTTCAACCATTGATCCAAGAGGCGATTTTGTTTATTCCTCTACTGTGCCCAGAGGTTGTATTAGTTGGTATTTATTTAATGCCTGCTATGTACCAGGCACTACGCTAAGTGCTGGGGATATAAAGAAAGTAAAAAAAAAAAAGTTCCTCCTCTCAAGGAGCTCACAGTCTCCTGAGGAAGACAACATGCGAATAACTGAGCAATTCTGCTTCCAGAACAGTGAGGGTGGTCTCTGAAAAAAGGTGCTAAGTAAGGGGGCTGAGACACAAAGCTAAGGAAGCCAGGAGGCTGGGATGAAGGCAGGGAGACAGCCAGAGGAAAAGCTTGCAGTCATGATCAGGACGGGCTTATGTGAGGAAAGGCAGGAGGCCTGTGTCCTCGGATCCAAGAGTTCACGCAGGTAGTGTGAGACTGGAAAGGTAGGAAGAGCTCTGGAAGCCAAATAGCATTTTGTGTAAGATCCTAGAGGGGTCAAGGAGCCCCTGGAGCATACAAATGGGGAGTGGGGGCTGGCAAGAAGGAGAGGGGTAAAATGGTCACACCAACATAGAAGGATCAGTTAAATGGGTCAGAAGTTATTGATAGTTTTCTGATCACCTTTTTTTGCCCGATAATAATAAAATGTGTGATCTGTTTCCCAAGCCTTTAGCATCCTCTGCTTTTTTCAGCTATCTTGCAAAATGGATTTATCAATATCCTCAAAATTGGGTCCTTCTCTAAAATCCATTTAGGCCCAGTCACCATTTCCTTCTTTGTTGTTGGTTTTTGGTTTTAGTACCATTTATATTAAGATAATATTAGTGTTAAAAATCTGGGGTCCTTTGAACCTCTGCACTATTTCTTAAATGTGCTTCAGGCTGACCCCATAGAATCAATGAAGGAAAACTGGGATTGCTAGGTTCAACTCCCAGCTCTTATTTACCACTTATGATATCTGGAGTGAGTCACTGTGCTCCTGGGCATTCAATTCCTTATCTGTGTAATGAAGAGCTGGACAAACCAGTCTCTAAGGTCCCCTTAAGCTCTAAATCCTGGGTCTTCCTCCAATTCAATTCTGAGTTCGGTTCATTGTTCATCTATGGCATCTGTCAAAGTTATATTTATATATAATATATATTAGTACATACTGATGCAAATGAATTATCCATATAACCATATCATAATTTGTAAAATATCATATTCTTCCTTCACAGATTTATTTTGGGTGTGATTTACTTGACAGCTAGGTCAATAGCTTTTGAGTGGTTGTGGACATCCTTGAAAAGGTCCTAATGTGTTTGTTTTTAAGCTTGGTGCAATTAATTCGATGTCATCCACAAATAGGAGCATCTGGAGAACCTCATCATCCACCCTATTCCTTCTTCCACTTGTATTTTGGAAGATGACTTCATGATATTGCAAACACCTTAACTGAGCTTGTCTCCCCGTGTTATGCCTCATTTGATACTGATAATCAGAGAGTCACTGAGCAGTGATCTCTGATTGCAGCTATCAATGAATGTTGTATCAGCTAAATATATGGATGAGAGCTATCTTAATGAAGGAGAAGATGAGGATTTAATGCTACATTTGTCCTGAATTCTAATTTTTTTTTAAGAAATGAAGAAATAGTAAAATAATAGATGTTTGTATTGCCTATACAATATAGACAACCAGGTGATCTGGGCTGGTACAGGGAGCTGCCGTGAATGCTTGCCCATTCCTTTGATATTTTCATCAGGAATATTCTTTGAATGTAGGCAATACATGTAAAGGATTTTACAGAAATGAGAAAGAAGGTAGATAGGTTGGTAGTTCTTAATATCCTTTAAAAAACAAAAAAACTGTTACTGTCTGTCTTAAGACTCAAATTATGTATTGGTTCCAAGGCAGAAAAATGGTAAGGGTTACGCAATGGGGGTTAAATGACTTGTCCAG
This sequence comes from Gracilinanus agilis, assembly GCF_016433145.1. Taxonomy (NCBI): domain Eukaryota; kingdom Metazoa; phylum Chordata; class Mammalia; order Didelphimorphia; family Didelphidae; genus Gracilinanus; species Gracilinanus agilis. The sequence goes on along the minus strand of NC_058131.1, from coordinate 165,659,245 downwards.
GGTCACATAGATAAGAAGCATCTAAGGCCAAATCTGAACACCCCCCACCCCAGCCTAAGAATAGATACTGAGTTACCCCCCAAGTGATAATTCTGAACTTTCCAGCTTGTTTAGCATCTGTGTCATCACTTAAGACATGCCCATCCTGAAGCTGTATACAATTCATACTATTCTGGTTCTAATTGCATACTATATTTGTTTTGATCTGACACTTTATCATCAGATTTCTGTGCTTTTAAAAAAAGGTCATCTTCTAAGGCTTGAGGTCTTTGGTCTTGATTAGAATCCAGCTTTATTATGAGACTGGCCCTCTCTCAATAAACCTGTTTCTTTTTGGCTTGGAGACATTGTTTCTCTTATTGGCATTTCTGCTAATAGAATTTCCCCCACAGAGGAATACGCATAGGGAAGTAAAAAACAAAATTATCACTTTTTGTAAATGATAGCCTACTTAGAGAACTAAAATTAATAAAAATAACTTCAACAAAGTGTGTGTATATATATAAATATAATTCATAAGTTTTTCTCTATATTGCCTAACAAACCTAACAAGAAGAGCTAGAAAGAGGAATTCTATTCAAAATAATTACAGAATACGAAATATTTAAAAGTCTACCTACCAAAACACTCATAGGAACTATAGGATACAACTACAAAATACTCTTTACATAACTAAAGAAGGACAAATAATACAGACATTAATTGTTCAAGGTTGGATTATGCCAGCATAATAAAAACTATTATGCCACTTGGGTTAAATTACTTATTCAATACCATGCCAATCAAGCTATTGCAGGGTTTTATTGTTAAGCTAAAAAAACAAAATCCACAATGTTTATCTGGAGAAATAAAAGGTCAAATTTTCAAGGGAAAACATTTTTCAAAAAGGGAAAGGAGGCACAACAACATGAAATTTGAAAATATATTACAAAGCAATAATCATTAAAATTATTTAGTCCTGATTAAAAAATGGAAAATGAGATCAGTGGGGACAGATTAGGTAAAGAACGTAATAGCAAAATGTTCAATAAACCCCAAGATTTCACCTTCTGAAGTTGGATCAGTCTGATGAAAACTGGAAAGCATTCTAGCAGAAATCAGTTTTAGATAAGACATATTGTACAATATATCATAATAAACTCCAAATCAATGCATGACCTATACATAAAAGGTCACATGATGGCCAAAGTAAGAGGAACAAGGAAAGAAATAACTTTCACAACTATGGGATATAGGAGAGTTTTTGACGAAATAAGAAAGTTCATAGGAGACAGAAAGGACAATTTTTATGACATAAAACTGAAATGCTTCTGCATAAATATAATCAATGCTTTTAAGTTAGAAGGGAATCCATTAAGTGGGGAAAAAGTCTTTGCAGCAAGTTACTCTGATAAAGGTCTGATATCCAAGATATATAGAAAACTGATTCAATTGTATAAGAATAATTCTGCAATAGGTAAGTGATTAAAGGGTGTGATCAGGCAAAGTTCCCACATAAATGCAAGTTATCAATAATCATATGGAAAATGCTCCTAATTATTAAAAATAATAAAAATACAAATTAAAACAGCTCTGAAGCTTTATTTGATATCCTTCAGCTTGGCAAAGATAGCTAAAATGGAAAATGACAATCTCTGGAGAGTCTATGAGAAGACAATGCCACTCATTCAATGTTGGGAGAAGCTGTGAATTAGTCCACTATTCCATTAGGCAAGTTACTACTATATCTAAAATGTCATTAAACTCCGCATGACCCACCAGTTCTACAGTTAGGCCTATAAACTTCAAGAAAGCCAGGAAAATGAAAAATGAATTTTTAAGTACAAAAATACTTCCAGCAGCACATTTTATTGTAGCAAAAAACTGGAAACTATGAGAAATACCTATCGATAGTAGGGGGGATGGCTGAACAAATTTTGGCATGTATTGGAGTACTACTGCACCATAAAAAATGATAAGAGCAATAGATTCAGGAAAACCTGTTAAGACATATGAATTATTGCAGAGTGTGCAGAACCAGGAAAATAATTTCTAAAACAATAGTGAAAGAATTTCAGGGGCTTAAGAATGTTGATCAACGCAGTGACTAACCATGACTTCAGATCACCCCCACAAAACATTCTACCTACCTCCTGAAAGATGACTGAGTATAGGAGCAGAATGAAATGCATTTTGAGTTTATTTTGTTTGACTCTTTGTTTGTTACAAGAAAGGATTTTTTTTAATTGTAGGAGAAGAGAACTGGTCATACTGATGTCCATAAAAAAAAAGAAGAAAGAAAAGAGGGCCACTGGAGCATTTTTAAAAATTCACAGAAGAGAGAGCAGTTAGGTGGCTCAAAGAATAGAGAGCCAGGTCTGGAGATGGGAAGTCCTGGGGTTCAAATCTGGTTTGGATACTACCTAGTTGTGTGACCCAGAGCAAGTCACTTAATATCAATTGTCTAGCCTTTTGAACCACTCTTCTGCTTTAGAACTGATACTTAGTATTGATTCCAACACAAAATGTAAGAGCTTAAAAAAAATTCACAAAAAAGAAAAGAAAGAAATTCAGATAAAGACACAGACAAGACTAACTTAATGGATTTATATTATGCTTTAAAAAACAAACTATATGTGATATAGATCCATGGTTTTATATGCAAATCCTTTTTTTCTGTTCCTCGTATACATAAATTTCATGCTTCCTAATGTCTGTAGAGTTCATTAACGAAAAATAATTAAAGAAAAGTTTAATCAATTTAACAACTGCCCCAAAAAGTAGAACCAAAAGGCCAGAAACTTGCTTCAGTCAATAAGAAATATTGTAATCTTGTTTGGCTGTTCTTTGCCTAAGGAAAGGCTCAGAATAACTGAATGAATACTGTATTGTTTGTGGTGAGTAGCTGATCTTTATTACTGTTAAGAATAGAATGTAATAAGTAATAAAGTTTTAATTCTGATCAGAAAAGATTTTTAATTGCAGTTTGAAAAAATCTTTAAAATGAGAAGTTATGTGATTTAATGCTTCTTATGAAAGGAAAAAAAAGAAATATTGTAATCTCTTTTGCCAAGCAGAAACATGTCAGCCAAAGATATTTTAGAATAAAAACTCATTTGCAAACATTACAGAGGAAGATATCAGAAGATTTCTAGCAAACTTCAAAATATAGTAAAAAAAAAAAGCATTAAAGGAGAAAATGATTTGCAGAAGGCTTGGCATGAGACCCAATTAAGGGGAATCATCTCAAGAGCATTTATAGATGAAAGAAAACCACAAATAAATATGAAAAACAGCAACAACTCTACTAGTAATTCTATAGTGATGCAAACTCATCACTACTGATAGTGGAATTATAGCATTTGGACTCTGATATCTCAGTACACTAAGTGTTACATGAGGAAAGAGAAATGACATGTAAATTTGAAATAGTGGCTGGGATCTGTCAAATAGGTAAAGAAAAGTCTTTTTGGAGATCATGCATGTTTTAAAGAACTCATTTTCAAGGAATCTTAGATCACAAGACTTGTTAGTACTACAAAAAACTACTAGGAAGACATGTCATATGCTTACTTCCTTGTCTCTATAAAATCTTTATGAAAACAGTCTATACAGTCACCCAGGATTCAGAATGGAAATTGTAACAAGACCAGATGGTCCATTCCTAGCACAAAATATAGGCAATGAGCTTATCTTCTTTAATCTTGTTTTCATGATACTATGATTATTTGAAAGATCTATGATTTCCTCAGAAAGGGATGTCTTTCTGTTAACCAAATGGTGACCTCTTCATACTTTTGTCAGCTTGTGCAGCTTCTGCACACACTTTATCACTGATTTTCCACAGAAAGTCTATCCAGTGTTCTGTAGGCCGTTTGCTTAAAAAAAATTTTTTTTTTGGGCAGCTGGGTAGCTCAGTGGAGTGAGAGTCAGGCCTAGAGACGGGAGGTCCTAGGTTCAAACCCGGCCTCAGCCACTTCCCAGCTGTGTGACCCTGGGCAAGTCACTTGACCCCCATTGCCCACCCTTACCACTATTCCACCTATGAGACAATACACCGAAGTTAAGGGTTTAAAAAAAAATTTTTTTTTGAGGGTCCTTCATGTCCTCTATCTGCTGCCTCTCATCCTTGGTACATGACTAGCCAACATCCTTTTCTAATTTTGCATAAGCTTACTGAAGTTTTTTTTCTCCAATTTGCACAGTATATGTAAATTACCATAATTATTCTTCCTGTGCTTAATGTTATTCTCTCTACATACATACATATATGTATACATGTGTGTGTATATATATATGTGTTTATATAATATAAAATATAATACAGAATTTCTTTAAATCACATGTTACCTTCTTTTCCTGAAACCAAGATAAAAACTCAAAGACTTAACCCTAAGGACCAACAGCTCTATAAATTGTAACAGAATTAAAGTAAGGGTGTCAAGGTGGCAAAAAAAAAAAAAGCAGCAAATATTGTGAAATGTGAACTATTATGAATTAAAATGAAAACTACTGCCAAGATACTTAACTCAAAGCCTTCTCAGCCCCTGCTTATTTAAAATGCTTCCACTGGTGAAGGCAGCTGGGTAGTTCAATGGATTGAGAGCCAGATTTAGAGACGGGAGGTCCTAGGTTCAAATCTGGCCTCAGACATTTCCCAGCTGTGTGATCCTGGGCAAGTCACTTGACCTCCATTAATAAAATAAAATGCTTCCACTGGTAATTCAAAAGAGGTGAGGTCAGAGAGGTGTTTTTTTTTTTTAAACTTTACCTTCCGTCTTAGAATCAATACTATATATTGGTTCCAAGGCAGAAGAGTGGTAAAGACTTGGGGGTCAAGTGACTTGCCCAGGGTCACACAGCTGGGAAGTGTCTGAGGCCACATTTGAACCCAGGACCTCCCATCTCTAGGCTTGGCTCTCAATCTGCTGATCTACCCAGCTGCCCCCATCAGAGAGGTTTTTAATGCTTTAGCGTTCACCTCGCAAAAAAAGTTTGGAAACAAATGGTATTGGATAAAATTCAATACAACAAGGATCAACTGAGGCATGGAGGCTGGACACAAGAACTCAAGTATACGGGGAATAGTAAGCACACCGATTTGGCTAAAGCTAGGGTTGGGAAGGTGAAATCGGCAATTTGGGAAGATAGACTAGAGCCTGGTTGTGATGGAAGAGGAGAAGGTCCAGAAAACAGCCCTGAGGTATGCCTATGCAAGCAGGAGCAGAATGTGGATGATGGTCCATGAAAGGAGCTGAGAAGGAATGGTCATACAGATAGAAAGAGAGCAGGGAAAACTCAATGCCATGAAAACTCAGAGAGAAGAGAGTAGTAAAGAGCATCAAAGGCAGCAGAGACACCAAGAAGGATGATGGCTAAGCAGAAGCCATTGGATCTGGCGATGTGAATGCTGTTGGTCACCCTAGAAAGGTGGGATCAGAGCGCAGAATGCAAGTGAATGGAAGTCAGAAAGGGATGATATTGCATGTAGGTAGCTTTTGCTAGAGATCTGGCAAATAAAAAGGAATGGTAAGTTTAGGATAGCTTAAGGGGATGGCAGGTTCAAGTGAGGCATTTTTTTCCAAGGATGGGGGAGATTTGGACAAACAGGGAAGGAAGCAGGACATAGAAATGGGAAGAGATAATTGAAGGGCATAGGAAGAAGAGTAAAAGACACTGAAAACTGTTAAAAGATACTATAAACTTAAGTATTATTATAAGCTGAATGTAAAAAATTAGGCAACTATATGGATTTGATTTGGACTTGGAGTTATAAATAGTTCAAATCAAAGTATGTGACCTTTTCCATTCTTTTGGAACTATCTTGAAAAATAATTCCTGAGCAGCTTAAAAATTATGTTACTTCTAGCACGCAAGTTTTTGGTATATATTTAGTTAGGTTCAACTACTCTTTTCAATGTCAACTCCTTAAATGCTCCTATTACTTTTCCACATAATATATCAGCTACATACTGGTATAGACAAAGGTGACAGAATCCATATGTGGCAGTTCCATTATTGCTAGTGATGAAAAAGATTGCTATAAAAACGGAAGATGATATTTTTCATTTCATTCCTATTTATCTTCTTTACAGATTCACCTGCAAATAGTAATTCTACTATCATAAAACCCTTTAAGTACAAAAGCAGAGCATTGCTACTACAAAAACATTACTACTCAGTTTCAGAGTAACGATATATGTTTTTACTGTCCAAATCCTAGAAGCCTGGCCTCCTTATTTTTTAAATGTGAAGAAGCCCACTCTCAGCGATAGGAAACGCCTTGCCTGAGGGGTACAAGTAGGATCCAGACATATATTTTCTGATTCCAAGTTATAAGATCACAGATTCAGAAATGGAAGGGACCCCTAAGGTCATCTAGCCCAGTCTCTGTATTTATTATACCATACCACTCTCTCATTACTGATAGACAAACCCTAAAAAAAAAAAAATCAAAGTTGTTAAAAAATACTATAATCTTTTCCAACTGAACTTTAATGTCCAAGTAATTCTTACCTGGTGCCCCTGTGTACATGATGGAAAAGACATTAATTGCTATGGTAGCAGCATAGAACAGTGGAAGTGCACGGAGACCATTGGGGACTGGGTCCTCCTGTGTAATAATGAGACACGGTGGAATGTCAAAATTCATCAGTTTCTATAAACAACATAGTCAAACTGAAACAAAAGAAAAGGCTGTAAGACATTCCCCCTAGTTCCAGATGAAGTGGGAAGCCTGTCCACTTCTCTGCTTGGAGAGGGAGAGAGGGGAAGCATGTGGTGTATTGACACTGTAGAACCAATGCGGGACCATTTTCCCCTAAACAAATGGTTATTCAAAGGCCCTGATATTTTGTGCCAGCAGATGGGTCAAAGCAGTAGCTCTTGCATGAAAACTGTAGATAGGAAAGAACTATTTGATGTAGATCCATTCTAGGCCAGATGACAGTTCCTAATCTGTAGCACCTACTATTTTGGCTAATTCCATTTTGTTGTGTTTACTGGCTATTTCTGAAAAATAAATTTAAGGCTATATTCTCCTAAAAAAGACAACAAACACTTCCCCAAAACATGTAGGGCAATTTTGCTTCTGGAAATAACCTTGATTATTCTTCTGAGACTAAGTACCTTTTAACTCCTCTTAAAAATCAATCCCAGAAGACTATATAAACTTCCTGGAGATTTTTTCATTTTGTATTTACATCCTCTGCACCTAGAACAATGTCTTGAACCCAAAAGGTGATTAATAAATGCTTTTTGGTTTGGATTAGATTAAGAGCTAAATTCCTTATAAAACATTCCTGTTTATTAATTACATCCAGTATGAAAACATCCAACTCATTTGTACTATAAAAACAATAACAATTTTCAACACTAAATGTTGAATGGTAGTTTATTCACTAAAAAAACCCCTGAACTATGTTGTTTCCTAATAAAACTTTTCAAAGAGTGAGATCCTGAACTGTAGTTCTTTGTTTATCTGTTTTATCTGATCACTTCTAATCTTTCTCAAAAGTTTTACAATCTAATCTTGAGTGGCAACTATTGCATTAAAATTGTCCATAACATAGAAACTCTAAAATGGATAGCTAGATAGGAAACTAAGGAAGACAATGCCCTTCTCCAGGAAGCACAGAGCTCAGAGAAACCATGGTGTTCAGCATATGCTATGCCTAGTTTTAAAGGCATCAGGAAGATCCTTTATCAGGAAAATGAAAGGATATACCAGAGTCTATATTATTGGTCTGAGCAGATTTTTATTTAAATTTCAAGATTTTCACTTTCAGTTTGGATGCTCTTTTTCAGTAGATGCCCCCTTCACCTTAGGATCTGAGATGAAGAGCAGGAAAGAACCTTGAGGTCCAACCCCCTCATTTTCCCAAGAGGAAATGGAGGCCAAGAGAGGTTAAATGACATGGCCTGCTGGAACAGTGCCAGAATTTAAACCCAGGTCTTCTACCTCCAAATCTAGCCCTCTTTTTGCTCAGCCGTTTTGGCCCCCCTCCCCATCATTGTTTTTCTTAAGGCTGCTTAATCGTAAGCAATGTGTTTTGGATTTAATGTGTTTAAACCCCAAAACCTGGGTTTAAAGGAAACTCCAGGAGTGTTGCAATGTTCAAATCCATTACAAATTTTAATTTCAAGAAACCACTCTTCCGTTTGGGGGGCTTTGTACTACTCTAAAGATACTGACTAATCCCTAAATAACAAGACACAGAAATTATTCTTGTTGACTTCAGGGAAAACAAGGGGGCGGGTTAAGGAAGTTGGGGGTGCGGAGTGGGGGAGAGATGTCCCTGAATCATTAATTTCCTTCACACCCTTCTTGTTCTTTAAAACAAAGTAGGGTTCTCCCTCCCAGAGGGTTGTGTCACAGAATATGAAAATCATTCTACTTCCATTCCCCCCCCCCCCCCCCCACTGTGACTTGCACTGAAAGACTGTCAAAAGAATCAGACTGTAGATTGAGGATATCAACCCTGCTTACCTTTTTTAGGATGAAAATTCTGATCAGCACAAACAGCACGCCAGACATGAAACCAGACAACAGTGGAGATATAAACCAAGAAGCAACTGAATAATTAAAAAAAAAACAAAAAAAAAAAAACAAACACAACATCTAATAAATGTTAATATTCTACAAAATTATGGATGAGTTTGTATAATATAATGATAACTGACACATTGCACATAAAAGGATTCCTTGAATTATTTTACAATTCTATCAAAACAGAGTTTTAAAGGATGTGTTTTAGTTAAGAAAAGACATGTAACTTTTCCTAATTAATGATAAAAAGAAAATATTCCTTTTATCTTTCCTCACTTCTTTTTGAAAACAAAAAATTTTCCTGCATACATTTAGTTTTGCAAATAGTTAAAAAATTATGGGCCCATGAAATCTTTGACCCTAAAATTTACAAAGGTCATGCCTTAATCAGTGGCCACACATCAAGGTTATAAGCTAAACTTTAAATATAAAGCCTCAGAATCAGTTTGTCACATGCACACAACTAACATATATACACAAGAATACAAAGATCCTGGGTACACAGTCATATTATTTCTTTCTCTGAGCTTCTTGTCTCAGGAAGCTGATTTTAGAATATTCACTAGATTTCCTTTCTCTTAAGATTCTACTCTGTCTCTATTCCATTTATGGAGACAAAGTACAATGTAATAACTACAACAATTCCTAGGTGAACAACCAATTAAAATAACAGGTCACTGTAGACTGTTCCCAAATGGTTATTCAGCCTTTTGACATTCATGAGGTAATACAAATATTTTTCTTATTCTCAGGGAAGACTCAACTTCAAGTTCACTCCATGGACACCCTGAAAATTTGGGTCACTGCTTGTGAGACCAGATATTCAGCTTGTTCAAGACCTTTTCAGGTTACTCTGGTTTTGATCAAAAATGACCAACTAATAGAGATCATAAGAGTAGGAGGGAAGAAAGGAAAGAGACTAGAATCAAGCTGTATCTTTATAGAATCTCTGGGAATGATCTGGGGCTGGTGTGTATTTTACAAGGGATGGGGGAGAGAGGTAGAGTATTTATGGAGTTGCATTGATTTACCTGATTTGGGATACCAAAAATATCTAGTGGAATGCCAGGACTTCCTAGCATTTCCAGCCACATTCCTACCGCCTTGTTCCTCCTTATGGCCATGGTTTTGGATGAAAGGTATGATGGCAGTGAGGGTGCCGACATGAGGAAAAACAGTGTGTTTCCCTTGGGTGAAGTCCAGGCCATTCAGATAACAAATTGAGCAGATGATCTTAGGAATTCTATGAATTCAATATCATTTAACTCAGTCTGAGATTTCCCCCATTGCCACAAGTTCTGTTTCCTATTAATTTATTATATTTTTCCTTAGTAAGGGTCTAGTAACTGATCTGGGTCATTTTGGTCATCCTCTATCCTATCTATCTAGTCCTTCCTTGGAATAATACATAGGCATTGTTTTTTCAAGTCTGAATGATTAATAAATATTTGAAAGGAAAGACTATTAAAAAAAACAACAACTTTCAACATGACATTTCACAATCTCCAATCAATAGTTATATTTCAAACACAAGACACCAATTTAAGGGAAAAAATACCATACATACATGCCTCCTAACTAATCAAAATATGACAAAAATATGTTCAGAGTTCAGAAAAGGGGGAGGTATAGTATGCAAAACTTTTTCTTATCCATAAAAATTTTTTCCACCTATCCCTATATATGAAAAGAAATGACAATTACCAATCTTGACAAGCTCCATCCACTGTACACCTTTTGTACCAATTGCAACAAGTGAAAATCCTATGGTAGAACCCACAATGCAATGAGTTCCTGAGATTGGAAGTCTCAAGAATGATGCTATCAGCTGCCAAACAGCAGAACCTATAAGTGGAAAGATGGGGGGGGGGAGGGAAATCAAATTAGGAGAGAATCTGGTAAAGGTTTAACAATAACTCCTTGGATTAATTTTTCCATGGGGTGTTTTTTCCACACAGTAAAAATTTAAATCCAAATAAAAAAAGACAAAAACATTGTATTGTGTCTAGTCAGAAAATATGTGTAGAATCATCAGGCTTTGATGATTCTCTACTTCAAAGAAAACACTCCTGATATCAATCCCTAACTTATCCAAATCTGATTGTTGCTGGTGATGATGAACATGTTCTCTTATGAAGTTTGGTCAAAAACAAGAAAGGGATTAAAGACTCTAACAAGAAAGGTAACATCTACTGTATCAGATTTTGGGATACTTTGTTCATGTATTAATGGGCACACGATAGAATTGGCTCCTAGATCAACAGTTATATCACCTTGAACAAATCACCTGACCTGTTGGGGTCTCATTTTCCCCATCTCTAAAATAAGGGGGTGGAACTATATCATGCCTACATGTCTTTTCTCTTCTCGCTTCCATGATCCTACATTGCTCTGCTGGTTCAGACAATAACAAAACATAGCAATATACTTTTTGGTCATTAGTTCTCAAAATGGGGGAGAAAGTTGTTGATATTCCCGACATTTTGGCACCAACTTGAGAGTATTCACTTTTGGTGGCTCTCTCTTATTCTTTTTATTGTTCACGAATTAAAATAATCCTAGGGTTTAGCACACTGTCATTTCACCTTTATGTCATTGTCTTTTTCTAGGCTCTAGTTCTCTTCAGATTACATTTTCATAAGCAGATCAAATTTTGCAGTGAGTATTAAAAGCCTCAGTTGGGAGAGATTGCTTTCAGAAACAGTTGTTGAAATACTCATACTAAGCTGTAAGGGAATAAAGGTTTTGGCTGATAAGCAGGGTAGGTTATTAATCCCAAATGTTAATTCTGGAGAAAAGTCTAGTTGCTCGGCAGTGGCAGCGGTACTTTTAGGCAGACCTCTGGCATTTTATTCAAACAAATCTCATGAGTCACAGAAAAACAAATGTCTGTATGGTCCCAGCAATTCTAGCTACCAATTTGTGAAGCAATAGAGACAGCTGCTTTCATCGCTGAGTGTTGTGCATGCTGACCTTTGAGTCAATGAAAGCTAGGGAATGATTGTGTACATGCACAAAAAACGTGTGGAGGGAGAAGGCCAGTGGCCACTGGTGTGTGTCTGTTAGCTGCTGGACTAAGAATGAGCTCCATGAAAGCACCCAGGCTTGCACACAGGGGGCCCGAGACTTCCAAATCAGGCAGTGGTTCACTAGGAAAAATTTAAGATTGAAGAAAGCATTTCATGATATGAAATCATAGCTTTTTATAAATGAAAATTTCAATTTACAGTAAAAATTTTTTTTAAATATTCTAATGAGGTAACAGAACATTAAAAACTCACCCAATTGAATTCAGACCTTGTAGTTTTCCTTCATGAAAGTTGCTACTGCTTTCTCTGGCTGACCATATAATAATGTCCTGGAGCAGGAAAGCTTATGGGGAAAGGCAGGGAATACAGGGACTTGACTGGAGGAGGAAGGAAGGGAGGGAGGATAGAAGGGAATGATGAGGCATCTGAAAGGACAGGAAGAACAAGAGAGGAAACTTGGGAGAAAAAAAAAATGAAAGACCCTGGATTAACACTGGGATTTGATCAAGGACAATGGAGAAGAACTTCTGGGGGTGGTGGGAGGGGGAGATGAATTGGGCTTCAGACTGAGGAAAAAAATCATGAGAAATGAAAAGAAGTTTTTAACACAGGATGGAGGGGTCTTACCCAAACAAATGGATGAAATGACAGTTAGATTGAGGGTATAAGATAAAAGAACAGGAGGATGGAAGAAAAGACAGAAATCCTGGAACAGAAAGGTTTCTGGGAAGAAAAAAAGGAATGATAGAAGCGAGGTCCAACACGGGCATGGAAGAAGTGAGAGAGCAGTCGCTACAAAGAAGGGACAGGCATTTTCAGAGTTGACGGGCACGGCATGGTCGCTGGGAGGAGGAAAGTGGGGGTGGGGTGGGCAATGCGGGGCAGTGGTTTCTTCATGCAGCTGCAGAGGCTGACATGAGAAGATGCTCTGCATCCTCCAGGGGCTGGGGTACCCAGGAGGCCTCTGCAAACACCGGCGGTCTTGAATGAGGCAGCTAGTGTAAGGAGTCAAAGCATAGGAGCAAGGCAATGAGCAAGCCAAGTGGGAGGGTCGGAGTAGGGGTGGGATGGGGGCTGTGCTGGAGTGAAAGGAAAGTAAAACCAGAGCCCAAAACCCACTTCAGGGAATTCAGCTCTTACTCACAACTCATCCTGCCCAAGGGAATCAACCTGACTCCAGCACAGCATCATGAGGATGCATGGAGGCACAGAGCTTGCAGAGAGAGTTTCTAAAGTAAAAGAGCCAAGAAGGAAAAAAAAAAAAAAAGAAAGAAAAGGAAAGAAAAGAAAAGAAGGAACCAAAGGGGAGAAAGGGAAAAGAAGAAATGGATGTTGAATTTAGAAGACTACGACTGGGGAGGAATCCAGGCACCTGGGCCTCTTTGGTTTTGGCCAAGGCAGGAATAACCACAAAACCAAAGACATCTTAAGTTCTTAGAGTTCCCAGGTCCAAAGGATTCCAATTATTTTAGTGGATAAAAATCCCATTAAATTTTATACCTTTTTCTGAAGGAGCAAGAAGGACTTGATGTTTGTCTAAGGGTAAACCATGAAGAGCGAAGCCAAAGCAAAGAAGGCCAATGGGTATCATCAAGAAAAAAAAAATAAAGTCCCAAGTGATGTGGTCAGTTTGGATGGTGGCTGAAGTGACCAGCGCACCCTCATTTTCCTGGTACAGAGCCAGTGACTGGGAGATGACCCTCTGGATAAGCCCTCAAATATGAACAGTTAACAGCGATTTCAATGTGGAAGCCACGCTTCTTCTGGCACTGCTTACAGTTGTGCTTTTTGGAAAACCTTTTCTGTCAACTAAAAGGGGCTCTGGGTGGGGAAAATCAGTATTTGCCATGCCTTTTCCCTCTCTCCTACCCTACACCTACACTCTCCTATTCTGCCTAAATCAATCTGATGGGAAATTTTACTTATAGCTAGCCTTTAATAAGTATGACTATTTTATCACTGCTAATAAGACAAAAGTGAATTCTACAAACTCTCATTTCCCTAAAAGGAACTTCCAAGCATGTTCAACAAATTGTGATCAGAGACTTCAATGAAGGGAAAGCCAAAATTCCACAAGTATTAGAATTATAATGATCCCTAGTCTCACGTTTAGGTAGAAAAGCAGACACTTTCTACAGTGGAGGCTAGAATTAGTGACTAATTGTTCATTAGATGTCTCAAGCAAATCCTTTCAAAATAGCCTTGCTGAAATAGGCCACCCTGAATCAGTCATGACAGTCCTTTGGCTACCTGTATTTAGGCAAAGTGGTAAGAGAAACAACTGTAGGACTAGCAGATTCTCACCCTACCCCACTGATGCATTTGTGACTCCCCTACAGTTCCAGAAGTGCTATTTACCCTCCTCACTAAAGGGGTCCAAGCTAGTAGGGTTTCTGGCTGGATCTCTCCTCCCTCCTACCCTGCCTGACAGATGACCTGTTGCTGCCACCTCTACCTGGGGAAAGGCAAAAGAAGCGTGTCAGCTACATTCACCATATTTCTGTCTCATAATTTTATTTTTGAGTAGCATAAATAACTGAATTAGGGATTTTTAAGGGGGTCCATGAATTTGGATGGGGGGAAAATGACCTCTTTATTTCAATGTAATTTGTTTAACTGTTAAATGGATAACTGTTTCACTATCATTGGTTTCCTTTGTAATGCTGTGTATTTTATTTTATGCGTTCATAAACATTATTCTGAGAGTAAGAGACTGCCAAGGAGTCCATGACCCAAAAAACGATTAAAAAGCTCTGAGCTAGATCTCTAAAGTGCCTTCTGGCTCTAACAGACTGAATCTTAAGATCAGTGCAGTATCCTCAAATCCAGATTTCTGCCCAAGGGCTGTGGTTACATTTTAGGGGTTGGAAAAATGCACTCTGAGACTAGCATTTCAGGTCATTAGCATATTCCATTTAGCTCTGAACACATTTCCCTTTATTTGAGACAAGTTTGAAACTACCAAGAAATGCTTATTACTGTGAATAGGTGAGAAAAACACCTCCTAGCCAGAAACCAAACCATAGAGACCTCCCCTAGGGAGAGAGTTGACAGTCAAAACAAGAGCCAGCAAGGGATTAAGATGACTATGGAAAGCCAGAATTGAGTTAAAACATATGCAACTAATTAAAGCATTGTATTACTGCTCCAAAATTAATTTGGAACATAAAAATCCAATTGTTCAAAACTGTTCCTGTTTTTCAAAAGCCACTCAATTATTGAACAAATTTTAAAATATGTTAATATATGTTAAGTAACTCTTGAAAATGGGCAATTACAGAGAAATTTTACTTCTTAGTGATCTAATGTGTGGTAATCATTAAAAATCCATAAAGTCATGCCATTACTGTAGGGTTTTCATGATTATGAAAAACACTGAAAACTTATTTTCACCAGTGTTTGCTGACAACTTGATGAAATGAATGTCTGCTTGAAAGAAAAGGACTACCAAAAACTCCCTCTAGAAAATATAAACCTAGGAAGAAAAATAATCAGTTTTTTTGTATGTCAGGCCCCTCCCCCACTTTTTTTGTAAAAAACCAAATCAAAATCACTTTCATAGATATATAACAAAAGAGAGCTACATGGAATCAGGCCAGTGGATAATTTTCCCATCAGCTATAAGAATACATCCACTTACCAACCATGGCGCTAACTTCCCCAGCCATCAGCGTCTCCACTGTCTCATTGTATAGGTTCACGTCAATGATACCTTTTCGAATAGTCTCTCCCACTTTCGCTCCTAACAATACTGAGCCCGTGGTTTCAAATATTGATGCCAAAATGCAAGCTTGCTTCAGGGTCACCACGCCAGAGCCCACAGCTGTGCCAAAGGAATTGGCCACATCATTTGCACCAACGGAAAATGCCAGGATAAAGGCTATGATAAAGCCCAGAATGACCATCCACAAGTAATCATCCATAGCCATTTTTGCAAGTGGACTGCAGGAGTTTTCCTTTTGTAGAAATACTTAAATAAAAACTACACTTGAGGTTTTGTAAAAACCTTGTAAGGTAGAGTTCTTGTAAACAGAGATTTTGCTCTGGAAAGTGCTGGAGAGTGTAAGAGCCTGAGCAAACTGCTAACTGCTGGTTCTCAAACTATTGTCTGTACAGTTTGTTTGGTTGTGTTCAGTCAGCAGTAAAACACATTCCATATTTTTCTCTGAGACTGGAAATGCTGTGATATCCCCTCCTGTAACAGAAAGAGAAGCAAAGAAATCAATTACTCTAAGCAACCTGTAACAATCTGTTCTTTCAGAAATAAATGTTTTAAGCCTACTAATGGGATCTAACTTGGCATGTGACACTTTGAACCACAGAGCAATTCAAGTAAGATTATAATTAGGTCAATGCAAAAAGAAACACTAGCTTCTGTGGCAGCTAGGTGTCTCAATGGATAGAGTGCCCGGGCTAGAGACAGTAGGTTCTGGGTTCAAATCTTGTCTCTGATACTTCCTAGTTATATGACTCTGGGTAAGTTATTGAATGCCCACTGCCCTTACCACTTTTTTGCCTAGGAACCAATACTTAGTGTCAATTCTAAGATAAAGGACATGGGTTAAAAAAAAACCCAACACATTAGCTTCTAATGGGATTATTAATATCTACTTTGTATATTATTACCACATTTTGATATGAGAAGCTTTAATATTAATTTCACAATTATAAAAAATAAATATAACACCATTGTTCTAAGAAATGAATAACTATCCCCCCACCCAAAAGGCAAAAAGATAGATAAATTAGAACTTCAACAAAAGTATAATTTTCTAGAATCAGAATTCTCAACTGTTGTTCTAGAGCAGAGGCTGGCAAACCATGGCAGGGAGGGTTAAACACGGACCTCTATCTACAAGTTAAGAATGTCTCTTTATATTTTAACATACAATAAAACTTTATTTTAAAATGTAGAAACCATTCTTAGGTTTCTTACAAAAACAAATAGTAGGTATGCTAACATCTGTTCAGGAGCATCATTAATAATTACCCATTAATGCAAATAGTTACATGAGATGTGACTGTGCTATCAGTTTCATTACATTTTAATTCTTCCTTGTAGATCAAGCTACACACACACACATACACACACACATATTTGCTATGCAGTGGGGAGATGAAAAGAATATGCCTTAAAATAAAATAAATGACAATGTAAATAGATAGGAATTTATTTATTCATATATCTTTTATTTACTCATCTATCTATTCATTTACTTATTTCTTATTTATTTTATTGTCACGACATGACAAGAACCAGATTTACTGTTTGGATAATGTTGTAGTGGGTTATAAAGAAGAGTGTTTGGGAAAATGGTCAAAGGTTACGAACAGGCATTTTCAGAAGAAATCAAAGCTATCATCACATGAAAAATCCTCTACATCACTATAGATTAGAGAAATGCAAATTAAATAAACTCTAAGGTGCCACTTCACACCTATCAGATTGGCTAACATTACAGAAAAGGAAAACAACAAATACTGTAAAAATTAGAACATGAATGCACTCTTGGTGGAGTTGTAAATTGATTCAACCATTCTAGAGAGCAATTTAGAAGTATGTCCAAAGAGCAATAAAACTGCATACTTTTTGACAAAGTCATACCACTACTACGTCTGTATCCCAATGAAATTAAAGGGAAAAAAAGGACTTACAGGTACAAAAATATTGAAAGCAGTTCTTTGTATGATGGCAAAGAATTGGAAATTGAGGGATTATCCATCAACAGGGGAAGGCAAACAAGTTGTGGCATATAATTGTGATGGGATATTATTGTGCTACCAGAAATGATGAGCAGAATGGTTTCAGAAAAATCTGGGAAGACTTATAGGAACTGATAAAAAGTGAAGGGAGTAGGGCCAGATCTTTATATTAACAGCTATATTGTATGATGACCAACTGTGAATGACTTCACTATTCTCAGTAATACAATGATCTGAGACAATCCTGAAGGACTCATAATGAAAAATACTATCTGCCTTCAGAGAAAGAACTGATGGAGTATGAAAGCAGAAGCTTATTTCCAAAACTTCATTTATTTTTCTTAGTTTTTTTCTTTTTTTTGGTCTGTTCTTTTTTGCAACAGGCTAATATGGAAATATGTTTTGCATGAATGCACCTGGATAATCTATATCAAAGTGTTTGCTTTTGCAAGTAGGGGTAAGAGGAGGAAGAGAGAGGAAACTTGGAACTCCAAAATGATAAAAATGAATGTTAAAATTGTTTTTACATGTATCTGAGAAAAAAACAAAACATTCTTTAAAAGAAAAAAAAAAGAGTACTGTATTCTACAGCACTGTACTTGGAGGGAGAAGACCTAGATTTGAGTCCCAGCCTGCCATGGGCTAGCTGTGCAATATGAAAGCACTTTGTAAATTCTGAAATTGTAAACAAATGTACATTTTTATAATCTGGTTATTCTCTGTATTGTATTTAGCAAAGAGTCATGTATACAGTATTATGTAATGATGATGATGATAGCTAGTGTTGCAAGGTCTGCAAAAAGCTGTACAAATATTATTTCATTTCATTTTCATTTTTTTTAAACCCTTACCTTCTGTTTTAGAATCAATACTGTGTACTGGTTCCAAGACAAAAGAGTGGTAAGGGCTAGGCAATGGGGGTCAAGTGACTTGCCCAGTGTCACACAGCTGGGAAGTGTCTGAAGCCAGATCTGAACCTAGGACCTCCTGTCTCTAGTCCAGGCTCTCAATCCACTGAGCTACCCAGCTGCCACCTAAACTCAAATTTTAAACCTATCCTGGTTAAATTCATTTTAATGGAGTTAGCTCAACATTCCTGCCTATTGAGATGTTTTGGGATATAATTTAGTAATCCAATATTTTATTTAAATCTTCCCAGCTTTGTGTCACTTGAAAATCTCACAAACATGGCACAGGTACCCTTTATTCAAGGCATGGGTAAAATGGTAAATACAATGAAATTAGGGATGGTGCCTTATTTACTCTCAATATCTCATATGGGGCCCAGTCAGGGCTCTGAACAAGATAAATATCTAGTCAACAAACATTAAGCACCTGACTTGCTGAAGGCCCCCAGCTCACTGGGCAGACCCTACAGGGTGAATGAAAGGATGATGTGGATGACATTGACACAGGGAGGACAGGTGCAGAGGAGTTAGGGTCTTAATCCCTGGAGAACCAAGGGATTATTTAATGGAGGCTTAGTGTATTTCTCCTTCAGAAAGTACTGGGCGGTAAAAATGGCTGCATCCCAGTTTGCTCCACTCCTTTTCCTTTCTCCAGAATACCTGCAGCAGCCCGGGGCTCTGGAATTGTCCCCGACTCAGCGTCCCCTTCTGCCTCCCACCCCCAACACTCACAAATGCAGGCACCCCAAGGCGGCCAGAAAGATTCAGTAAGAACTCAGATTCCTAGGAAGTGCCGTCTTTCAAGAACGGATACACTTGCTCCACAGGATGGCGTGGGATTGCCAACCTCTGCTGCTTGGGGGTGATTCTTCCAGGCTGCTCAGGGTTTTTCACCCTGGCCTATCGAGTTCCTCATCATTGAGGGCTGTGTGGAAAGGGTGCCAGACTTACTTTTCAAGGGTCTAGAGTTGAATTTCTATTGTTCTCATTTTTAGGTAGAAGTAAAAAAACAAAACAAAACAAAAAAAAACAAAAAAACCAGCATTTCATTTTATCTTCCCTGTCATGTATAACACAGTCTGCTTTCTCCCGGGCTATGGATGGGTGAGCTGGAATATCATGCTTTCAGACAAGAAGACTTCTTCCTTGCTTTCCTTGCCTGATCTTATCTTAAAAAACAACATGGAAGATCCCTTCTTGGCAACAGTAGCCAATTAATACAGAAGGTATTGTTTAATTTACTTTACTTTAAGATGCGGGATACTGCACCTCCAGAGAAAGAACTGTTGGAGTCGGATACAGATCAAAGTACGCTATCTTTTCCATCAGTTTATTATAGGGTTTGGGCTTTGGATGAGTGAGCTCTTACAACAATGACCAATATGGAAGTGTGTTCTGCATGATAATACATGTATGGCCCAGATCTAATTATTAGTTTATCATCTCCGAGTTGGGGGTGGGGGTGGGGGAGAAAAACAAGGGAGGGAGATGGTTTGAATCTCATAATTTTGGGAAAATGTATATTGAAAATTATTATTACATGTAATTGGGAAAATAAAATAGCTTTGATTTTTAAAAAATCCTTAGAAAATGAAAAGAAAATTTCCAGATATTGGTTTGAATATATTGTTTGAATTAACCACACACTTCATTATCTCACTAAAAAAGTCAATTTCAAAGTACCTGAAAAATAGAGACAGCCCTGAAATCTGCCTTAAACACCTCCAATCAGCACATATACATGTGGGTAAGTAAACGGTTTTGTTTTAGTCCACAAGCAATGCTAGAGATGCCAGGTCTACAGAGAAAGCCACAATCATGGAGAGGGGCAGAGTGGAAAAACTAAAAAATAGGCCAGAAGGTGAAGCAATAGAGCCAAGAGTGAAATATGGTTAAAGAAGTTACAGGGGGCAGGTCTTGATAGGAAAATTCCACCTCTGATACTCAGTTTCTTCACCTATAAAATGGGAATAATGATATCTATAGTACCCACCTCCAAGGAAATAATATGTAAAAAGTCCTTTGCAAATCTGAAAGCATTATATAAATGTCAGTTATTAGTATTACTATTGGGAGGACAAAATCAAAAGTGAGGCTGAAGCTCTGAACAGTATAGAGGCAAGACACCCACAAAAGATATCCAAAGGATGAAATGCAAAGGAACTTTTATTGATTTCATTCATTTATTCCCCAAAAAGTTGGAAAAGAAGTGCCAAAAGCAGTTTTCTAAGTACCTGCTTGGTATTATACATGGTATACTTTCTAATGTTCTTTCTACCTCCACAAGAGAAAAAGTATTGAATGTTTCAAAAGTGATGTTTTTCAACCTGGGGGTTTTTCAGAGGGGAAATGTCTCATACCCCTAAATCTACTTAATTCTCTTCAGCTGTTTCCTCTCCTCTAGATCACATGTTCCTTGTTACTCCCAGAGCTGTAGGTCATGTTTAGCTTGTAAGATGAACTGTGAGGTTTATTTTTGGTTGGGTACTAATATAGAAATTAAGGGACAGCCCCACTTCTTTGCAGAGGTAGAGGTATGGAGCATTGCATTTATCAAATTTTTTTCGAACTATTGATCAGTTTTACTAAAAATGCTTCTTTTCTTCTTTTTAAATTCTTTGTTATATAACTCTTTGGGAGTGGGAAGAGGAGAAAAATACGGGTGATATAAAAGCAAAACAGCAATCTATTTTTAAAAAGGAATTGGAAGAAGGAAACATTTGAGTAATAAAAGGTCATCCTATAGCAGAGAGAGAGAGAGAG
>NC_058131.1:165472125-165637965 GCF_016433145.1 Gracilinanus agilis | reverse complement strand
GAGAGAGAGAGGAGAGAAAGAGAGAGAGGGGGAGAGAGGGGGGGAGGGGGGGGAGAGAGAGTGAGAGAGCACGCGAGAGAGAGCGCACGCTCAACCATCATAAGTGGACAGGAGCATTTCTATGCTCTTCTCTATCAGGCAATGTTATGGCTGGCAAGCCCATCTGCATTTTTTTCCTCCTCTAAAGATCTCTTCCAGTGCCTCATTGTGCTATGGAAGTGACCCAGGTCAAAGCTATACCAATGAAGCATCAGGACTGGCAAACTGCTAAGCAGGAAAGAATGTGAGTAGGTTCCTTCTACTCCCACCCCCCAACAGATGAGATCATTGACATTCAAGTTTGAGCTAAAGAGCAGAGGCTCATCACCAGGAACTTAGCCACCAGGAGGTTTTGTCAATCCATGAAGATGTCTATTAAGGCATAAAGGAGTGGTGACCTGTATCATTGGGGGAAGTTCCTACCTATGGTCATGAGATCACTATCTGCATGAGAATAATAGTTAACATTTATATAATACTTTAAGGTTCACAAAGAACTCTATGTACATTATCTCATTTGATCCTTACATGGTATTAGGATAATAGTACCTATAGTTATTATGAGTGAGGAAATGAAGCTCAGATTGGTTAAATTATTTGTTCATGGTCACAAATATTAAGTCCTGGGGCAGAATTTGACTTCATGATTCTAGGTCCAGCTCTCTTTCCCCTATAATAAGCAGAATTAATATTACTTTTAAAGTTTTTTTTCTTTTCTTAAAATGCCAGCAATGACCTCTAAGAAAGTCCAGAGAAGAAATGATATAATAATGAAATGCAAAAAAAGGTCATACAACTAAGCAAAAACAAAATATCTCTACTCAAACTACACTAAAACACCACTAAATTCAACTAGTCAAGCAATTTCCCAGCAGAGGGTGCTACAAGAAACAACAAACACTTATTAAGTCCCTGCTGTATGCAGGGATTTACAAGTGCTGAAGGAGAGACAAAATTTACTTAAGATATGATCTTTTCCCTCATCAAGTATATAGTCTAGAAAAGAGATAAGGCATAAACAGAGATAAATATAATATAAAATGATAAGTCATCAGTGAATTCGAGGGATGTGAAGGTAAGTGTTAAGTGAGGTCTGATGAAAAAATACTACCAATGAGAAAAAAAATTATGGAAGTCTTCATGAAGGTGGTATCTGAATTGTGCTTGGAAGGAAGAAAAGAAGGAAAAGAAAAAAGAGAGGGAGAGAGAGGGAGAAGGAATGGGAGAAGGAGAGAGGAAAAGAGAGAGATAGAGAGAGAGTGAGAGAGAGATAGAGAGAGAGATAGAGAGAGAGTGAGAGAGAGAGAGAGAGAGAAAGGGGAGAAAGAAAAGGCAATTTCATTATTAAGTGCCTACTATGTGCCAGGAACTGTGCTAAGTAATTTATGAATATTTATATATTTCATTTAGGCCTAACAACAACCAAGGTATTACTACTATACTCATTTTACAGATGTAAAAAAAAAAGGCAGAGTGACTTTCTCAGGGTCTCATATCTAATAAAGATCTAGGACAGTGATGGTGAACCTTTTAGAGACTGAGTGCCCAAATTGCAACCCTCATGCCACATGTGAGCCACCCCCTTACCCTAGAAAGGGGAGGGAGGAAGAGCTCCCATTGGGCTGCTGGGCAGAGGGCAGGTTATGAGAGGAATGTCCTCAGAAAATCATGGAGAGGGTTAGGGGAGCAGCCCGCTCTGGCATGCATGCTATAGGTCTGCCAACATGGGTCTAGGATCAGACTCAGGTCCTCTTGACTTCAGACCTGGTGATTTATCCACTATACCTCCTAGCAGATTCTAAAGGATATATATGACTTTGGCAATTTATTCAATTTTAGATTTATCCTTTGGTTTATCTTTCTGTTAAATATCAAATCTGAGAGGGCATTAAAGTCTCCTACAATTATAGTGTTACTATGCCTTCATGTATTTCAGTTAATTTTTATCTTTATGAGTTTAGATGTTATAGCATTTGGAACCATGCCTACTAAATGCAAAACAACTGCCACCCAATGGGCAGGAAAGTTAGCCTAACTGAAGACACAAACAAAATGGAGGGAAAGAGTTGAGGCAATGGACATCAGGCCAGTCAAACCCATACCACCATTTTGACTTTGACTACCATAGCTCACCTCAGACCACAATGGAGACAGCCCAGGACCTTGGAACCAAGAGCCTTGGAAACAGTCATGGTTCCAGCCCAGGGCCCTCAGTCATGATTACGGGAAGCCACCTCAGGCTGGTACCCGCTCCTGTAGGTACCAAAGCCATAGCTCCTGGAGATTTGAAAAAGAAAGTTTTTGCCCCCAAAGTCCTTGGCTCCATCAAATGGTTCAACATCAGAAATGGATATGATTTCATCAATGAAAATGACACGAAAGAAGAGCCACTATCCTCTGCAGAGCCCACAGGACCTTCCCATCTGGCTTGTAGCTGAAACCTTCATACGGATATCTTACCCAGTAGACAATGAAGTCCTTGAGAGCAGGGACTGTCCTACTTTTATATTTATATCCCCAATACTTAGCACAGTGGTCTTTATGTAGTAAGTACTTCAAAAATCTTTTTTTCCCATTCATTTATATAAATTTAACAATGATTTTGATTTGTTGCCTATGGCTTCTTTTAGCATAATGTAATTTCCTTTTTTATTATTCCTTTATTCTGAATCGTGCTTTTTACTTGTCTGACAGTATGGCTGCAATTCTTGCTTTTTTTGGATTTCAGTAAATTTTATTCCAGGTGTCAGCTAGGTGGCTCAGTGGCTAGAGTCAGGCCCAGAGATGGGAGGGTATGAATCAAACCTGGCCTCAGACACTTCCTAGCTATGTGACCCTGGGCAAGTCACTTAGCTCCAATTGCCTAGCCCTTATTGCTCTTCTGCCTTGGAACCAATATACAGTACTGATTCTAAGACAGAAGGTAAGGGTTTAAAAATATATATAAGAAAAAAACCATTCCAGCCATGCAGATAGGTAGAAATTCAGAAGACAAAGGCAGGATGCTCTCACAAGCCTAAGTATGATGGAATGGCAATAGAGAATTATTTAGGTTACACAGAGGAGTTCAGTCTTGCTGAAATATAAAGTATATTAAATAGATTAATATGGATAAAGCTGCAAAGGTAGGGTAGCACCAGAAGATGAAAGACTTGACTGCCAGGCTAAGAAGTCTGACATTTATTTTGGTAGCAATAGGGATCCTGTGAAGATTTTTGAGCAGGGAAGGAATGTAAAATAGGTCCATGCAGAAAGATTAAATGGTAACTGGTAGCTCAATGGAAAGAGTGCTGGGTCTAGAATCAAGAAGACTAGAGTTCAAATCTGACCTCAGGCACTTATTAGCTGTGTGAACTGGGCAAGTTACTTAACCAATTTGCCTCTGTTTCTTATCTGTAAAATGAGCTGGAGAAGGAAATGGCAAACCACTTCATTATCTCTGCCAAGAAAACCTCAAATGGGATCACAAAGAGTCAGACACGACTGAAGTGACTAAACAACAACAAAAATAAAGATTAAACTAACATCAATATAAAGCATAGATTGAAGGAGAAAGAGAATAAAAGTGGGAAGCTGTTTTAGGAGGTTATTTTCATAGCCCAAGTGGGAATTAAAGACCTATTCCAGGGAACTGGTATCTTTGCCAAGAAAACCTCAACTGGGATTATGAGAGTCAGACATGACTGAAATGACCAAACATCAACAAAAAATAAAGATTAAACTAACATCAATATAAAGTATAGATTGAAGGAGAAGGAAAGTAGAAGTGGGAAACTGTTTTAGTAGATTATTTTGATAGCCTATGAAGAAATTAATGAGGGCCTCCAGTGGGGTGCCAGCAATAGAAGAAAAGAGGAGGGGATGGATAGAAGGGTTTGCTAAGTAACTGTGTATAAGAGAAAAGACTCAAAGAGAACAGCGAGGTGGGAGGCTCCTTGAAAGCAAAGACAAAACTTATTCTTCTGTTTGTATCCTTAACAACTTCATCAATGTCTACTGAATGGTGGTGATACAGACAAAAACAGTTAAGTCACAGTGGATGAGCTCTGTTTGGCCCCTGCTAACTGTAAAGTGACAAAAGAGGAACTGGAGCAGGCAACTGGAGATGCTTAGAAGGGAGGATGACTACCTTCCCTTCTGGGCCTTAAGAGCAAAGAGTGGAGAGAGGGCAAGAAAAGGGAGAAATTTTGAGAAGGGAGCTGAGATAGCTCACACTGTATGGCATCAAACTGTTCAGGGATATGGGAGATTAAGTCACCTCGTGCAATTAAGGGTTTGAAAGGAGAGAAGGACTTTTGGAGCAGGCACTGTGGGGAGAAGCAGTCAGTCATTTAAAAATTGCTGAAGACAAAGAAGGGGGGGCTCAGATGCACCATCTTCTGACTACTGATGGTTCATGCCAGGAGCTGAGAGGTAAGGAAGAATATTCCTGGTTCATAAGTGCTCTGCAGACTACCTGAGGAAAAGAAAGTAGGCATGATTACATCCTGGCCAGGGGCAAGAGAGACAATGCTATGCCCTTCATAAAGAGGCAGGCTGAAATCACTTCAGAGAAGATGGTTTACATTTGGGCAGGAATAAAGGAAGTGGAGGGAATCTTGGCCACTCTAGGCTCTTATAGGCTCTGGAGGTGGGATGTGAAGTTCCATCCTCCCAAGCTGGAGAGATGATGATGGATTTTGATGTTGAACATTCAGAGTATTCAATTCTTTATGTATTAAATAAAAAATCTCCTGAGGATTCAGGTAAAGAAAGCCTGAAGATAATGAATACTTAAGAGTACAATAATAAGGTCATCTTCATATTCAGTAATTCTAATTCCAGAAAGCAGATTCAGTCTTTTGCTAGGACTGTACCTCACATGGTAATTACTTTTTTTGTTGTTGTATAAAAGAGTATCACCTCCCTTTTTATTTGTTCTAGATGATCCATTTTCAAGCTTCAAAGAGATTCTCTAGATCTAGTATTCAAAAATTTGGCAAATAAGAAAGGCAGCTAAAAATAAGCTATTTAATTTTATAAGTATATGCCTTCAACCTCCCTTTTTTATAGTTCCAATCTGTTAGTCCATTATTGCTATAAAGATTCTATCCCTTTGTTCATTTTAATTCTTATTTTTTTAAAAAGCTAGCATTTATATAATGCTTTAAGGTATACAAAGCATTTTACAAATATTATCCCATTTTATCTTCACAATAATCCTGGAAGGTAGGTGTCATTATTACTACCATTTTACAAACAGGGAGACTGAGGCACAGAGGTTAAGTGAATTGCTCAGGGTCATAGAGCTAATAAGTCTAAGGCTGGATTTTGAACATAGAACATAGGTCTTCTTGGTTTCAGATCCAGAGCTCTATCCATCATGATACCCAAACTGCTTTGGACTATCTTCATCTCCATTATGTTTTTCCTGGGGTTTAGCACTAATATTCTTTGTTCAACTGTATCACAGTTTTATAACAGTAGGATAATATTTTGTTTGTAATACCCTTCCAAGTATTTATATCTGTCATATTCTAAGTACAAATATTACTTAGATAACTCCAAGTATTTTAGGGTCTACAAGAAACAATGCACAATGAAATCACAAAGTAATGGAATTTTAAAGATGAAAGAAAATTTAGAAGGCCATTTAAAGGTAATTCTCTCATTTGAAAGATGAGGAAACTGAAACCCAAAGAGATTAAACTCATTACTAATTGCTTCATGACTTTGTGAAACAATTCACCATATAATGAGTATAATTTAGATGTATTTTTTCCTAAATGCATTACTTAGTTATAGAAAAAACTAAAATGATACTGACAACCCTACACCAAGATAAATTCAGAATGGGTGAATGACTTTTAAATATAAAGAAGGAAAGTATAAGTAAATTAGGTGAACATAGAATAGTATACTTGTCAGATCTATGGGAAATGAAAGATTTTTAAGGCCAAGCAAGATATAAAGAATATTACAAAGTGTAAAATGAATAATTTTGATTACATTAAATTAAAAAGGTTTTGCACAAACAAAACAAATGCAACCAAAATTAGAAGAGAAGCAACAAATGGGAAAAAAATCTTTATAACAAAAACCTCTGACAAAGGTCTAATTACTCAAATTTATAAGGAGCTAAATCAATTGTTCAAAAAAATCAAGCCATTCCCCAATTGATAAATGGGCAAGGGACATGAATAAACAATTTTCAGATAAAGAAATCAAAACTATCAATAAGCACATGAAAGTGTTCTAAATATCTTATAATTAGAGAAATACAAATCAAAACAACTCTGAGGTACTATCTCACACTGAGCAGATTGGCTAATATGACAGCAAAGGAAAGTAATAAATATTGGAGGGGATGTGGCAAAATTGGGACACTAATGCACTGCTGGTGGAGTTGTGAATTGATCCAACCATTTTGGATGGCGATTTGGAACTATACCCAAAGGGTATTAAAAGACTGCTTGCCCTTTGATTCAGGCATACCACTGCTGGGTTTATACCCCAAAAAGATAATAAGAAAAAAAGACATATAAAAATATTTATAGTTATGTTCTTTGTGATGGCAAAAATTTGGAAAATGAGGGGGGTATCCATTGATTGGGGAATTGGCTGAACAAATTGTGGTATCTGTTGGTGATGGAATACCATTGTGCTCAAAGGAATAATGAACTGGAGGAATTCCATGTGAACTGGAACAACTTTTAGGAACTGATGCAGAATGAAAAGAACAGAACCAGGAGAACACTATACACAGAGACTGATACACTGTGGCACAAATGAATGTAATGGACTTCTCTACTAGCAGCAATGCAATGATCCAGGACATTTCTGAGGGGCCTATGAGAAAGAATGCTAACCATACCCAGAGAAAGAACAGTGGGAGTAGAAACAGAAGAAAAACAACTGCTTGATCACATGGGTTGATGAGGACATGATTGGGGATGTAGACTAAACGATCACCCTAGTGCAAATAGTAACAATACAGAAATAGGTCTTGATCAATGACACATGTAAAACCCAGTGGAATTGTTTGTTGGCTATGGGAGGGAGGTGGCAGGAGGGAAGGGAAAGAACATAAATCACATAACCATGGCACGATATTCTAAATTAATTAAATAAATACACTTAATAAAGAAATGATACCGACAAGCATTTAAATATTATATATATATATATATATATATATATATATATATTTATATATATATGACAGGGTCAGCTAGACTCAGTGGATAGACAGCCAGGCCTAGAGATGGGAGGTCCTAGGTTTATATCTGGCCTGACATTTCCTAGCTGTGTTACTCTAAGCAAGTCACAGAATAATATCAGAGTTGGAAGCAGACCACCAGGCCCTCTCAGATCAACTCATCCCTATACGAGAATCTCTTATAGCATGTGTGGGACAAAGACTTTTCTTGGAGATCTTCAATTGGGGGCGATGCACTACTTGGAACCAATATTCAGTACTGATTCTAAGATAGAAGATGAGGGTTTTAAAAAATGACACACAGAAACCATCAAGTTAATGTTGATTACAGCTTTTTTAGACTATCATTTCCAACTTGGGAGGGGGGGCGACATGAAGGTGATCCAAAATTCCATCACACCCTGGTAGTATCTAAGGGTCAGAGGAGGAGAGGCAAGGGAGTTACTAAAAAAAACAAAAAACAGTTTTTCCAAATCCGTAGTTCTGCCCTTTGCTGCAGTGGGGAGTAAGAAATCCATCAACTTTAGGGATTCCTATCTCATGGGGGTCCTCTGCAAATTGTTATACATTTTTTATGAGTGCTTTATTTATTTTATTTTTTTTCCTCCAAGTTGTTCATTTTGGTAAGTGAGTAATCTTATAAAACCAAAATTCTCAAACATAAACCCAAATAAACAACTGAAAAATTTTATGCTTTTATCTGTATTCTGATTCCAACAGTTCCTTCTCTGGAGGTGGATAGCATTTTTTGTTCTAAGTTCCTTAGAATTGTCCCGGATCTTTGTAGCTAAATCTATCACGGTTGATCATTCCACAATATTTCAGTTATGGTGTTTAATGTTCTCCTGGTTCTGCTTATTTCACTCCACATCAGTTCATGAAGGTCTTTCCAGCTCTTTCTGAAATACTTCAGTTCATCATTCCTTATAGCACAATAGTATTCCATCACCATCATATACCACATTTTGTTCAGTCTTTCCCTAACTGAGGGACATCCCTTCAATTTCTAATTCTTTGCCACCACAAAAAAAAGCAGTTGTAAAAAACTGCTATATTTTTATGAGATTAAAAATGCTCAGAGAAAAAAGGAAGTGGCAATAGTGTGATATATAGTAGAATGAACACTGGTTTTGGAGTCAGAGGGTCCAAGGTTTTGAACTTTGGATTTGCTCTCTGCTGGACCTTCAGAATCATTTCATCCTGTGCTTGTTTGGAGTTTGACTAGATAAACTCTGAGATCCCATCCCATAATGCTATGATTAAATAAAGTAAAATGAAAGGAGTTAGAACGATTTAACCTAAAGAAGGGAGGAAAGACAGGTGATAAGTGAACTAAGTTCTGAAGGTTTTATTAGCTAAACATAAAGAATTTTCTGATGATCAGTACAGTCCATCAGTAGAATGATTTTCCCTAGGAGATAGTGATCTCTTCCCCATTGGAGGCATTAGAGCACAAGGCTCGATGACCATCTCTGATGGGGTTATAAGAGTCACCTGTGTCCTGGTGAAGCTGGTCTAGACCTTTAACATTCTCCCTTCCATCTCTAAATGTTTCTGTGAAAGAGTCATAAGGAAGTTCATCATCTCTCCTCAGAATCTTTTGTAAGGGGGGAAAAACCATACATCTCAGCTAAAGAGGCTAAATATTTTCTCCCCTGTGGGCTGATGTACCTAGAAGTCAACTCCTCCAGGATGGCATGGTAAAGATGCTATGGAAGCAGATAAGGATAACCATCTTATACAATCATCTTTAGGGAGGGGCTGTGAAGAGATTTCAGGAAGTTTCTTTATATTCTTGTATTTCTGTTTTGCATTCTTCACTTTATATTAATAGTATGTTCTTCTGTTTGCACTGTTCAGATTGGCATTCCCTCAAATTACTGGTTATATCTTTTTCTTAAATAAATGATAGATTTTCCTTGAACTGTTCATTTTACATATATAAACATATTTCTTATTGCCCAACACAGTGGCAAAACTCTGATAGTAGATACTCTGTCTCCTCAGATTACTTGCTCTAATCCCATGCTCTGGATGTTGGGCTGTTCGGCTAAGTTCCAAGAGTTATATTGGGGAAATACTTTGGTCTCAGCCACTATTTTAAAAAGGAACTGTTCTGTACATAAATAGATATCTTTATCCTCACCTGCCTCTTTATTTGCTAATTATAATGAAATGTCCCCCCAAATCTGAACACTACTTATAAAAGCCCAATACTTGACATAATAACCTAATATAGGTGGAATATGTGCTGGATAAAGGTTTTTATCTCAACCACTTTTTCATATTTTGCTATCAATACTGTATTTTCTTGTCCTCATTCCATGAATTCTTAAGCAGCCGTTTTTAGGCAATGGTCCAAACAAGACAGAGGGGAAATAATTATTAAAATGACTTGGTCAGTCTCTTTCTTCTTGTTATCTGAGAATATATGATTGAGTCTATTAAGAACTGGAGCCCAGACTTATCTCAATCACTGATCCGCCAAATTGACAATATAGAATTAATTTTTTACCTGTGAATTCACTACCATTTTTACCTAATTGCAAAAATTTCAACATACAGTCTTCTCCATCCTTGATATTATCAGTACCTTCACCCTTTCCCTCTCTATCCTTACAACTTTCTTTTTCACCAAACTAAGAGGATGTAAACTTCTGTTTACAGTATTATCTCACAAAATCCCATTAAAGTCTAACCAAAATGTGTGTGTGTATACATTTATACATACATATTAAAATTTATTTTATTTTTACATTTTTTCCATGGTTACATGATTCTTATTGTCTCCCTC
Organism: Gracilinanus agilis; assembly: GCF_016433145.1. NCBI lineage: Eukaryota > Metazoa > Chordata > Mammalia > Didelphimorphia > Didelphidae > Gracilinanus > Gracilinanus agilis. The sequence goes on along the minus strand of NC_058131.1, from coordinate 165,627,934 downwards.
CCCCTTCCAGAGTTAACAAGAAATTTCACTGGCTAACCAAAATATATTAAAGAAGTGGGACAGGATTTGTTGGATTTTTTAAAAAGTTACTCTGAATTTTTCTGGAAAATGTATCAAATTCATTAGATTAAATTTTTCTAAGAAAATTTAATGGCTATAAATGATCTTGGGTAAATTATTTTACCATTTGGAAATATATATCTCAAAAAGAAAAAAAAACTCCAACAAACTAACCAATATATTTCCCTATAATGATTTCCTTTAGATTTTGTTAGGGTGAAAGTCTACTTAATTTACTTTGATTTTTTGGGTATATTTTATACTATATGATTTTGTTTTTTAAAGCTGTAAGAGACAGAATAGGCAAAAAGTAACCATGTATGTGTGTGTCTGTTTGTCTGTCTTAAATACTGTTGCATTATTCTGCCACAGTAAGAAATGGTACTATCTAATATAATGGAATCAAATTATTAGGCGTGGACTGTTTGCAGCACTAATTCTCCTTGTGGGTAAGGGTTTTTCGAGCAAGTGAAAGAACAAATCACAGAACAATATCAGAGTTGGAAGCAGACCGCCAGGCCCTCTCAGATCAACTCATTCCTATATGAGAATCTCTTATAGCATGTGTGGGACAAAGACTTTTCTTGGAGATCTCCAATTAGGGGGGATGCACTACTCCCCAAAATGGCTCCAACTATTCAGATGTTCATTCCTATACCAAGCCCAAATATGCCTCTTTGCAATTCCCACCCATAGTTTTACCCTCTGTGGCCAAGCACAACAGTCCTTCAAAAACTTGAAATCAAAGTATAAAACAAAGGAGAATGGTGGATTATATCTTTCACAACTGTTATAACTGGATACAGTGCAGAGATTATAATAAAACATAAAATAGAGGATTTTTATTATTGGAAAGGAGGAAGTTTTTAACTTGCACACACACAAAATCAGCACAACTAAAACAACTAAGTCAAAACCAATGCCTGCTTATCTACCCACCCCTTCAGAAGACAGCTATTGTTTCAGTGACTTACTTGCAAATGTCTGTCTTACAAGGCTGTAAAAAATCCAAACCTTGGACCTGCTTGATTATGAACTTCTTTTGGCATAGGAAATTACTCTTGAATCATTCCTCTTCAGGTAAAATCTTTGTATCTTTTTTAATCATCATAGGCAAGTCTCCCAGAGCCTGGATATATCATGACCTAGTAGAGGAACACAGAATAAATAAAAGTCAATAGAGGTAAAGATGGCAAGAATTAAGGATGATAATAATGGTAGGGCTGAAGGTTCATTCCTCTAAACTTCATTTCTCTAGACCCAGTCTACACTTCTTTACTGCTCCAAGTGTATCAGATTCCAGCTAGGGGCAAATACCCCCTGCCTAGGTACATAGGAACATGCCACTCTGAGAAAGCAAGCCGGTTTGGATAGTGACAGCACATCATAGCAATTCTCTCTCTGCTGCTCCAGCTGCCATTTCGATTTCAAATCAAAGCCTACAGCATGAGTCCTTGTTTTTCAAATTATTATAAAACATGATATCATCTCATAAGCCCTTACCCCACTGCACTAATGACTCTCACACAACACACTCTTTTAACTTTTCTAATCCAAAGTGAAAGACGATAAAAGAAGATCCACTTAATCCAAAATCCTCATCTCAGGGATATCGTTTTCTCATAACATTTTCTCCCCTTTCTTCCATCTTAATTCTGAAATATCTGAAAATGTTTCTTTCTGCTCTTATACCTTTAAGAGAAAAGTGAATAGGTTTCTTTTTCCCTTCAGGAGGGAAGGGAATTAAAAAAAAATCAACTAGCAAAGAATTTTAATTCACTCAGTTTTAATCACTCTAATTATTCCCTCTAGATGTGGCATTCAATATGTCTGTGTTCATGCTGGGACCATGTAAGTTTTTTGATTAAACTAAGTTGAAATTGCTTGGCTGAGGGGACAGGCTGAGGTAGCCACCATAGTCTCACTAGGAGCACTGCCAGGTCTTTTATGTCAAAGGCTTGAGATGCATTTTTCCTCACCAGGGAACAGGGAAATTAACCTGTTGAGAGTACCTATGAAGCTTCCACACAGGGCAAGAACTACTGTATCCAAATGCTGCTCACCTCCCACAAGACAAAACAGAGGAAATCAAAACCCTCTGGAACTTTCTACTCTATATTTTATAAGATAAAGAGGAGAAACAAAACGTTTAGGAAAGGGAGGAAAAACAGATGAGATTAAAAGCTTAGGAGACTTTAGGGTTACAAGAGGAAAAGGGGAAGGGGAAAATGCATCACCTACTACAGGTGATAAAAGTCCCTGTGTATTCTTCCATGAGACCCCCAGATTCTGACCCAGGGCAATTCCTCCTTGCTTGGATATAACCAAGAAAGCTACTTGGAGCCAGAGGGAGTTCAAAATGGGCCAGCCCAATCCATAAGGGATATTCCTCTTGCTCCAGAAAGCTGCCACTGTAGTTATTAATCAAGCTTAAGGTACCGTTTCTTCTTTCTGAGTCACTATAAAAAGAGTGGACCAGCAGACAGCTGTACTCGAACCAAGGTCAAGCAGACTGCCTACAGAGACCCTTTAGCGACTCATCCAAATCACGGTAACAAAGGGGGCTGAGAGACAGGACTTTTTTCACAGGTCTCTCTTAACTCAAGTGCCACACGCACAAACAACATTCGCCCAAAATAGCCTTCCTGACTGGCTGCCCAGTGGTCATCTTGACAGCAAGGGCTGAAAGATTTATGGGACGAGTAAATCCCTCTCACGCTTGGAAGTCATATCATTTCTAGTAAACACTGGTGTTATATACTTTGATACTACAAAGATGGGTGCCTTGGAAATACTAGCTAGAAGGCCTGTTGTTTTCATCCTTCATCACAGATACTCTAAATATTCTCTTCATGTCTGAATCTCATGAAGTACTTGGAATCGATTCTGGATCTGGGAGCAGGATCCTTTGTGGCATTCCAAATGATCTGCTATCATGTCAAAAGCAGGCCTTTAATCAGTTTAAGACATTTTTAAAAATTCTAAACTTCAACACCAAATGAAATGGGCATTTCCATATTAAAAAGTGAGGAATGCATCATGAAATTACATGCCAAAGGCCATTCTGTATTTTTTTTGTGTGTGTATACACACAAAATCTTCATTTTTGGTATCTGTGCTACTGAAGTGGGCACTTTAATGAGTGTTTAGAAAATAGGCTGGATTCCCTTTCTTCCTGTGCCAATTTATGGGCATAGTTCCCAGCCTCTTCCCCTTTTACCACCCAAAAAATACTGGGTCTGACATGCAGCCCTAAAGGATCTGATCAGAAGGGGTCAGCAGTCAAAATGGACCTTTGCAAGGTGCTTCTCACATCCTCAAGCTCAGCTTCCTTGCTAACTGCTGGAACTCTGTTTGATGCATGTCCTTTTTGACATCCCCTAGAGAAGTAGCCACAACTGCTTCCAATGAGAAAGCTGGGATGTCCCTGGCTGAGCTAGATCTCAATGTGACTGACCAAAGTTATCTGGGGTGCTTCCGAAGCCCTTCTACAGAAGAATCCTCAAGGCTAAAGCTGGTTCTATCAGACTTGATCCTGAATCATCTAACGAGAGATAACATGAAAATGGCTTTGTAAACTTAAAACCTAACAGAAACGTCTCTTATGATTGTCACTGATGAAGTCAAGAGAGATGGGTTCAAATCACCGCTGATACTAAGCCTTGCCTTCTTCGTGCCTGAGTATTCTCATCCTATGAGAAGACTTGGATATATTTTGAGGTGCATTATAGATATCATCCCATAACAATCTTTCTCCCCAAACCTAGCCTCTTCCATCTCTCACTGGCATTGTCATGGGCAGCCCTATCCATCGAGTCTCATAGGGTCTCACAATCTTGTTGCCTCAAGTCTTCTCTCTCTCCCTTAGCCCACTTTCCCCCAATCCAATCATTTGTCAGATCTTCTTGGTGGTGCCTCCTCATCTCTGCATCCCGGCTCCTTCTTCCCAGGTCCTTATCAGTCAGCTCTCATCTACATCACAGGTCTCCTTGCCTCAGGCTTCTCTTCCCTCCAACCCATCTTCATTCAATGGTCAAAAGGATTCTCCTAAATGCTGGTTCTGAGCATATTTCTCCCCTTTTCCAACCCCTGTGCTGCCTATTGGCCCTAGAATTAAGTACTATTTCATCTTTAGTTAATCTTTTTAAAATTTCTATATAAATTTTATAATGTCCATAATTATTAGTATACTAGTACATATATGTTTATAAAAAAGTAAAAATAGACATATTTGGAGTACGTGTCCAATTTTTTTTTCTAATGAGGGAGTGATCAAAAAAGTCTGGAAGCCACTTCTCTAGAGAAACACTTTACACATTTTCTCATCTTTCAATCTATAGTTACAAGTTGTTTGGTATCATATACATTGTAGGGGGTATATCTGTGTGGTGTGTATACAAACATATATATAATATATATAGTCTACATAAAGAAAATCAAGCTGCACAATAATAATAATAATAGCTAGCATTTCTATATAGCATTCTAATGTGTGCAAAGCATTTTATAAATATTCTCTCAATTTTATCCTCAGAACAACTCTGGGAGGAGGGTACTATCATGATTTCCATTACACAGATGAACCAACTGTGACAGAGAGAGGTTAAGTGTCTTCCCCAGGGTCACTTGACTAGTATCTGAGGTCAAATTTGAACTCAAAACTTCCTAACTCTAAATCTAATACTCAAACCATGATGCAACTGTCTGAAAATTGAATGATGTTTTTTTATATGCATCCTGTGAATTAAAAACTGACAATATAATAAACCTATAATGATGATAGGATGACAATAGTGTCTCTACATGTGCTGCTACCTTTTTGCCAGTAATGCACTCAACGTAAGTTTAAAAAACTACAACTACCATAACATGCATTAAGTCCCTACCATGTGCAGAATACTGTGCTAGGCACTGAAGCAGATGCAAAGTTTAGACAGGATACAGTCCTAGTTAGAGAGTTTACAGTCTAGTAGGTTATAAGACACTGACACAGATAATCATGAATACATCTAAAATGTTGTAAATCAAAATGCTATATGAAGGAGAAAAACTGTTAGCAGCCAGGGAAGGTAGGTGGAAAGCTGGGCAGGCTCCCCTGAGGAGAGCCACTTGAACTTGGCTTTAAAGGGGCAGGTAGGTGGCACAGTGGATAGGGTGCCAGGCCTGGAGTCAGGAGGACATGGGTTCAAATCTGGATTCAGATATTTCCTACTTGTGTGATCCTGGGCAAGTCACTTAACCCCATTTACCCAACCCTTACTCTTCTGTATTAGAGCTACTAAGACAGAAAGGGAGGGTTTAAAAAAAGAAGTTAAGCAAAAACTCAATAGGCAAAGAGGGGAAGAAAGGAGATTTCAGACATAGGACAATGTAAGAAAAGATGTTGTCGTGTGAGAGTGTAATATGTGTACAGAAGAAGAAAGTAATCCCTGGCTCAGAAGGCAGAGGACGATAATAAAAGGACAGGAGGACCGGGGGGGGGGGGGGCTGTGAGGTGACAGAAAATTGTGGGAGAAGACCCTGAATATCAGGTTCAGGAGCCTGAACTTGACTAGTGGTGATAGGAAGGTATGAAAGTTTTTAGAATAGAGGAGTGACAGGAAGAGATCTCTAAGATTAAAAAGCTATGCGGGGATGGATAGGAGCTGAGGGACCAAGTAAGAAGGCCTAAGAGATGGCCCCAGCAACATACAAGAGACATTAGTGATGACAGCCTGTCCTAGATTGGCTGTTGCAATTGTAATCCAAGTGGGGATGCACTAGAAAGCTGGTATGAGGACAGAGCTAAACCAAAGGTTCCTTTCAATTAAAAAATCTATTTAAATAACACAAATCAGAAAGTCTCCTATCATATTTGAATATTCTTGTGGCTATAGACAATTACACTGGGCACAAATTTTGCATTTTCCAAACCTGACAGAGAGGATGCCAGGTTTATGGATAAAGGCAGGGAGGATTTCTAAGCAATAAGAATTTTGTAGAACTTGACAAACCTAGATAAGCTATCTTTCCTTGGCTATGGATCTGTCTTTTCTCACTTTAAAGATCATGAGAATATTCTGCAAATATATAACCAATTAAGGTAGGTGATATTATTTCCATTATTATAAATTTTAAAGAAGCACTAAATCCAAAATATGCCTAATGTTATAATAAATACAATGACAAAATAATTTTCAAAGCCTATAAATTTCAAAATAGTTGGTAATCTGCATTAAGAGTTTTTGTGAGATACCAAAAGAAACAAATGATCACTCTCTCTACCTCTGCCCCTAAAAAAGCAGTTTGTCACCTTTCAAGAGAACAATGGCAGATACCTCTTAAAGATATGGCTGACGAATCTCCTCAAAGAACTCTTTCTTTTTCATTAGCACCAGAAGCCTTTATTACAGTCCTAGATACTGTCTCAACTATTTCAGAGAGGTAGTCTTTGTAGTTTGTTTACAACCTAAGCAAGACCACACTACCAAAGAATAAGCATTAAAAACAACTAAATAAGTGAACAGACATACTAAATATTACAAATTTATGTTGTGCACATCTGAAGAGGCCAGATACTTAGTGGGTTGATAAATAAAGAGGAAAGGAATCTTGGGGAGTAGAGTAAGAATAGAACCACCAAGTTACTTACTCTTGAGAATTCCATATATAGGCCAAAGCCCTTTGTTACTGTGCTTGGATTTATTTCAAGTCACAAGGAATTTGCCACCTTGGCTCTTGTATGGCTGGTGAGCTTGCTGGGGGTTCCTTCTGTCATGAGTAGATATAGCTGAAGTGGTTAGACTTCGGGATTTTTGCAGCTCCCCTTCAACCCACCCAACCAAGGGATATGATTAACCTGAGGAAGAATGGGTACAGCAATTTGTCTCTACCCAACATTGGAATGTATTACTCAAAGAGAATATATTGCTGCCTTCTCTGAAATGGAGTTCAGAGAGTAGGCCCACCTAGTAGGGGTCCTAAACATCAATGCAATGTCTAATGGCCAAATTAAAGGTGCTCCCCCTGGGATTTTTGTGTCATGTCTCTTAAACATGTGTTTCCTAGGTCTTTGGCTAATTCTGTAATCCCCCTACCTCTAAGCCTTGATTTCTTGTTTCTTTTTGGATCAGAACTATAAAGCTTTATTTTTTCCTTTTCAATCTTTCTTTTTATTTATTTTTTTAATTTTAGCTCACTAATTATGTGCCATAACAAATTTCCACATAATTTTTCCAAAGTTATATGATCCAAATTGTCTCCTTCCCTCCTTCTTCCGGAATTAGCAAGCAATTCCAACTGGGTAATACATGTATTATCATGCAAAACATATTCCCATAGTGTTTATTTTTGTAAGTGAATAATCTTATAAAACCAAAACTCTCAAACATATATCCAAATAAACAAGTGAAAAACTGTATGCTTTGGGGGCAGCTGGGTAGATCGAGAGTCAGGTCTAGAGAAGGGAGGTCCTAGGTTCAAATCTGGCCTCAGACACTTCCCAGCTGTGTGACCTTGGGCAAGTCATTTGACCCCCATTGCCCACCCTTACCACTCTTCCACCTAGGAGCCAATACACAGAAGTTAAGGGTTTAAAAAAAAACACTGTATGCTTTCATCTGCACTCCATCTCCAGCAGGTCTTTCTCTGGAAGTAGAGGGCATTCTTTCTCATTTCCCTCAGAGTGGTCCTGGATCCTTATACTGCTGATAATAGCTAAATCTATCACATTTGACCATTCCATAATATTGCTGTTACTGTGCACAATGTTTTCCTGGCTTTGCTTATTTTTCATTCTGTATCAATTCATGTAGTTCTTTCCAAGCCTCTATTTCTATCTGCATTCTATTTTATGCAATTTTGTTTTCTGATGTAGAAAATCTATTGCTGTTTGTTTAGAAATTCTTTATGGTTTTCCTATTGTGTCTAAATAGGTAATTTCTTAAAAGTATAAACTAATTCTAATTTGAATTCCTCCTCTGATTAAAAAAAATTCTCTCCCTCCCCCAAAATTAAAGGTACTCCTTAATTTGATCCCTGACACTAGATTGATTCATCACATGACCATTCTGGTGGCAGGTAATTCTGAAAGCAGTGGAAAAGTGAGATAGGTTTCAACTTGATAATAGCATTACCTTGTATAGGTATCTTGTTTTCATATATGTCACCTCAAAAGATCACAGCGTCATAGAGGTAAATGGAAACAATCCCTTCATTTTACAATTGAAGAAGCTGTGGCTTAGAAAGGTTAAATGATTTGTCTATAGTCACACAGCTAATAAAGTGTTTGAGGCAGAATTTGATTTAACATAATTAAAATAATTTATTTTACATTTTGCAATGTTTTCTATCCTTTGTTTGGTCTTAAATTCTTCCCTTCCCCATAGATCTGACAGGTATACTATTCTATGTTCACCTAATTTACTTTTTTTTTAATTAAAAAAACAAACAAACCCTATCTTCTGTCTTAGAACCAATACTCTGTAATGCTTCCAAGACAGAAGAGTGGTAAGGGCTAGGCAATGGAGGTTAAGTGACTTGCCCAGGGTCACAGAGCTAGGAAGTATATGTGGCCAAATATGAACCCAGGACCTCCGGTCTCTAGATCTGGCTCTCAATACACTGAGCCATCTAGCTGCCCCCACCTAATTTACTTATAATCGAGGCAGAATTTGAACCCAGGCATTCCTGACTAAAGTCTGATCCACTAAGTCATGCTGCCTATTAGAAAAGTGAAATTTCATTTGACTCTCATCTAAGGTATGCTTTCTTAAATAAATCTTCAAAAAAGAAATCCTAATTGTTTTGAAGATTAGTTGGTCATTTTCCCCAAGTGACAAAAGATGCCATCAGATCAAAATTCTATCCTCTTAGGGCCAGAAGAGGCTTTAAAAGGTCATCTCTTCCCTTCAGAGAATACCACAGTGAAATCATTCCAGATGAATGCATTAGTAGACCAGAGTCACAAGTTCTGGATTCTAATCCTGTCTCCGCTACCCAGCTGTGTGACCTTTTCATTACATCTCTCTGGACCTTCTCTCAAGAAGCTAACTCTCAGTAGAGCAGGGATTCTCAATCTGGGGTCTATGACCCTATTTTTTTATAACATGTTGATAACTATATTTCAGTATAATGTTTCCTTTGTAATCCTAAGTACTTCATTTTGTACACTGAGAAACATTACTTGGAAAAGGGATCCATAACCTTCGCCAGACTGACACAAACTATTTGAGTTTCCCCAGTTATAGAGGGAAAGTAACATGAAGGCAAATGAGAATGTACAAAAGACAAACCAAGTAAATGCAAAGTAATTTTGGAGAGGAGGCAGACAAGAGTAGTTGGGAAGATCAAGAAAGGCTTCTTATAGAAGATTAAGGTGTGGTCTGAAGGAATCTAGGAATCCTAAAACCCAAGAGGGGAAGGGAGCAAGTACTGCATGGCAGATTGATGGGGGATGACTGTTAAGAAGAAGAGCTAAGAAGGATTCCCAGGTTGTGAATCTGGCTAAGTGGAAGGGTGATAGTGTCCTGGAGAGAAACAGGGAAGTGTGGAAGCAGAGAGGGTTTGGGAGGGAAAATAATGAGCTCTGTTTGAGTTTGAGAAACTTAGGAAGTGACTGGCTTGAAATGGAAGCTGTTCATGTAGAGATGGAGCTCAGAAGGGAGACTAGACCTGGATATAGAGTTATGGGAGTTATCTGTACAGAGAAGATAATTTAATCCATGGGGAACTGATGTTCACATCACGAAGAACACAAGCACTCCACAGTACACAAGCTGGGCAGTGCAGGACATTTGGCCAATGATTTCATGAAGTACCTACTCCATTAAAAAAAAAAAAAAAAAAGGCTTTCAGCAAAGGAGACAGTATAACTTCTTTCAGCATCCCAATGCCATATCGGGTACCCATTGTCCTTTAATTTAAGTTAACCCTTATACTTTGCTGCAATTTAACCTTATTCTTCTTAAGTTGTTAACAGTAGAATAAAAACTAGCTATTTACCTTTTTGTGTGCTGAAAACTTCACAATAATAGGATGTGTGAGTTGGAGGTGATTAAGAGATCATTTAGTTCTTACTTTACATGAGGAAAGTGATACTCAATAAAGTTTTAAAAAACTGGTCCAGGAACTACTTCATATACTTCAGTTGTTACCAAAGTAATTTTTCTGCCAGGTTGAGTAACTATAGTTTCTTGTACCCTGTATATAGGTATCTCTGTTCAACCTTTAAATTCTTTGCGTGTAGGAGGGCAAAGAATGAGGGTTGGAGAGGACCAAGGAGTTCTCCAAGAATCTTTGCCAAATTTTCCAAATCCCTCTGTCTTAATGAACTGCGTATAGTACTTTGGCAAGGTCTGCCCCATGCTGAGTATAATGGGCAGGTTGAGTCATAGACCCTGCATGTATTAATACTATTTATTAATATCCAACATCCATGCTTGTTTGACCTCTTCTGCTGACTCATTTCAATCGACTTCTTTATGTTATATAATAATGCTAGGTAGCCCTTTGAAATGCCTTTCTTCTGAGAAACTCAAAGCATTTTGAAGCATTTTGCTAACCTGTTTAGCTGAAGAGATGACACAGCATTCTTTGAGGTTTATGGATGGGGAAACTGAGCCACTGAAAAATAAGTAACTTACTCTAAAGAGACCAGCAAACCAATAATGGAACTGGAACCCAAATCTGACTTTTTTTTTTTTTTTGGTAGAAACTCATCTATCTTGAGATAATGGAGGAAGAGGTTTATTCTATTTGTTATAGTCATAGCAAGGGCTCAGTGGCCATCAAGGGTGTGGGTGTGGGTGAGTGAGAAGGGGGGTAAGAAAGAAAGGGGAGAGAGAAAGAAAAGGGGAAAGAGAGAAAGAGACAGACAGGTGAAGGGGGAGGGAGAGACAGAAAAACAGGTGGGGGAGAAAGAGAGAAAGAGACAGAGAGGGTGAAATGGTGGCATTACTGAGTAAGGCCTCCTAACTGGGACAGTATCTGTCACCAAACTCTTAGGTGGAGGAGATAAGCAGCAACCCCAGAACTACCTTTTAGCTTCACTCTATTTGGAAGAAGCCCAGATAAACTGAAAAATAAGATAGCTCCTTCTTTACCCCAACTTTTCCTTTGTGTCTCTGTCTCTCCTCATGGCCTCTCCCTCTCCAATTTTACTTTGGTATGTGGGGTCAGGGGAGAGAAGGGGCAGGTCTCTCTTCTGTCTAATTTTAGCATATAAGACTTTTGAAAACTGGGCCTGTGCTTTCTTTGAGCAAGTACATAATCTGTGAGTGCTTAATAATAATAAATAAACAATAATTAATAATAAATAAACAATAAGCAAATAACATATAAATAATAAATAGATAATAATAATAAATGCTAATAATAAATAAGTATAACAAATAATTAATAAATGCTAAATAATAGCAGCCACCCCATGTTTTGAATCCTATTCCAAAGCCTGTTCTTTTTACCATGAACTTACTTGTACCCAGGCAGGGGCAATGGCTTCCCTTGGCCCGGTATTTCTTTTAATTTAGATAAAACAGGTACTCTTCAATAGAACAAAGTCCCTTTACTGCAGGATTTCCATTTCAAAGAAAACAGCAGACATAGCCACAGATCTAGAACATTCTGCTCTGAACCAGATCACAGTGACTATAGATGATGGTCAGTATAAGCAATGAAGGCAAATAAGGTCTGAAGGGAACCAAGGAGGCCTGGGAGAAAAGATTCCCCCCACCCCACCCCCCACCATCCCACTCATATTCCCATCTGACTTTAGGAGCAAATGTCTAAGTGTCTGGGAACCAGGTTCTAAGATAACAAACAGTTTCTTCTCTAGGGGAATGCGTGTCCTAGGGCATTTCTGAGAATTCAGGACACAAAGGTGAGGGGATTTTCTCACCGTGTGGTTACACAGGGTGGGGGTGGGGGGACCTGGAGGAGCCTGGAAGGCCTGGAGGAGGCCAATGGCTCCAGGACAGAGAAAGGCCTTCTGGGTTGGCACTCCAGGGGAGCGGAGCTTATTCTGCATGGCCCAGCATGGCTCAGGTCACAAGTAGTCCAAGAAACTTCCTTCACCTATGGGGAGACAGCACCCACTGGCCAGTTCTGGCCTTTACCATCACTGCAGCAGGCACATCCTGGAAGGTAGGGAGAGGACAGGTCAACAGACCCCCACGGATTGCTCTCAACACCACTTCCCTGGGTGAGGAGTCTCTTCCTCTCTACCTGCTCGCATACATGGGCAGCATTCTTTAAAATTATTTAATTGCACACACCCTTTGGTGTCTCTCCTCTTAGATGCAAACCCTCCGGTGGGGAGTAGTCAAGTTCTTTGAAAATTTCATTTGAATGGAAAAATGTTTAGAAATTTAGCAACAGTAGTAGAATGATATTCCCAAAGACACTATCATAGGAATTCTATTCCAAAATTTAATGCCATTATGGCAAGGAGCCACTGGATTGGGAGTCAGACCTCCACCTCAATCCCAGCCTTACAATTTAAGGTCACTGATTTAGAACTGGAGGGACCTTAAGAGGTCATCTAGTCCAACCCACACATTTCACAGATTTTTGAGAAACTGAGATACACAGAAGTGAGGTACCTTGCTTGCGGGAGGGGGCAAGTATTTGAGTCAGAATTCGAACCCAGATTGTCAGGCTCCAAACCCAGAAGTCTTTCCACTGTATTGCTTATTAGATTCTGGCCAAGCCATTTCCCTTTCTGGGACTCAGTCTCTTTATTTGTAAAATAAGGAGGAAGAGTTAAATGGTCTACAAAGTACCCTGTGGCTCAAAATCTCCTCCCTAATAAATAAGGTGATTTTCTCTTACTAAACACTCCATCAAAATCTTAATGACAAGGAACTGTGCCAGGTCCTCTATAAACAACTCGAGGGTAGAAAGAATAGACTCCCCAGATTTAATATGTTCAGTAATAAATAAATACATTGCCGCAAAAATGCTGAGGCTAAATAGTGAAAACTTCAAAATGAGAGACCTTACCATAATAATCACAATTAATTTATACTGTCTATTTATCTTTGGGCTATTGAAAACTTAATTTAAAAGTTTCCTCCTAAAAAGAGTAAAAGAAATCAGTTCTGTTTTCTTTCCCATTTTATGTCAAGATAGCCTTTCCCAAAGTACCACTGGAAAGGCTTCTTTTTCCCCCCAAGAATACTTTCTCTCATATGAAACAAGTAATTCATAATGGCAAAGCATTTTTGAAATGAAGCTTTTCCACTCAAATTGCAAATTGGATTCCCTTTATTCTAAGTCCATACCCCCCACCTCATTCCTTGCTTCATCACAGAGGCCTCCTAGACACAGATATGTGGTGAGCATTGGAACAGCTCCACTGAGACCAACATCCCTAAGGCCAGTGGCACAACTGTGCAGGGGACAGGCAGAGAAAATCCCTACAAGGCTCGGAACTGCAAGCACGGTATTGGCACCAGGTCAGGCACCTCCGAGTCAAAACACATTTCAGAACACGAAGGAGGCTCCAAAACATTTCAAACTTTGACATTCCTTATTAAAATCTTTATTTTAATCTTCAAGCCAAATTTAAGCTGACATGTGGTAACAAACACCGGCTAGAGGCACAGAAGTGAAGATTTGAGATTTCCCAGAACTTTCATTCCTTAAGAGAGCTAACTCGCTTCAACTTCAGAGGATGTGTGTGACATTACTTCCTTCGGCTGAAAAGTACTCACTCCTCTCTAAGTCGTTCCTGGGAATCTCCATTCAGTACCTTCTTTTAAAAATGGTACAAACTCTCCAAAATATTACATCTGACACTCCATTATTTTAGCAAAGTAAACTCAGGGCTAAGAGAAAACAGATTAGAATAGTTATTTATTAGAGAACTGATGGTAAGTTTCAGGTTGCCATAGGAAATAAAGCTTAACTACACAACACAACTTTTTTTTTTTTTTTTTGAAATCGCACGAAACATCTTCATTAATAAAATATTCTAACTGGCTCAATAAATAAACAGGCAATTAGCCATAAGCTAGAGTTTTGTTTTGTCTGGGGGTTGGGGGGGGGGGGAGGAGAAGAAGGTTTAAGCATCCACTGGAAGCTTTCACCCTTCTGGAAAGACCTGCTTAAAACCAATCTTTGAAACGATCCATGTAGCTTTCTCTGAAATGCCCACCCACAACGTTTCCAGGTTCCCGGAGAGACAAAAGGTGAGTAAAACTTTAACAAATATCAAGCAGATTTAAGGGGGGCCGGGGAGGGGGAAGAGAAAACAAAGCCAAGTTTTAAAAATTCACCCCGTACTTACGAGTCGTTTCAATAGAAACCTGAGCCCCAACAATTCTTCCGAAGGCTGCTCTGCGGGTCATAAATACAATCTGAAGTCTAAAATAGATCTCCTATCACGTTAGGCAGAGCACTCACATTTCAGGCTTGCAGCTTCTACTTGGGTAAACAGTTTTACAACTTGTAGAACAAACCCTGGCTAAAATTAACTGCAGTCCCGGACAGCAGGCAGGAACACGCTGATTTGCATCATGTGTGCAGGGATTTATTCTCTAGGACAACATCGGTGTCCTCTTAATGGGAAATTTGGCGGAGGGGCGTGCACCGAGAACAATGCGCAGCACCGTGATTATGCTAATTACAGAATCCCAGCCAGCAGCTCTAACTTTGTCTTTTAAGTTGTTTTTGCAAGTACTGACAAAGAGAAAGGGCTGGCTCCTCCGCGCTACAGGCACTCACAGGGTTTTTAAACACATTCAAATCAGGCAAACTTTTGGCAACAAGGTGGCAGCACTGCTTGCTTCTCACCAGCAAAAACGGGGTGGGGGGGAGGGGGGAGGAAAGAAGAAAAAGATCGAAGAGGGCTTCAGTCATACAATTAGATGTCTGGGGTGAAGTTTTAGTCTTGTGAATCACGCAATATATAGATATTGATCCCATGTGTCCACGCTGACCACGAATAATGATCAGGGAAACGATCCCATTTTCTTTATTTTGCGCTAACTTAGGTTCCGCCTTTTCTCATTTTGCTTTTCTGCACCCCTAGGGAGTTACCGAAAGGATCCTGGACTCACTAATAAATGACGGCTGAGAAAAAACATCTAAAATATTTGCAAGAAGCAACATCCTTTGAGAGAAATATTCTGAAATGGATTGGGCCGCCAGTGTTCTGATGGAGGAAGCAATGACGATTCAGCTCAAGCTGAAGTGAAGGACCTCCCAAGGGGAAACTAGTTGATATGAATGGAACAGAACTGCTTGGCTCTCCAAGGGCTGGCTAGGCGTAGTAGTGGAGGGAGCACAGAATTTGGAATCCGGAAGATCTGAATTCAAATTCTGCCTTGGACACTTACTAATGATATGATGATGCACCAGTCACTTAATCTCTATGCCTCAGTTCCCTCAACTGCAAAATGGGGATAATCATAGCACCTACTTCAAAGGGTTTTTTATGAAGATCAAATGAGTTCACATATAAAGTGCTTTGCAAACTTTAAATCACTATATAAATGTTATTATTGTTATTATGATCTCCTTGGTGGGTTTGTTTTTAAAGGCCAACCTCTTATGAATCTTGCTCTCACATTATACTTTATAGACTATTTCCAAGTACTCCAAAAGCATTAATTAAAACTCCAAACACTTCTGTGAAGTATTAACATCCTAATTTTTACAGATGAGTAAACTGACATGGCAAGACTAAGTCATCGTCCCAAGGTTTCATTGGAAATCAGTGGTTGGGTTTGTACAACAAACCAGAGCAGGCTTGACATTTCCTCAGTATTAGTAATTTGGTTATAAAAATCTAAGGTTCTTTGAGTCATTTTTTTGGCTGGTTGAAAAAACATCACCAATGTGGACAGACTTCAAGAGCTGCCATTCTATGGAAATTCTCAAATCCCAGCTAAACCAAAGGCTTAAAAATACTTCCTCTGCCAGTTTCTTTCAGTGATTTTCTAAATGTGTGCAGAGGACCAGTGGGTCCTTCAGTTGGTTCACAGGTGGGTTGGCTGTGGTTGAGAGCCAATTTAAAATATGTTGTTGCCAATACCCAGTAGGGGGCAATCTGGTAATAAGAATAGCTGGCAATCATGTGAAGTTATACCAAGTGCTTTATCCACATTATCTCCTGAGGACCAAAGAGAGCACTCAGGCTGACTTTCATTGGCAGGGGCTGTTAGGCTATCGTCACAACTTTCTCTGGATGCTGTACTGGCTATCGGCCTTAGGAGTTAGTGGCCAGTGTGGACTGTATATATAATTTTTTGTATATTTTGTATTTTCCCTCAGTACTTGCTTTTAGATGACATATGTTCTAATCCATCCAAGATTCTGCAACCATAGGTTCAAATCCCACTTAATTCCACTTAATACCTTCATACTAAAATGGGGAGATGTCAAAACATCAGACCTTTTCTTTTAAAAAGTTCTCTGCTTCAGGATCATCCAAAATTTTTACTCATCAGAAATTTACTTATCAGAAATAGTTAGAAATACTAACTGGCATAAAGCAAATCATAAAGCCATTTTTTACACACTTGCCTACTCCTTGCTAATTTTTTATTCTCCAATTCTGCCTTTAGCTCTGTAGTTGACCTTTTAAACCCAAACTCAAATTATTTCCCCAACCCAGAAAAGGTATGAAAAATTTTCACCTTGGGCTATTCATGTCATGAATGTCTCTATATTTAGCATGAATTGGGAGCTAGAGGAAGTAGACAACTTTCTACCCATTCCTGAGCTAGTTTTTCATAGCTTGACTCCATTTTTAAACATAAACCACACCTATAACTACATTCCAGAGCCCTAATAGGTTTGTTGTTGGTTTTTTTAAAATCAGCTACCATTTTGGATTTGGCCATATGAATGTCATGTATCCATCCATATGCAAGACAACTGAGTTGGGTGCCATTTTGTTCTTAGCGTGAATAATTTATACCATTTCTATTTTTAAAAAGGTTCTATTTTCCTTTCACTAATTCTGTAAAGTTTTGAAAGCCATTGCTGGTACTTTTTTTTATCATGTGAGTTCATAAGAATTCTGCATTCCTTATCTAATCTTGACAAAAATTTGAGCAACAGAGACCAAAAAAGGGAAGCAAAGGAGGTTGAAAAGAGAGAGAAGGAACAAATAAAAGGAAAGAAAAAGAGAATTTAGGAATGGGAAGAGACCTATAAGGCAAAAAAGGAAAGAAAAAGAGAAAGTCAAAGAAGAGTTAAATTTGCCTAAGCCTATTGACTAAGTTGGTTTGGGCACATACATGCTATTCACTGAGGATGTCAACATCATTTATTTCAACCCACTGAAATATGCTTTTCATTTTCAAATTTCAAAGTGTATTTTTGAAATTAAGATTTATTTTGTCAAAAAATTCTAAGGATTTTATGTAAGCCCAAAAGAATGAGTTGAGTTTCAGAAATTGGCTTTGAAACCATAGAGGTGCCAATCAATGTAATAGCTAGAGGGAATGTGGGCTCTCAACACTGGAACTCTGATCTGGGATGAAAAAAAAATATACACCTTCATTTTGACAAAATTCTAAATGAATTGATGAATTATGAATGAGCAGAAAAGAAACATTATTCAGAGTATTCCAAAGGCTTCACCAAACTGCTAAAAAATTCTACAAAACAAAAAAAGATTCCAGAGGTAGAGACTAAAAGTCCTCTTGACAATGAACATTTATCAAACTGGATTATCTTTATTTTTTTAGTTCTGACTTATGTTATTTGAAAATATTTAAAGCTCAAATAGCAAATCAATATTTATTTTATTGTTGTGGGTCCTATTTCTCACATAAATTAAATGAAGTTGTTTGTGTTCCAATTAGCATGGGAGCCAATAATTAATATCTAATATTTAGACAATGTTTTAAAATAGTCAAAATATGTATAGAGTCTTCTACAATCTGAGGAAGATGGTGGGAGGGAAGAGAAATAAATACTATGCTAAAAGTATTATAATTTCAATTTTACAAATAAGGAAAAAGGGATCAGAGGGTTTAAGTGACTTGATGATAGTAGCACAGAAAATAAAGATGGGAAGTGAACTCAGTGCTAACTCTAAGCCCAGCATTTATTTTTACTATACCATGTTGCTTCTCAAAGATAGGAAGGTAAAACTTTTGGGGTTAACAACTGTTTACAGCCATTCAATTGCTACTATCAAACTTTCAGAAGTTCTTCTATGAAAGGGAGAGCTACTTCAGGCAACTCTGCAGATAGATCAACTTTACTTCTTAGGTGCTTATCAAGAAATTGGGTGAAATTAACATTGAGATTGATCCTAGGGGCCAGAAAGTATGGTACCCTTGGTCTAGGTGAAGATTTTAAACAGATTATGAAGCTAGAGACCTCAGATGACTTAGTTTAGTGGCTTTCAATTGTTCCAGTTCATTGAGGTAGCTCTTAAAGAGTTCCTTGAAAATAAAGTCTCAACATGGCAAACATATCTAATTAGACTGCTGCAAAGTATCATGGACTCATGTCCATGTTGAGTTGAAAGGAACCTCCATCTTCAGTTTCTACCCCCAAAATGAGCTAAATGAAAAGGCTCAAAGGTATCAAACAATGAAGAGGGATTCCACAACTGCAAGAAGTTTAAATGCCATAAATCTAGGTCATGCTTTTCTATCCAAGCACACTGAAATCATTAAAGATAGATGTAGATGTAGTATCTAATTCTTTAAGTTCTCAAGGAGAATAGATCCTTTTTTTAAAAACTGTTACACTATATATTTTACACTGTTACACTATATCAATCAAATAGCAAGTACTCATTAAGCACTTGCTATAGGCCAGACACTATGGTAGGTAGATAATGAGAATATAAATACAAAAAACAAAACAATCCTCCACAAAGAGCTTATCTATCAACAGCTGTATGCAACAAAGATATAATGGCAACATTTCATTTTTAAGTGGCTATATATCTATTGGTATTTACTTCCTTGGTCCGTAATTTAAAACATTAATAAAATCATGTTGTTGGCTGGATAGTGAGTAAGTGTCCAGAGAATGTTTAGTTTACATTTTGGTAGTGTTGGGAAATGTTACTAATTTATATATAAAAGAACTCAATTTTATCATTTAAAACAAACTGGTATAATTCGTGAGGATCCCATCTGTCTTTTTTTTTTTTTTTTTTTTTAACCCTTAACTTCTGTGTATTGGCTCCCAGGTGGAAGAGTGGTAAGGGTGGGCAATGGGAGTCAAATGACTTGCCCAGGGTCACAAAGCTGGGAAGTGTCTGAGGCTGGATTTGAACCTAGGACCTCCAGTCTCTAGGCCTGACTCTCAATCCAGTGAGATACCCAGCTGCCCCTAGTCTGTCTTAATATAATAGACATCAACTAAGTATTCCAGGTTTACCTACACCTGCAAATTACACAAAATCTTCTAGACCAACAGTTTATTTCTCAAACTTCCATGGTTCATTTTTCATTGTTTAGAATGAAATGTGTTAATTTGCCCAAAGGTGAAAGATAAAAATTCTTTAAGTGAATTCTAATTTTGATTTTGATAAAGATTTGATGTAATATAACATCATACATCATTAAATTATATCTTATCTTATAATGCCCACTCTAATATTTCATGATGACAAAAGATGATTCTTGATTTTTAACAGTTATCTTAGTGAAGAACAAATTCTGGATAGTTCTACCAATGTGTAAAGGCTTCACATCTTATCTGGGCAAAATGAGTGTGAAATCTGTTCTTCTCAAGACCTGCCCAGCTAAGAGGGGAGCATCTTAGAATGGCTAACCACTAGATGTTAGTTTTTCTTGCCATAATGACTCCCAAAGGCTGTTTATTAAAGTTTAGTTGTTAGATGATCAGTGGAAGAAGTACCCACACTGAAGAAATCACATATCTTTCAAAATATCTAAATGTGGTTTAATAAAAATAGCTAACATTTACATAGGGCTTTCTGTGTGCCAGACACTGGGCTAAATACTTTACAAATATTATCTCATTTGATCCTCACAACAACTCTAAAAGCTAGGTATTATTATTATCTTCCTTTTACAAATGAGGAAATGGAGACAAAGAAATATTAAGTGACTTATCCTAGGTCATACAGGTAGTAAGTGAGGCTTAATTTGAATTCAGATCTTTTAGACTTCAGGCTCTGTGCCGTGTGCATTATGGTCCCACCTAGCAGCTGTTTTTCTTTCTAACATAACTGTTAATGTAGGGGTACTAATATTATTATTATTACAATATTAATATCAATAAAGCAATGCTTAGTTCTCTTAAAAGAATCCTGGAATCATACTAGTATCTTTATTCTTAACAGGTATAATTGGTATTCTCATTCATTAAAAAATATTGATAAAGTACCTGTTGTACGGAAAACATTCTACATTGGCAAGAAGTGATATAGGGTATAAAACCTATCCTCAATCTAAGAAGACAGGAACATACAAATATCTTAAACAAAAGGTAAGAGGTATGAAAATTTGTGCCAGATGAATGGCACAGATTAAGTGCTAAGTAGAAACAAAGAGGAGGGAAGAAGATTAGGTTCTGGTTGGTGTGATTAAGGAAGGATTTGAGCTGGGCCATAAGGAACAAGTTAGGCTTTTGGAAATGAATTGCAGGCAGAGGGATGACTTGAGTGAAGGTGATAAAGTATGTTTTTAATGAGTGGTAAGTAGTGTGGATTGGCGAAAGCCAACTTCTCTGTTCCAGACAAGGGGAGCAGTACAAAAAACACTCTAATGCTTGTCTGGAATGTACAAAGAAGCATGTACAGAAAGCATGGCAATGTGCCTATGCACCCTCCCAAAAGACAAACTGTTACCCAACAGCAGGGAAAAATCGACACACCTCTCCTTTCTCTATTCGGAAATTTATGTGTTCCTATCCTATTAACCTTCTCTCACTAGAGGAGCTCATCGATTTCAAACCCACTACTATAGATAAATTGATAAATTTGAAATTGGTGAACATATCCATCTCCCAGGAAAACAAAGGGAGCAGGACATCAATATAATACTATGTTATAATGATGAATAAAAATTAAACATGAGCTCAGTAAATATGATCTAAATTTTTGTTTCCCAATTGGCATGCATCCTAATCTAAAGTAAAAAGAAAATACCCTCCTTAAAGTACACTTTATACTTTTGGAAAAGAGTTAGTCATAAAGAAATCAAAAGCTCCTTATTTCAAAAGGTGGTATAAGTAAAACCTCACTAATTTATCTTAATTGTGGTAAATGTTAACCTTATTTAGAGGAAAATAAAAGTGAAAGAATATTTTTGTAACTATAGTTTTATTAAAAGTCCATCATAAAGGAATGAGTTGGTTAGGGGAAAAAAAAGTACATTGTAGGGGCAGTTAGGTAGTCCAGTGGGATAGAGCTGGACTTGGAGACAGGAGGTCCTGGTCCAAATTTGGTCTCAGATACTTCCTAGCTGTGTGACCCTGGGCAAGTCATTTAACCCCAATTGCTTAGCCATGATCACTCTTCTGCCTTGGAATCAATACATAATAAAAGTTCTAAGCTGGAAGATAAGGATTTTTTAAAAAGTACATTGTCAGGTCCTCAAAGGCAGAGGTCATGTTTTATTCACCTTTGTAGCCCCCAAAGCATCTAACTCAGTAAAAAGAAAATGCTTAATAAATTGAAATTCCTAAAAGCACAGGTCTGACCATGTCATCACTCCTTTGCAAAAAGCTTTGGTGGTGCTTCCCAATTGCCTTGAAAATCAGACAGAAATTCTGTCTGGTATGAAATCTAACTCTGGCCAGTCTCTCTAGGCTAAATGCATGTTATATCCTCCTTACATGCTTGACTTTCCAGCCAAACTGACCTTATTCCTATTCTCTGGTAGTAGCATTCTCATCTTTCCATGTCCTCTATTTTTGTTTTTAAACTCTTACCTCCTGTCTTAGAATCAACACTGTGTACTGTTTCCGAAGTAGACCGGTAAGGGCTAGGCACTGGGGGTTACGTGATTTATTCAAGATCGCAAAGCTGGGAAATTTCTAAGGCCAGATTTTAACCCAGGATCTCCCCTCTCTAGGCCTGACTCTCAATTCACTAAGCCAATCAGCTGCCCCTTCTTCGTGCCTTCTTACAATCTAACCCCCCAGAAACAGAATGATCTCACTCCTTACCTCCACCTTTGGGAAACTAGTTCTCTTCAAAGATCCATTCGAGTATCCTCTCATCCAAGAAGCCTTTCCTGATTCACCCCCTTGCAAAGACTCTGCCCCTAACTGTGAATTTCTTGCCTATATACTATATTTACTTATTTGTGAAGATGTTGTTTCCCTTAGTGGAATGTAATCCACTGGGTAAGGAATTATCTCACTTATGTATGTGTATGTCTGGAATCCAGCATGGCATCTAGCACATACTATTTATCTAGTGCACACTTTGTGCCAGGCACTGGTGTAAGTTTTACAATTATTATCTTGCTTAATCCTCACAACAACCCTAGGAGGTAGGTAGGTGCTAGTCCTGTCTTCATTTTACAGATAAGGAAATGGAGTCTGGCTGAGGTTAGTAAGTTACTTGCTCAGGGTCCTGTAGGATAGTCTTGAGGCAACACTTGAATTCAGGTTTTTCTGACTCCAAGCCCTAGGCTTGGGCAGCCTCACTGGCAGGAAGCTTTCAGGGACTGTCTCTAGGTTAAAATACAAATTCCTGTTTGGCATTTAATGTCCTTCAGCAGCTGCCTTTAACCTGTCTTTTCAGATGCATTCAAGCCAAACTGGTCTATTGATTATTATTCCTGCCCTGTGACTAGATCCCACTGCTGGGCCTCTTCCTGGCCACAGCAGTTCTCTCCCATTCCCCGTGCTCCTGAAAGGACTATAAGGCAAGTTCCTTAACGCTGATCTATCTCTGTTTCCTTATCTGTAAAGGGATGACTGCATGGGCCTCCCAGGGCTGTTGTGACAGCCCGCCTCCTCCACATGACTTGGCATTGACTCTGTACGTAGGTTCTATTTACCTGTGTTTAAAGGTTGTTTTCCTCTGATTGAAAGTTAACACCTTGTGGGCACCATTGCTTAGCCCTTGCTGCTCTTCTGCCTTGGAACCAATACATGGTATTGATTCTAAGCTGGATATATTTATATATTAATATATGTAAATATTAATATATATATATATTTGTTAAATTAAACTAATCTGCAGGACAGCTCTGAGAGGTCCAGATGTCCCTGCTACTTCAGTGTGAACTAAGCTTCTACTCTCTTAGTCCCTTCCCCACCTTTTCATGAGCAGAACAGGCACTCAAATGAGGCTGGACCTACTACTAACCATCAGGATTTCACTTAATATTACAGTGATACTGTAGAAATAAACATTTCCTATGAATAGCCAAATAGTTTTTTTGGTGACATTTAATTTTGTTGAGAGCATTGAAAAATCACCAGAAAGGTCTCTTGAAATGGTTTTGATGTGCTATCCAATAGTCAATTTTAGAGGAAACTTAAAAATGATTTCTCTTCCTTCACTGTTCCCTCTTTGCCCCCCCAAATACTAAGAACTGATTTGGGGTAGGGTTAAGGGAAGGGGTTGGTGTTCTTTTGACAGAAGGAATATAATACATAACAATCTCCTCCAGGGGGCAGCCCGACCTTGTGCTAGAATAAACACTAAGAAACTTACCTAAAGCATACAACTTTCCCCATCAAAAAGAATGTTCCAATACATACCCAGTGTTCACAGTGGAAACAATTTTTTAAAATAAAAAGAATAAGGACCGAATTTTCTGAGAACTACCTGTGACTGTGGCCACTATGCCATTTGGGGATAGCCAGAGAGAGAGGCCCCTTTGAAGATGAATGAATTCATGGAAAGAGAAATAAACTCACAATATGGCAATGTAGATAATAGAATTTAGAATGAAAAATAGCTCCCCCCCTTCCCCCCCAAAAAAGAATAGGGTAGCTCTAATTTTTGGTCTTTCATTTTTGCGCAAGTACAAACTACCACTAAGGTGACTGTGTCTTCACCTTCTGATGAGTCTATTCCTTTGGCATTCTTTTGCCTTTCCTTCCTCATCCATTTTAGGTTCCAACGATTTTTATGATAGATTGTTTGTTTTTTTTTAACCTTCACATTCCTACCTCTAAGGACATTTGAATTTTCTGATCATTTCCGTCTATATCTTTCAAAACAAAAAGTACTTGGTCTCAATAAAGCACAAATTTTTCTGTCATATGCAGATAGAGGATACAGTGAGGAGTGAAAATAATTCCTCATATCCTCACTCAATAAAAGGCATTCCCCCCTCATTTTCAATGGGAATAGATGGTAGTACAGAGAAGTTCATTTGTTTATAAATTCTAGCCAGTTTCTGATTTAAGCAAGAAAAATGTTGTCATTATTCAAGATTCTTAAATAATCATCAAAAATAAGAGTGGTATTCCATTAATTAATTGTAGCCAGCCTATGAGAAATGTCTATTAAATTAATATTTCACATTTCCATAAGTCAGGGATTTATCAGAATACCTATAAATATCAACTGACAAATAAGTAGTAAACTAGACTTTAAATGACATTTTACATAGTGTTTTGACTGTTGAATGTACTGTTAATGTGAATTTGTTTTCAATACTACTGTGAGATGGTTGCCTAGGATGCCAGTTAAACTAACCTTATTCATTTTAAACTGTTGATGTTTGTGATTTTGCTGTGTAGTCACTGATTTCAGGTATACTTTGGCTGATTTTCACAAGTGATTTCAAAATCTCCAGCCCCAGGGAGGAATACAACCCTATGTCAGAATCTATGTCAGAACCTAAACTGGTATCACCAAGAGATACTTCACAAAATTCCACCAGCCTCTGACATCATGGAATTGGAGATATCTTGGATTCTTCATAAGGAATTTGGGAAAGAAGGAAATAGAAAGCCAGGGCAAGAGGTGGAGAGTCAAGTTCACTCTGGGGGTCTTTATCTAACTACCATTTGGACTGTGTTGAATTAATGGATTGCACTCCTTGGCTCCTTCCCACAAAGATTGTCAGCTGTCATTTGTAGTTGCAGGGTCTTGCTGAGGGTTAGTCAAGGACTAAGGGATAACTAGGTGGGATGAATTCTGTCCTTTCCTCCCTATCCCAGGATGGAAAGAGCTCCACCCCTTTAAACAAACTATTTTTCTGAAATCACTTCATTCTTCTCCCTAAGGGGAAAAGAGTCTAAGCAGGGAAAGCCTGTCAGGTTTCTGCAGTCAGAAGCATTTGGATTGGCTGTTCTATTCCCAAGGAACTGTAGCATCTCCTCAGAGCCTTCCTATGGGGTGTATATTTCCCTCTATATAAAATCAATCACGTTTGATGTCAGCTATAGTAATAGAAGTTGGGAAATTGGGTAGTTCTGGAAAAAAAAGCAGAATGCACAACCAGCACTTAGCATGAAGGACCAGTGGAGAGGCTGCACCGATGACTGTCTCACCCCTGGAGAAGATGTAAAACTGCATGATATTCTGCTAGTTTTCCTTAGGGTAATATACAGGAGAAGTAATGAGTCAGGAGAGACTAGGAATATAATGGGAATCAAAGAAATATGCCCTGGACCAAAAGAAGAGATAAATATATGTGTGTGTGTGTGTGTGTGTGTGTGTGTGTGTGTGTGTGTGTGTGTGTGTGTGTGACAGAGAGGGAGACAGAGAGAGGAAGGGAGGGAGGAAAAGAAGGAGAGAAAGGGGTGAAGGGAAAGAGTGAGCAAGCACTTTTTATGGGATCCATATTAGGCAAACACCTAGGTTCCCTTCCTCTCAAACTATATTATAATACACAAGGGGGCACACACAGTTTCTAGGTAAGCAACAAGTGGGAATCTTCCTTTAACTTCCCTTACATCAGATAGTAGGCAAACCCCTCTAACTCTTCTTGCTAGATTTAATAATCTTTACATCAGCAATTCCCCAAGCCCCCAAACAATAACCACAACAATCATATTCAAAGTATTTAAGGCAGGCACTTGATCATTGTTACAGTTACAAAAGAACAAACCACACCCAAATGATTATAGGCTAGAAAGTCTTAAATAATTCTGAGGAACAATTGGGGGGTGGGTTGAGGGAAGTCTGCCTAAAATAACAAAGGGGATTAGACAATAACTAAAATGAGTATTCCAGGGAAGATATCAAATTCAGAAATTTATAATAATAAGAAATTTATGATATAAATAGTTGCTTGAAATAAATAGTTTTTTCAGCATGAAAACGATTCTTTGCCGTTTAAACATATATCTTCATTGGCATTATCATGTGCCAAGTAAAGAAAACAATCAAATCTGAAGTTCCAACAATGTACCCATCTTTGCCTCCTGAAAGACCTGATGACCTGAGCATCATTTTCCTCCACCTCCTGCAGGAAGCTCTTCCTGATTCCCTAGTTGTTAGCACTTTCACTTTCCTCAATTATCATGTTTTTACTTAACTGTTTCTATGTGGCATCTCCTCATTTAGATATAAACTCAGAGGGCAGAGGCTATTTTTCCTTCTGTTTCTGTATTCCTAGAACCTGCCATAGTATTTACAGAGGCTTCATAAACACGTGTGCTATAGGATTTCATTATAATGTTAAAGATTATCTTAATTATGATAAATACCTTTTTAAAGACACTGCTCATCTGTGATCAGTTTATAGACATTTGAAACTTTGGCTCTGAACTTTCCTGTGCCAGAGAATGAGTAATATTTATCTCATTCATTCTCGTTTTCTTCACAGTTGATAGTATTAGAAGGGAATGGGGAGGAGGGGGCAGCTGGGTAGCTCAGTGGATTGAGAGCCAGGCCTAGAGACGGGAGGTCCTAGGTTCAAATCCGGCCTCAGACACTTCCCAGCTGTGTGACCCTGGGCAAGTCACTTGACCCCATTGCCCACCCTTACTATTCTTCCACCAAGGAGCCAATACACAGAAGTTAAGAGTTTAAAAAAAAAAAAAGTAAGAAGGGAATGAATTAGAAAAGTTTAGAATGCCTTATAGGAATTTTCTTCCACATCCAACAAACCATGTTTACTTGATAATTTTTTTGTGGAGTCAACTGTTGGCCCACTGGACACAGTGTGGGGCCTGGAGTTAGGAAGTTTTGAGTTCAAATGTAGTGCCAGATATTTACTAGCTGTGTGAGCCTGGACAAGTCATTGTTTGCCTCAGTTACCTTAAATGTAAAATGGGGACCACAGTAGCACTTATCTAGCAAGGTTGCACTTGGCACAGTCCACAGATGCTAAATAAATATTTATTTCCTTCTCTTTCCTCCTATTTCCTCTCAAGTATTTTTCACGCATTTCCCACAGCAAGATACAGTGATTAAGTGGCCGATTTGAACCTCATTAGATTTATGATTAAGACAGGAATTATAGAACAAAATTTAACCATTTTGTACTACGTAATAGTAGAAGGAATTGGACAATTCTTGGTCATCCAGTCTAATCTCCTATTCAATTTAGGAAGTAATTCCTTCTAAGGTGACCCTTCAATAGCTACCTAGCCTTCACTTCTTTTCCCATTCACCTATGGTCCTCCTGACTTCTTCAGCCCTAGGAGAGCTCTTTGGTCTGGACCCTCCTCCACTACTGGGGCTGGAGCAGAGAGCTCCTCCTAGAATTGCCCCTTAAGGAGGGCAGCTGCCAGGCTATACTAGCTGTCTCCCCAATGACACATATTTTCTCTACTCCTTCCTCCCTAAGCTTCCTTGTTTCTTCTATGTGTTGTCTTCCCCCTGGATAATACAAACTCCTTGAGGATATGTCTTTTGCCTTTCTTCATATGCTCCAGTACTTATTTAGCAAGGTGTTTGGCTGTAGTCAATGTTTAATAAATGTTTTCTGACCAATTGACTTGAATAACTCTAGTGAGAGAGCCCAGAAATTCACAAGGCAGCCCATCACAAATGTTGGATAGCTCTAATAATTAATAATGTTATTACAACTTACAAATTTTTCTCACAATTCAGTAAGGCGGGTAACATAAAGATTATTATCCTTATTTTACAGAAAACAGGCTCATAAAGATTTTTGTTTAATCCCTACTGCCTGTCTTAGAATCAATGTGAAGTTTCAGTTCCAAGGCAGAAAAGAAATAAGGTCTAGGCAATTGGATTAAGTGACTTGCCCAGGTCACACAGCTAGGGAGTATCTGAGGCTAGATGTGAACCCAGGATCTCCCATCTCAAGGCCTGGCTCTATCCACTTAGCCACCTTGCTACACCTAAAGAGACTTGCAAAGATTAAATGACTTGCCCAAGGTAGCATCATTAAGTGCTGGAGCTGGGAGTAAAAACCAGACCCTTCAGACTTTCAGTTCTGGATTCTTTCTAATACACCATCCTGCTTCTTTATATCAAGTCAAAAATCTATTTCCTAAAAGCTTCCACACTTTTGTCCTATTTCCATACAACACAGAACAAATCTATTTCTTACATGTGGCAACTGGTCAAGCCTCTGAAAATAGCTTCACATGTCCAGTTCCTTCAACAATTCCTTAAAAAACACTTTATTAAATAAATGAGTGTTCTCTAGAGCTGCCTTCATTAAGTCACCCCTTTTGGAACACCCTTCCATTTGTCAGTGGCTCTCTTAAAAGTGAGATGCTCAATTTTTTTTTTTAAAGCCTTAACTTCTGTGTATTGGTTCTTTGGTGGAAGAATGGTAAGGGTGGGCAATGGGAGTCAAATGACTTGCCCAGGGTCACACAGCTGGGAAGTGTCTGAGGCCAGATTTGAACCTAGGACCTCCCGTCTCTAGGCCTGACTCTCAATTCACTGAGATACCCAGCTGCCCCAAGATGCTCAGTTCTGAACACAAAACTAGTCCAAGGTCTAGCAGAATTATTTCTGAAGACCTGAGCATGACATTTCAATTAATGCACATTAAGAAGGTAGAAGCTTTTAAAATAGCTCCATCACCCTGTGCACATATTCACTGAAATAGGAGGGCAAAGCCAAGATGGTGGTGTAGCAGCATGGGAACCGAGAACTGCTCTGAGAACCTTCTCAAATCCACCACCTTAAAATAGGGCCTCAAAATGAATAATTGAGTCACATAAGCAGCAAGGGGTCAGAGTGAAGTAACTCTCCTGCACAGAAAGGGGAGCCCGAAGTAAAATAGTGCAGAGAGGAATATAAGTCACTCATCCTGTAATAGGGAAAAATTAGATAGTTATATAGATATATATTTAAGGTGTGGTCGCTAGGAATCAATCAGATCTAGACTGATTCCATAATTAAAACAGACCCAAGTCAGTTTGGGTTTTATGGTATTTTATTTACAATAGGAAGGTTGAAGGTAAGGAGAGAGAGAGAGAAACTCTGGTCTGGACCAGCAGAGGTCCAGACCGAGTGAGAATTAAAAGATTAATTAAGTTAGGCTACTGGCCACAAGGCCTTAGCAATTAGAGAGGTGAAGAAGCCTTCTTGAGGTAGAGACTCTGGAAAACACCAAGGTAGGCCAAGGAAATCAGCCTAACTTATTCACGTGACAATTCAGAGGGGAAGCTGCCTGAGGTCTCAGCCGAGATCCTTCAGCACCAAGTTTAAAGGGCGAACTGCCCAACAGGAAGTTTACCATCATATTTGAAAGATAGCAGCTTTCGTCACTTCCTGTGGGTCCACCTCTAATTCAAGTAGACAAATGGCAGCCTCAACACTGTTTTGGACTGCCCAAAGGGCAGTCCCTTGTTCTAGATTTGTTACTTATTGTCACGTGTGGGTAACTCATCTCCCCTCCCCACTAAGGGAGGTGGGGATGACTATCTCTGGTGGCTAGTTTTAACTATGAATGAGGGGTGAGCTAATTCCATTTACACAATTCCCCCACCTATTGCTCCAGGTTCCAAACCTGGGTCCAAGCCAAATTTGAGACCCCAGACTCTGCCTAAGCCAATAGCAGAGCACTCTACATCCACTCCTTGAAGGCACAAACCCTGGCACAAACCTGAAGCGAGGCCCTAAGTCTTTGATGCCTGGCCCATTCAAGCCTGCAGTGAGTTCCCAAACTCCATTATAGGGCAATCCACAGGGTACCAGGCCAGTGCAAGCCCAGTGAGGCTTGGAGCTTCTGTCCAAGCCAACAGTGAAGACCCAGAGCAAAGTAGTCCCTGCCTAGTTGGTGCTAGCCTAAGAGGAGGCCCAGAACCCTGCTCAAGCCTGCACTGAGGCCCCAAGCCCGAGGGCAAAGTAATTCAAAGCATCCTGAGCCTACAACTCATTAGCAGTCTGAATTAGCAGTGGGAAGTGGCTAACAGAACTCCTGGCTCACAGGTTGTCATACCACCTCAGAAGAACTGAAACTTGCAGAGGACCAAAACTAGAGCTGAGGGACGCTGGAGGAAAAAGTGATGTTTAAGAGTGTATCTTCTACCCTGAGAACAGAGTCCACCTTTAAGATAAAAGTAAAATTTAAAAAAAAAGTTACAAAAATGAGGAAACAGAAAAAAATATATATATAACCATAGAAAAATTTTATGGAGACAAAGAAAAGCAAGGCACAGACTCAGTAGGAGACAGTGAAATCTAAGCAGCTACAAGAAAAAACTTAAAAGAAAAATGGAAATTGGTCTGAGACTCTGGAAGAGCTAAAAAAGGAATTGAAAAAAATCAAATAAGAGAGGCAGAAAAACAATGGAGAAAAGAAATGAAAGTAATGCAAAAAGAAAATAGCTTAAAAAAACAGGATTGGTTAAATGGAAAAAGAAGCACAAAAATCCAAAGGTGAAAAGAGTTCTACAAAAAGTAGAACTGACCAAATGTTAAAGAAAGTTCAAAAGGTCATGGGAGAAAATCATTCTTTAAAAATTAGAATTGTGTGAATAGAAGCTAATGACTTCATGAGACATTAAGAAATAATAAAACAAAACCAAAAGAATGAAAAAAATAGAAGAAAATAAGAAATATCTCATTGAAAAAACAACTGACCTAGAAAATATATCCAGGAGAGACAATCTAAGAATTACTGGACTACCTGAAAGTCAAAAAAACTATTTCAGTGGAAGGGAGGATGAGAGTGGTGACAGAAAATACTTAAAGTGATTATGAAAGTCATGATCAACAATAAAGCCTGCACATCATATTACAAAAAAATTATCAAAGAAAACTGCCATGATATTCTTGAACAAGAAGATAAAATAGAAATTGAAAGAATCCACCAATCACCTCCTGCAATAAATCCCCAAATATCAACTCCTAGGAATATTACAGCCAAATTCAAGAGCTACCAGACCAAGGAGTTTACCTGTAAACAGCCAGAAAGAAACAATCCAAATATCAATAGAGCCACAGTCAGCATTACACAGGATATAGGAGCTTCTACGTTAAAAGACTGGAAGGCTTAGAAAATTATATTCCAGAAGGCAAAAGAACTAGGTTTACAACAAGAATCACCTATGCAATAAAAGTGACTATATTTTTAGGAGAAAAAAAATGGTCATTTAATAAAATAGAAGATTTCTAAGCATTCATGGTAAAAAGATGACCTAAAAAGAAAATTTCCTGTCCAAATACAAGATTCAAGAGAAAGGTAAATTCAAGAAGAAGGTAAATAAGAAAGAGAAACTTTAAGGGTTTTAATAAGGGATTCAATATTCTAAAGATATTTGCAACTCAAATTTTTTTTATCATTAGCAGAGCAGTCAGAAGGAGTATACTTGGATAGAAGGTATGGCAGTAGGCTATTTAGGATGACATACAGGGGGAAATAAATATATGAATAAACAAAAGGTGAAAATGAGGATTGCACTGAGAGAAAAGGGAAGAGAGAGATAAAATGAGGTAAATTATATCACCTAAAGAGGCATGACAAAAATTATTATAGTGGAGGGGAGAATGAAGGTGATGGCGAACAATACTTAAAAGTTAATGTTATCAGAATTAGCTCAGAGAGAGAATAAAAACCAGACTCTTTGGGATATAGAAACCTATCTTACCCTATAGAGAAGTAGGAGGGGAATAAGAAGGGAGGGGAGGGTAAAGGGGGAATTGGTGGGGGGAGATTAAAAGCAAAACACTTGTGTGGAGGAACAGAGTGAAAGAAGAAAGTGCAAGATCAAAAGGGGGGAATACAATGGAGGGGAATACACAAATGGTAATCATAACTGAGAATGTAAATGGCATGAACTCATCCACAAAATGGAAGCAAATAGGGCAGATTAAAAACTAGAACTCTACAATATGTTGTCTACAAGAAACACATTTGAGGCAAAGAGACAAACAAAGAGTAATGGTAAGAGGATGGAGAAGAATCTATTGGGCTTCAACTGAGATAAAAAAAATCAGGAGTAGCAATCATGATCTCAGACAAAACTAAAGCACAAATATTTCTAATTAAAAGAGGTAAGGAAGGAAATGACATCTTAATAAAAGGTACTATAGACAGAGAAGTAATATCAATACTTAACATATATGCATTAAATGGTATAGCCTTCAAATTTTTAAAGCAGAAACTAAATGAACATAAGGAGGAAATAAACAGTAAAACTATACTAGTGGGGGACTTCAACCTGGTCCTCTCAGAATTAGATAAATCTAACCAAAAAATTAAACAAGAAATAAGTAAAGCAAGTGAATGAAATTTTTGAAAAGTTAGATTTAACAGATCTCTGGAGAAACTGAATGGGGTAAAAAGGAATATATCTTCTTTTCAGCTGCACATGGTACATACACAAAGACTGACTATGTACTAGGGCATAAAAACTTCACAAACAAAACTTTGCAAAGAAAATTATAAATGATAAATGCAACTTTTCAGAAAATAATGCAATAAAAAGGATAAGGGTTTACAGAAAGATTAAAAATTAATTGGAAACTAAATAATCTAATTTTTAAAAAGGAGTGGATCAAAGAACACATTATAGAAAAATAATTTCATTAAAGAGAATGACAATGAGAAAACAACTTATCAAAATTGATGAGATAGAGCCAAAGCAGTAATTGGAGGAAAATTTATATCTCAGAATGCTTATATCGATATCAATAAAAGAGGAAAAACAGATCAGTGAATGGGAAGCAACTAAAAAAAATAGAAAAAGTACAAATTTAAAAACCCCAATTAAAGACTAAATTGGAAATCCTAAAAATCAAATGATAAAATAATAAAATTGAAAGTAAGAGAACTATTGAACTAATAAATAAGATCAAGAGTTAGTTTTTATGGAAAAAAAACAACAAACAAAATAGGTAGAGCTTCAGTTAATTTGACTTAAAAAAAGGGTAGAAAAAAATCAAACTATAAGTATCAAAAGTGATTCTCTTGAATTTTGTATTTAGACATCAAAGTTTATGTTTAAGTCTGGTCATTTCTTCTGGAATACTTGGAAATCTTCTATTTTATTAAATGACCATCTTCCCCCCTGAAAGAATACAGTCAGTTTTGATGGGTAGATAATTCTTGGTTGTAAACCTAGGTGCTTTCTAGAATATCATATTCCAAGCCTTTTAGTCCTTCAATGTGGAAGCTGCCAGATCCTGTGTGATCCTGACTGTGGCTCCATGATATTTGAATTGTTTCTTTCTGGCTGTTTGCAGTATTTTGTCCTTGAGCTGGGAGCTCTTCAACTTGGTTATAACATTCCTAGGAGTTGTCATTTGGGGAATTATTTCAGGTGATCTATGGATTCTTTCAATTTCTATTTTACCCTCAAATTCAAGAAATTCAGGGCAGTTTTCTTGGATAATTTCTTGTAATATGATGTCTAGTTTGTGTGTGTGTGTGTGTGTGTGTGTGTGTGTGTGTGTGTGTGTGTATGTATTTGTTTTTGTTATGACTTTCAGGCTGTCCAATTATTCTTAAACTGTCTCTCCTTGACCTATTTTCCAGGTCAGTTTTTTTCAATGAGATATTTCATATTTTCTTCTTTTTTTCACTATTTTGATTTTGTTTTATTGTTTCTTGATATCTTGTGAAGTCATTAATTTCTATTTGCCCAATCCTAATTTTTAAAGATTGAATTTCTTCCATGACCTTTTGATCCTCCTTTTCCATTTGGTCCATTCTACTTTTCATGGAAGCCAACATGGATATTTTTTTTTTTTACTTCTTTTTCTGGTAGGTCAAGTCTGTTTTTTTTAAAAAAACTCTTTTCTTCATTGGATTTTTGTACCTTTTTTCCAGTTGACCAATTTTGTTTTTTTAAACTATTCTTTTCTTTTTATATTACTTTCACTGCCTTTTCCCATTTTTCTCTGACCTGTCATTCGATTTTGAAATCCTTTTTGAGTTCTTCCAGTGATTCAAACTATTTCCATTTTTCTTTGAAGTTTAGCATGTGGTTGCTTGGATCTCACTGTTGCCTACTGATTGTGTTTCCCTCTTTGTTACCATAAAAATCTTCTAGGTGTTTCTTTTGCTGCTTGCTCATTTTCTCAGTCTTTTTTTTTTTTTTTTTTTTTTGGCCTGTGGACTGGGAATTCTGAAAGTTGCTGGTTCTGTCTCCTCTATTGCTGGCTGGCAGGGAACTATTTTATCCTGGGGTTGGGTCTTCACTTCAGTGTAGGCTTGAGAGGGCCAAATGCTAGGAACTTCCAGGCTTCACTGTGGGGTGGTGCCAGGGCCTGGAACTTCAAGGGGATGGGTCTGGGGTGTAGGGTGCTCTGTTGTTGCTATATCCAGGGTCCTGGGATCCCAAAGTTGACCTATGCTCAGGCTTGAAACCTGGTACAGTAGGTGGAGGGGTGGTCAGCCAGCACTCCTTTGTGTGCAGTTTTGATTCTGGTTCCCCCTTATCCAGTGAAAATTGACTCTCTCTGCCTACTTTCACATTGTATTCAGCTGGAGAGCCCCCTCCATCTCACTACTGGTTTTTGACTCCTGTAGGTTTGAGGCACTTTTTAAAGATTGGTTTGGAAGAACTGTCAGAGTGGTTTCAGCTTTTGCTGCTACTAAACCACCATCTTGGTTCCACCTCAAAGTATCAAAAATGAAAAGGATGAATTTGTCACCAATGAAGAGGAAATTAAAGCAATCATTAGGAGCTATTTTGCCCAATTATATGACAATAAAATCTGACAATCTATTGAAATGGATCAATATTTACCAAAAATATAAATTGCCCAGATTAATGAAATAAAACACTTAAATAATCCCATCTCAGAAAAAA
Source organism: Gracilinanus agilis (assembly GCF_016433145.1). Lineage (NCBI taxonomy): Eukaryota > Metazoa > Chordata > Mammalia > Didelphimorphia > Didelphidae > Gracilinanus > Gracilinanus agilis. Next base: position 165,592,837 of record NC_058131.1, on the reverse strand, counting down.
AAAATTAAACAAGCCATCAAGGAACTCTCTAAGAGAAAATCCCCAGGGCCAGATGGATTCATAAGTGAATTCTATCAAACATTTAAAGAACAATTAATCTTAATATTATATAAACTATATGGAGAATAGGCAAAAAAGAAGTCCTATCAATGGCTTTTTATGGAGCAAATATGGTACTAGGAAGACCAAAAATAGAGAAAGAAAATTATAGACTAACTTCCTTAATGAATGTTGATGCAAAAAATCTTAAATACAATAGTAGAAAAAATCTTAAATACAATTGTAGAAAAGAGACTACTGTAATATATCAGATGGATTATTCACTATAACCAGGTGGGATTTATACCAGGAATACAAGTCTGGCTTAATATTATTAAAACTATCAGCAAAACTGACCATGTCAATAACCAAACTAACAGAAATCACATGATTAACTCAATAGATGCAGAAAAAACCTTCAACAAAATATAACATTCATTCCTACTGAAAACACTGGAAAGCATAGGAATTAAAAGGACCTTTCCTTAAAATAATAAGTAGTGCTTATTTAAAACCATCAGCAAGTATCATCTCAGTGGTGATAAATTAGAAGCCTTTCCAATAAGGTCAAGGATGAAGCAAGGATGCCCATTATCACCACTATTAATTACTAATGTACTAGAAATGTTAGCTTTAGCAAAAAGAGAAAAAAAAGAAATTGAAGGAGTTAAAGTAGGCAATGAGGAAACTAAACTATCACTCTTTGCACATAATATGATAGAATACTTAGAAAATCCTGGAGAATCAACTTAAAAACTAGCAAAGTTATAGGATACAAAATAAATCCACATAAATCATCAGCATTTCTTTATATTATCAACAAAATTAAATAATAAGAGCTAGAAAGAGAAATTCTTGACAATATAACTCTAGGCAACATAAAATACTTGGGAATCCATTTGCCAAGACAAACACAAGAAATATCTGAACACAATTACAAAACGCTTTTCACACAAATAAAGTTAGATCTAAAAAACTGGAAAAATATTAATTGCTTGTGGATAGGTCAAGTTAATATAATAAAAATGATAATTCTACCTAAATTAATTTACTTATTTAGTGTCATACCAATCAAACTACCAAAAACTATTTTATAGAAATAGAAAAAATAATAACAAAATTCACCTGGAAAAACAAAAGATCAAGAATATTAAGGGAATTAATGTTAAAAAAAAAAAAAAGGAGGATCCTTTGACTTTTTTGGACTGTCCAAGGAGTCCATAACACAAAAAAGAATAAAAATTCTTGGTACAGTCAATGAAGCCCTCCATATGCTTCTGCTTATAGCTGTACTGTATTTATCAAGTCCAAGAACAATGCATAGCCTCTATCTGAGAAACACACACACTGATTTTTAATATAAAAATATCATATATATGTGTATATGTATATATGTTTTTATATGCACACACATATATACATATACATCACCTACATATATATCACCTTGTAGAGATACCTCAGATAGACAATAAACAGGCTCTAGAAACTGAAAAGGACAGAAGACTGGGTTGTCTTTGAGAAATTTCACAATGCTTTTAAACATTCCAAGCTTCTCCTCTAAAACAAAGACCCATCTCTTTTAAACAATTCTATTCTTCCACTACTGTATTATGGATAGGATACCCTTGACTCCAAGGAGCTGAAATTGTGCGTTACCAAAAGAGTAAAGGAGAGGCACATGAAATCATAGTAGGCATAAGCTACAACACTTGTCCAACAAAGTACACAATTCAAAGAAGGCCTAAAAGATGTAATCAAGGAGACATTTGACCTGAAAATGAGGTGACCCAGTTATGTAGCAAAAGCAATGACAACTAATATTCCAAACTTACTCTTGAGGTTTCATGAGTTCTAGAAGTAACCCCAACAATACTGGGTACACTTTTCCATGGAGGATTTAAAGAAAAAGCATAGAAGCATTATTTTAGAACTTTCACAGAATGAGTGTGGATAGGGTTCAGTCTGCACCTATGGAGAGAATATCCACATCATTGAGACCAGGTCCATCATGGCATTATACTTTGCAATCATTGAATGCTACATGACGTGTTAATCAACTGTAGATTTAAAAATTAATATTCAATATCTCCAAAGTATAATATTTATAAAGATTTATTAATATTTAACTAGAGAGCTAGAGAAAACAGACAGTGCTTACCCAAGCACTCACCTCAAAGAGAAGAGGTAGAGCCGCGCGAACCAAAACTATATATACAGACAACATATATGAAAGGCAAAAGGAAGTTTGGGTAATGCAGTTTTTAGGGGTTCAAGATTTTCCAACTATACACAACCTATTTGAATCTGTTGAGGAATGAGAGATTTGCCGAGATTTTGTTTAAAAAGTAACAAATTTGCAGTGGAAAAATGTATGGGAGGCAATAAGTGGAGTGGAAAGGGCTGGATATGCAGTCAGAGAATGTGTTTTTCAATTCTAGCTCTGCCCTTTATTAACTATGTTATCTTAGAAACAAAATTATTTAACCTTGCTGGTTATTAGTTTTCTCACCCATAAAATGAAAGGTTTGGACTATATGACTTCTAAAGTCCCTTTCAACTAAAAGTTGATGAACTTCTTCAAAAGGAAACAGCAAATATAAAACTGGGCCAAAACTTGAAGATGGAGAAAATCATAAGCATAACAGTCGATAGAAACTTAAGAATTAAATAATCCAATAATGAAATCAACTCACCCAAAAAGGAACCCCCCCCCATAAATTAAATAATATTGCTAGGTTCAAGACAGCATTAAGGTACTGGGGAAAGTTAGGTGGTACAATGGATAGAGCACCTGGTCTGGAGTCAAGAAGATTCGAGTTCAAATCCAGCCTCAGGTACTTCCTGGGCAAGGCATTTAACCTTGTTTGCCTTAATTCTTCATTTGGAAAATGAGCTGGAGAAGGAAGAACAAACCACTCCAGGATCTTGCCAATAAAATCCAAATGAATCCAGAGTCAGACGTGACTAAAATAGCCTCATAACAAAAGATTGTTTCTGAAGCATTTAATTCTCCTCCAAACTCTTATAATAAAAGTAAAGAACCTTCTAATATCATCTCTTAAACTGTCTCTACAAAGTAGAAATCACTTTAAAAATAGACACAAATGAAATAAAACATTTTCTCAAACCAAATAAGACAGTAGTTATGGGGCTGTTACCAGGAACCACGAAAAAAGACACAGGTCTACTAAAAATTCCAGGGAGGAGAAACTAATATTGGTTATTTAATCCCAGGTCATTTAAGCCACTTCATACTCTAGCCAAACAATACTCTTAAAGGCTCCATATCTAAATCCTCCAAGTCTTCTTCCTCCATGACCCTGCCCAAGTCAATTTCTAAACCTGACCTTTGTCTGTTAAAATCTTATCTCATTTGAAGCCCAGACAAAATATCTTTGCCATGAAGCATTTCTTTTAGCCTTCCAGTCAGAATTTACTGGATGTGGACCTCACTTATTAAAACGTATTTGCAGCTTCTTTATATACTTACTATATACTATTTTTTATTACATTTCTTTTTTCACATATCTCTTTAAAGTAGGGAAGCCATATTTTAAAGACTAGTCCTTTGTGTGACTTCCTATATATAATTTATATCATATTGCTTATCTTCTAAAGGGAAGGGAGAGAATTTAAGAACTCAATACATTTTAAAAGGAATACTTAATAGTATCAGCACCTAGCACAATTCTCTAAACAGTTTTTGTTATTTTTTTAAACCCTTATCTTCTTAACATCAATTCCAAAACAGATAGGCAGCAAGGGCTAGGCAATGGGGTTGACTTGCCCAAGGTCAAACAGCTAGGAAGTATCTGATGCTATATTTGAACCCAGGTCCTCCCCACTCCAGGCCTAGTGGTCTATCTACTGTGGTACCAAGCTGTCCCTAAACATAAATTCTTAATAAATGTTGTTATAGAAATTATAGATGGGGAAAAATAAAGTGAAATTAAATATCAAAGAATTAGGGATTTAGCTTTTTTATTACTTTTCTGCTAAATAAAATTGGGACAAAGGAAAAGTCCCAGATGTTAATACTAGAAAGAATTCAATTCAATAAGCATCTATTAAAGGCTTACAATATGCAGGGTTATGCAAGTCCTGTGCTAGGTGCTGGGCAAAGACCTCCCCTACCAAGATGAATATTCCCTGACTTCAAGCAGCTTTCCTTCTGGGGGGCTGGAAGAGGAGGAGAGGGGAGAGAGTTGCTTGTAGACAAGGAAGTTGTTCATCCTTCATTTTCTGAGGACCAGTGACATCATGGGGTTAATATCTTGATTGCATGTGAATTGGATTTAAGCAAGGCAAAGCTGTACAAAGTCACCCGTCTCAATCTCTTCCAGAGGTGTTCAAATCCAGTGGCAAACCCACAGTCAGGATAACTGGTGATGGCCCAAGATGCAGCGGATGACTGTGGCATCTTTCCTGTCCAACCAAGCTCTAAGACCTCCACAATGCTTGCTTCAGCCACCTTTGTGGCCATTGTTCTCATCCACCCATTCTACTGGAGGAAGTCTTCACATCCTTAAGCAAACACCCCACTAACTCCTGGGTGGGTTGGAGCCCTTGCCAGTTACCCTCAACCTGCTTTTGTGTGTCTGCCGAGACAATTTTACAGGGGTAGGAGGCTGCTGACCACACTACAGCTACTGGGTGAAAGGCAGACACCAAAGGTGGGTGGGCAGCCCTCACACCAGAGGTGGTTGTCCTCTTGGCACTCCTCACACACGCCACACAAGAAAGGAAACACAAATCATATACGTCATGATTTGGGGAGGAAGAGGATGAAATGAATTAGGGGAAACCAGAAAGGCCAGGTGTAGCTAGGAGCCCACCAGGCAGAGGTTAAGGGGGAACACATTCTATATGAGGCCTAGTAGGCAGACAATATATACAAAGGATACAGCCAGCTGGTCAATATGACCTGGGACAGGGATGAAGGGTAGTAATGTGAAATGAGGCAAGGAATAAAATAGTAGGAAACTGTCTCATCCCCTAATATTTTAGTTCATATGCTTGGAACACTTACTAAAGCATCTTTGGGAAGGGTGAGGGTTGGGGTAGATGGGATACAAAATGTGCTCACATTTAATACTATGTAATTGTGTCTGAGAACACAACTAGAAAGCTTCTTGGGGCAACTGACTCCACACTGAGCCTTCAAGAGGCTCCAGCATTACAGGAGGTGCTGATGAAAAGGGAGTCTGCTCAGTAGGGGATTCGTGTATAAGAGCAGGGTAGGAGATGGCTCTGAGGGGAGCTTGCTGAGGCAGGGCCCATTTCATTGTCCTCATACTCTCAGCACCTAGCCCACTACCTTCTCTATATGACACTTAGCATGTATTGGATGGATGGCTTGATGACTCTTCTAACAGCTAGTAGTATGTTTTGGCTAGAATGTAGAGCCCACAAATGAGGCTAAGAAGATAAGTCTATGGTCTATGACCAGCACGCATTTCCTACTTCTGAGTTTTAAAAGGGGCTCTATAATTTCCTCCATTTAATATACACATAATGGATCTTAGAGGCTATAGTGACTTTTTTCATGCTTTCTGAGGAAATATTTCTGGTGACAATTTTCACCACTTTTTGTTGTTGGTAGGGAAATAGCATTGCTACCACCAAAAGCAAAATGTCCCATTAAAAACCTAGTATTTAGATCGGATAAATGAGTATATGCCCACTAATGATGGCTTAGCAGATTATAAGAATATGTGTTTATTGATAACCACTTTGGTCATCAAGGTACATTTCTATTTGCCACAGGCTCAGGGAGATGTGGATCATGAAATTTTGGAACAGTAAAATGGAAAAATATTTCTGCCCCTCTACTTCATCCCACCTTCAACTCATAACACATTAGAAGGCTTCAACTGATCACTTCTAGGTAAACAAAAAAGTGAAGAAAATGATTATACTATAGAATCTTTAAGGGAGAGATTATTTATTGTTCTATTTTTAAAGTGAATGAGAAAAATGCAACTCTACTCTTCTTACACATTCATAAAACTACTTGCAGAAGTAGTTGGGTGACACTTTTATGTCCTGGGAGGTTTGAGAAGTCACTCAAATCATATAGCTAGTTGAGTAATCCATTTAGTGAGTTGCTTGAAGAGAATTCATTTTTTTTGTATGTTCCTGCTTTCTAGTCATCTTGAACATCGATGTTGATGATTTCCCCAGAAACTGTGTTTATCTTAATCCAAGGGGCGAGGTACAGAGATCTCATTTCCCAAACAATCTTTTTTTTTTTTTTTTGAACTATAAAGGATCTGGAGCAGACTGTTCATACCATTTATGTCCATGGCTTCAACCTGATAAAAATCTGAAAAGGAATGCCCTCCAAACTTTTCCCCATTAGTGGACAATATGACATCTGAACATAAAAAACAAAAACCACAATTCTAACATGTTCATTGTCGAATCTTTATTTCTTAGTGTCTTTAAGAATTTCATGACAGTTGTAATTATTTCCAGGCAAGATCACTGAAGATTTTGACAAAAGGCTTTAACCATGGTTTGGATTAGGTTATACACTAAAGGAGTTCTTAATCTTTTTATGTCATGGACTTGTTTGGCTGTATGGTGAAGCCAATAGAACCCTTCTCAGAATAGTTCTTCTAAAGCCATAGAATAAAATACATAGCCTTATAAAGGAAATCAATTATATTAAAATAATTATAGAAATATTTGAAAGTTCCTCCCCAAGAGACCCCAGGTTATGAACCTCTACACTAGAGCCTAACTATAATGATTCTTAGGGTTTATAAGCAAAAATTGTAAGACAGACCATGTAACTATTGATAATTATGATATTATAGGATAACTAACCCCCCCCCCCTTCAATGAAATCCCAAAGAGGATTTCATAGAACCAAATTCTCCAATGTGCTGGGTCACAAAAGAGCAAAGGTCCAATGTTATGTTTTCAAGCAGAATGGATTCAAAGAATAATGTGATATTAAAATAGCAGGGTGGTTTAGTACAAAGAACAATGGAGATCTTGGGGTTCTAAGATTGACTTGGCTACTTTACAAGTTGTATAATTCTAGATGTTTCCTCAGCTATAAAATAAAATAAATTGTCTAAAACGCCTTTACAGCTCCCAAAAGCCATGATTCTAACAAGACATTGTACTTATTTTTCAAACTGATAATTTAAAGGTTTCTAATTTTCTTCCTTTTTAGAAGACTAATCCCAGTAAAATGGCACACATAGTCAAGAAATAGCTCTCAATGTTTCTTAAAACAGCTCTTTGCACCACCAGGCCCATTCTTTCCACCTGTTTTGATTTGAGAAGGAAAAAAAAAAGAATGATGATGGTTATGAGATTGATATACTAGAGCATGAAGCCATTATGGAATTCTTTTTTTTGTTAATTTAGTTCAGCTCAACACAACAAACATCTATTAAATGCTTATTATGTACAAGTGTGATGTGTTAGGTAATAAGTGTGTTAGGTGCTAAGGATATAACAATGAAAACCAACAGAGTCCTTAGCTCCAAGAAGCTCACAGTCTAATTAGGGAAATAAAATATGTAAATAACACAAAGAAGTACAAAGAACAGCTATCAATGTTATTTTAGTTAAACCCATTTCTGACTCTGAGGTTAAAACAAAGAACTCAGTTTGGTAAATTGACTATGAATCAATCTTGCCTAGTTTCCAGAGACTGGAGGACTGAATTTAAAAGAAGACAATCTAATTTGAAGAACTAGATATATACTCTCGGCCACTCTAGCCACTCCTAAGAACAGATAAGGGTTTTTACTTCTTTCCCAGAGATTTGAGTTTTAGGAAAAAATAAACAAGTACCTAGAACTATGGCTAATGTGTCTTACCCAAATGTCTGTCACTACTATTCTTCCTTTTTCTCTTGTATATCTATATAAACACCTTGTGGTCTGTAGTTAATTGGAAGTCCCAAGACTTCTGTGTATCTTTCCATATTAATCTGCCTACCTTGATCAAAGACCCTTATTACAACTAAGTTAGTAATTCTGTGTTTTTCAGGTTGACCTGGTACAATGTAAAGGTTGGACAAAGTGTTATAAGAAATTGAAAGATTATTTTTAGATGTGGGAAAAGCAAGAGCAGGGAAAACTTCACAAAGCAATTGACATACAAAAAAAAGTTGGAAAGGTGGTTGAAGAAAAGTTGTGGAATGCCTCAAATACCAGTCTGTTTGTATTTTAACCTGGAAACAACAGGTGCTTCTTAAGCTCTGAGGAGAGTAGGGACACAAGACCTTGAATTAGAAACATTTTCTAACTATGTGAAGAATGGGTTGGAAAAGATAGAGAACACAAAGACAGGGAGATCATTCAGAAAACTTAAGTCTAGGAAATCAAGATGTGATAAGGGTTTAATGAGAGTAGTAGTGGGAGAATCAACAGGGCTTGGTAACAGATTGGAGGGGGGGAGTGGTATTAAGGGAGACAAAAAAGTCAACAATAAATTCTCTGGGATTTTAGGCCTGAGTGGCTGGAAGAATGGGAAGTAGTGAAGGCTGAATGAAGAGGAGTTCAATTTTGGGCAAGTTGAGTATGAGGAAATGATAGCTAATATCCACCCATAGGTAGTTGAAAGCAGAGGAAAGACCAGCAAAAAGTAGAGAGTAATCTACATAGAGGTAATAGTTGAACACTGAAGAAAAGAGAACTAAAGGTAAAGATGCAGACGTAATTGATGAGGGCTAAGGACAAAGTTCTGAGAGAAATCACATTTGTGGGGAGAAAGAAAATACAGAGGAAGTATGGGAACTAGATGAGAATTGTCACAGAACAAGCATATAATCATCAAAAAGCAATAAATAAGCATATAAAGTCAGTAAGCAGAAGGGCTGAGAAAAAGATGGTGAATTTAATACCAAGTAAGGTGTCACTGTTTTTCAAAAATTTGGGGGGACAAACAAATCTCAAGAAACAGGGATCCACTCCCAGTCACCCTAGCCACTCCTATAGACAGAGTGAATTAACTTTGAATTGGGATCACCTCCTTCCAAAGGACTGAGTTCAAAGACAATAAACGTTAAACATCTCTTCAGCCACTTTGGCTTTTCTTACAGTATCTAGGACTCTCCTAGCCCCCTTAGCCTCTGGCTACCTTGGCTTTCCCAAGTGTTTGGGAACTCGTGTACCATTCCCCATTTGCCCCCTAAAATTATATAAGCACCCCACTTATTGTAGATCAACAAAAATTCTCAGTATTTCATTGCTACGTCTTTCCCAAGACTATAGTTCTCTCAGGGCAATGACACTGTACAATGTCTTTTATTATAGTCCCTCTTCCCTGATTAAAGATCTGTTGTTATAACTACTCTGGTAATTCTGATTATTTTTCAGGTTGACAGTGAAAATGCAAATCAGATTGCAAGAGACTGGAAGGGTGGGTGGACTAAAAGTTTAGTGTGAAAAAGACCAACACACAAGATGGTGAGGGACAAGCAGGGGCGAGAAATTTCTTGGATAAGGATATAGAGAGGAGGAGGGTGAAAAATTATATTGATGGAATTTCCCAATGGCTGGGACCTTCAAAACAATTCAAAACTTTTACTTGATTTTAGAAAACTCTGTTAGGAAATTTTTTTACAATTCAGTTTCCCAAATGTTCTTCACATGATATTTTAAAAACAATGTTCTCTGAAAGGATATTTAAAATCCTTGGTAACTGTTTTATAATCTCCAACCATCAAATATATTACAAGCTATTAATTCTATTTAAATCAGTTGGGATAAAGGGCTATTCGACTTCAATGAATTTTAACTTGTGGTACAATGGAGTCTAAATTTTTTAAAGCTAAGACCAACAGCTATGGTTTATAAATGTTTACATTCTCCCAAGAAAAAGGATGTTTGAAAAACATTTACCCTTTGCCAGTCTACAGAATGCTATAAATTACATAGCCTCACAACATGCAAATGTTATAAAACTAATGATTACTGAATATAGATCAAAATTAACAACTAAGAAATGAAAATGTAAAAATGAAGCCTTATATTAGGTACTCAAAAGATGGTGGGTAAGGGGTGGAACTATAGGAAATTAGCCCAATGAAACAATTAAATACTATCCAATGTCTGTAGCTTTCCTATGGCACACTGGCCAATCAACAATTTCAAAGAAATCTGATAATTTCCCAAGTAATTAAAATTGAAAATAATTTACTAATTACCTAAACTAGAAATTGGAATACTAAAAATAATAGCTGATACTTGTATAAGGTTTTAAGGTCTGAAAAGCATTTTTTACATGTTAAAATCTGATCTCATAAGGATTTTGTGAGGTGAATTCCATAAGTATTATCCCTATTTTACAGATGAGCATCAGAGAGGTAAAGTGATTTGCCCTCAGTCAGAGTAAATGTTAAAGGCAGAATTCAAACTCAGATATATCCTGGCTCCAAGTCTAACACTCTTTCCACTGCCCATAGTTGCCTTTGGAAGATTAAAAAATCTCCTGTTTTGGAAGAATACAAAATTTTCCTATTTAAAATATCTAGTGATGATAATACATTTTACTTTGGAGACTGATGTAGTAGTACTAGTTATGCAACCTCTTAACACCTAGTAATATTTTAACAAATCTAATTTCCCTATGTAAATAAAAAAGCTGATTTTTAAAAATGGCATTAAAATTCAGGAATGCTACTAACTTAAAGACAACTTCATTGGCAGCTTGTCTTCATGTTTGCTACTAAAAAGTTTTAAAGCCACTTATTTTATATCCTGTATCACATGAAAACATAAAAGAGAATAGCTAGATTGTTTATATAGTGAAACAGGATTCCTGAACTTAACAATAAAGGGTGAAAAAATCCAAGTGCCAGAAAGATCAATTTGCCTCATCTAAAACATTAGTTTATTCAATCTATTTATCATGAGACGTAGCAGAAAACGGTATTCTAAAGAAATGATGAGTAATGGTTTACAAAGAAATGTCATCAATAGGCAGAACAACAAACAAAACTGATATGCTTGCCAATTTCTGTTAGAAAAAAAGGAACATTCCACACAAAATAATAAAAGGAAATAAGATTATAAAACCACAGAATTTTAGAGCTAGAAAGGTCCTTTGAAGTCACCTAATCTATACTCCTCACTTTTTTTTGTTCAGTCATATCTGACTCTTCATGACCCTATTTGGGGTTTTTGTGGCAAAGATACTGGAATGGTTTGCCATTTCCTTCTCCAGTTCACTTTACAGATGAGGAGCTGAGGCAAACAGGGTTAAGTAACTTGCCTGGGGTCACATTTGAACTCAGGAAGATGAGTCTTCTAACTTCAGGACCAGAACTTTATCAACAGGGACATCTAGCTGCCCCACTTTTACTGATTAGGAAACTAAAGTCTGGTGGGAATATGTCAAAGTATTTTAAAATTTCTTTTGAAAAGAATGAACATTTTATTTTAGTTTTTGCTTAAATTTAATAGAAAGGTAGAATTTCAAATGTATTTTGAATAGCAGCGTAGTATAGTGGAAAGAGCAATTTGCAACTAAAACACTGGGGATCTAATCTATGCTCTACTATCTACTGCCTATGTGAACTTCGAGAAGTCAATTTAACTTCTCTGGCTCTCAGTTTCTTTATCTGCAAAAAGAGGGGCTTGGCTTCAACCTCTAATTCCTTTCCAGTTCTAAATGTATGATCAAAAGATCTTATTAGATGAGCAAAGAAATGAGTGACTAGTCTTAAGTTGGGAAAATAGTCAATTCAAGGACAACATTCATGTGGGTATAAAAGTCCTGATATACTTGTTTAGGAAAAATCAATTTGCTCATTTTCCATTCTATACATGAAGACTTGGATTGGGGAATACAAGACATTAAATTATGACTTAATATTTCTTTATGAATTAACCCTTGTTTGGATGCTGTTTTTCAGTACTGCTTTTGAAAAGTGATCTTAGCCTCAGTGATGATCAAGACAAGCAACTTGGTATCTGAAAAAGTCAACATAAATTTGTAGAAGATTTTTTAAATCTCACAAATTTATCATAATTTACAATATTTTAGGTTTTGTTCTTTTAAAGGTTATTCTTTGGATTGTCTTTCAAACAAAAGCTTTACAGAAACATAGTAGAAAATTGGCTAACAGCACATTAAGTTATCATTTCCAATAATATAAGAATCTAAGAAAACTAAATACCACAAATCATTAACCAAAATAAATCTTAAGTTCATAACCATTGTCTTTTCATTATATCTAGGCAAAGTATCAAAAAAGCATAAAAAAAACATACAAGCAGCACTTGGCTTTCCCACATGTGTTACTAGATTTTCAGGATGATCATGCACAATTACAAAATAATGTAGATAAGGTTTAAGCATATATAAATGCTGTCCAAATAAAGGAAATAGCATATTTTTTAAAATACTGTCTAGTTTGTTAAATATTAAACACATATCAAAAATCTGTCTAAAATGGAGAAAAAGATACAATGGATGACAAAATTGTTATTACTTTACTTTCAGAAATTTTTTCTCAATGAATCTCTAAGAATTGGTTCTACTCATTCCTTTGCTTCTTTTCTCATTTTTAGTACAATGCCTGGCACATAATATGCATTTAATAAATACTTATTGCATTTAACTGAAATACAATTGAATAAAAATTGAAATAACTTGAATATAAATTGAATAAAATTGAAATTAAAATTGTTTAATAAGTTTTTTACATTGTCTTTATTATTTGTTCAAAACAATGAAATTAACTCAAATTAAACTAGTCTTTTTACTGAAATATAAAGGTCAAAATTAAAGTATAACAATTTAACTTTTTTCCAAAAAACAGGTTCCTTGTCCACCATGCTAATCCTGTTACAACATTAAAAAAAAAAAAAGGCTGACTCTGTAGTTATTTTTCCTAATCCAAAGAAAAAAGGAAAAGTGGAAATTGTGGAAAAGTACCTTATTGAAGAATGGGAGTTCTCTAATTTTTCCCCAATAAGGTCTATGTAAGACACTATATAGATGTTTTATCTCCATTATGCATTTTGAAAGCTACCCAAGGTAAAATGACCATAGTAAAAGAAAATTAAAAGGATGCCCTTTTTAAAGTTAGAAAGATTTTGTAAATCAGACCTTCAACTCACCAATCACAGATTGAATTGTCTTCTATTTATTGAAGAAAGAAGTGAACCTCCTGGCTAAAAAGACTGGACTAGGAATCTACAATTTAAAACTAATATAGAGAAGATTCATGCCACCATGCAGTACCTATTATCTGTACTATTCAATAAGACATAAATTTCTGGTTGCCATCACTCCAATGAATTGGTAGCACTTCTTCACCTACATTTCTATTTTGGTATCTCTACTCATAGTCAACAACATCTTGATTACAAACAAAATCTATGTGATGATGTAGTAAGAAAAAAATTTGGAACTGGATACCAAAGTAGATGGCAAAGCAAAACATCTTTGTAAGCTGTTGTGTCACCCACATGCTATAGTCATCTGAATTTTCTGAAATGTTTTTCATTGCATCTCAGTGATTCTATTGGCACTGGAGATTCCTCAAGATGATTCCCCTTTTCCCACTGTTATTCCTTTTTCCTTTCTTCCATGAACATCTTATATTCACCACACATTCTGTGATCTTGTTCAAGGATATTTGACATATCTCAATTTACTTCTGAACAACAGTAGTGGGTCCTTAGGTATCCTACTGGATGCTGAAGGGAGGGACTTCCTGAAGAACAGCAATCCTGGTAATCCATTGGGGCTGAGAACCTACTGAATCTAGTATGCATACAATCCTTCATATTCAAAGATTACACTGATGCTGAATTTAGTTGCCTTCCAAAATACCTGAAAAAAAGAAGAAAAAACATATTTTCTTAAAATCAACCAAATTTTAGGAAATATCTAAGTAGCAGGTAGTACAAATTCTTAAATAGCTCTACTATTACAGCTAAGATTGGGAGCTCAAAGTTTTAGTTTTCTACTCCATTAAATTAACAACTATACTATATTTTCAAACTAAAAATCAGGAAAGGGAGCATCATGAAGAGTTTATATACAGAGTTTATAATGAAATATTCCACCTAAAACACTTGTAAATAGCAGTTGTATTTTGCTCTACAATAATTTTATGTTAGTGCTTTTTTTCTGACATGGCAGATAGCCCTCAGGAAAAAACTTGTTTTCTGCATTTATGTTTTTTTTTAAAGGAAGGAGTTAAACTTAATAATCTCTAAGATCTCCTGCTGATCTATAATTCTAAGTCCTATCACCACAAGCTGATGACCTTATGTAAAATAGTAAATCCCTTTATGTTTCTTTGAACTCTAAAATTATATGATCTATGTAGTGGAAAAGGGGAGAATCCTTTGTAGATCAATTTATAATAAGTCAATTTATCTCCTTCCTTAATAGTCTACCCTTAAGGGAATTGTCTAGAATTTTGACTAAGTTTAACATACTAATTAAATAGCAATAGAATTAGAAAGAACCTCCATTTTTCTAACTTCATGAGGTATATATTTAGATAGGATATAGGGTTTTTTTTAATAGCATCCATAATTGTCTTTAACATTATCTATGTGACCTTGGGCAAATCACCTAAACTCTCTAGGCCCTAAGTTTCCTCATCAATAAAATGAGAGGCCTGAAATGAATGACCTCTGAGGTCCCTTTCAACTCTAGATTCATGATCCTACTTGTTTCTGTGGCACAGAATGAAAAAATGTGCAAATATACTATAAAAATGGTATCTATCATTTCTATTATAAAGCCCTAGCTCAGAAGACAAATAATAGCTTTTAACTAAATATAGCTGATCTATGATACCAAATACTATACCTGTAAGTAATGTGTCCTCCCCTGATTGCTAACCAGGGACCAGGTTTGCTGCCGATGCTTCATTCCAGGATAAACACTTCCTTCTCCAATTTCTGGACAGCTGTTGTGGTGGTGTATTAAACTGCCATATCTGTGGTGTCATTCAAACTCAATAGCTCTATGGATGGCCTGATGCCCAAAATAGCATCTAGTCACTTCCCAACAAAAGGGACTTGTAATTCTGGGTTTCCAGAAAGCACCAGGTGCCCTTCACAGATTTTGCCGTATTTTGTTTGCAAGCCCTCATCTTCTCCAACTGCTTCAAAACTACTTTGGCACGAAAATTAAGGCATATTTTTACATATCACTTTTTTTTCTCCCCACCAGAGAAAACATCCTGTAGAAGCCACTTTGCCCCAAACATTAAGTAATATATATCTTGCTCAACACAAGCTGAAAAATGGATAAATCATTCCATGCAAATGGAAAGAAAGCAGGTAGCAGAACACAGGAAACCCTGAGGGGATGATAGTACTCTGGAAAATTACTACCACTGAAGGTTTTTGGGAGGAAGGAAAAGCATGACACCAATTATCATTTAGTATTAATTCATTCAAGCAAGAGATTATTGATGACAGTGTTTATGCCACCTTAAGAAATTTACCCATAGCAGCATAACTAAGGCTTGGATATCAGAGAAACTCCTTAAAACATAGATCTGAAGGGTCTAAGTTTCAACTGTCTATAGGCTGACTAGATAAATTCCTGGAAAAATATCTGTAAAACAAACTTCTATATATAGAAACTTACTTTCCCACACAACCTGAAAAAAATGGGAGCTGTACTCCCTTGAGGAAAAATCATATGGCTTTAAAGCAAAAATAAAAATCTCTGCCCCATGCTGTCTGCTGGGAGTTGTAATCCCCATCCGGTTCCACTTAGACTGTTTTGTCTCTGAGAATCTTGTAAAAACATTTCCCCCACCCCGCCTTGACTTTTAGCATCTCGAAGTATATTCTTCTTCTGTAATAAGTCTCCTCCATTCAAAATATCTAGATTTGTACTTGGTACAGCATCAAGAAATCTAAGATCATTGTACTATTCTTTAACTCCTAATATCTTTTATATATATACACACTTCTATATTAATTTTATTTGTTACAGTCCTAGGCAATGGGGATTAAGTGACTTGCCCAGGGTCATGCAGCTAGGAAGTGTCTGAGGCCAGATTTGAACCTAGGACCTCCTGTCTCTAGGCCTGGTTCTCAATCCACTGAGCCATCCAGCTGCCCCCTATTGTACTATTCTATAGAATAAACTGGTTTCAATTCTTTGATGTCTTCACTTTGCCAGGAGAATCCCATTCTGGTTGTATTTTAAAGCTGGCCCTGTAATTTCATGTGCAAGTTTGTCTCCTCAGGCTCTAACCATATCTTCTAATGCTTACCTAACCCTCTTTGGCACCTGACATTCACTCAGTAAATATTCATAAACCTGTAACACTGTTTAATACCATCCTAGAAAATGAAAGGGAAAAACAAAAGCAGTACTGTATAAGATAACTCTTGCTGTCCTCTAGGAGTTTACAATTTCACTTCAAGATTACAAACATGCAAAAAAATTAATTATATACTAGTCCATATTGAGGCTTAAACAGATCAAATTAGTAGAAGTCATAGTGAGTGCTATTAGAGAAGGGAGAATGATGGGAAGTGAAGCCATTTGTAGAAGTGAAATCTTGACTTGGCCCTGAAGGATAAGAAACTGAAACCCACATAGGTAGAGAAGAGGGTAAAGGCATCCATTCCAGGTGGGGTAAAGAGCAAGAACAAAGGTTTTTAATTAAGAATGAGTAAAATGATTCCTAAGCCAAGCTCATGTACTGCCTGAGAAAAGGGACTGGTTATCAGGGTCAAAGTGACTTGGACTCAGTGACAAGGTTAGAAGAAATAGGTTACAGAGTGAGGAGAGAAAATCAAGCCTGTTTTTTTTAGGTAATATACAACAAATTAACGTTTCCTGGCTTAAAAACTCCTTCATAGAAAAACTACTTATTTGTGGGCAAGTGCAAAATGAGGCTTACAAGACTTACAAAACTATACAATTAAAATTATTGGGATATCCTCTGTAAAATGGGGAGAGGAATAAAGAATATGGTATTCTTGGATTTTGCCCCAGATAAAGGAATGACTCTCATCTACAAATCAACCAACAGCTAACAGTTCCTAGAAGATATAAGTTAAGAAAAGGCTTTGAAATGCAGGTGGTGTCAGGAACAGTCTCACAGGATAAGATTAATTTTTAAATTTAAAATGTACATCTTTTTTCAATTTTAATAATTAGCTCTTGTCTTCCACCACTTCACCCCACCATCCAAGGAATAAACTTTAGGCAAGGGTCTCGTACAGTTTTGGCAAAACATTCTCTGAATCTTTTCCTCTTTCATACATCTATATAAATGAAATGTAGGCTAGAAAGATCACTTTTCATCAAATACACGACATTTTACCAATCAACAAGAATGTATGTGACTTAAGATATGGTGGACAGAACGCTAGAATTGGAGTCAGGAATATTTGGTTCAAATCCTGCCTCAGCTACTTACTAGCTGTGTGACTCCAGAGAAAGCCACTTAACCTCTCTCAGCCTCAGTTTACACACCTGTAAAATCTATCTCAATAGATTGTTCTGAGGATCAAACAAGGTAACATGTAAAAGTGCTTTGCAAACCTCAAAGCACAATATGTAAATACTAGTTATTATGTGCTATTAGTTTCTGTGGTTACAAACGAAAAAGAACAAGTCTCCACGCTTAAGAAACTTATATGGGGAGGGAGGTGTGGAAAGAATAGAAAATGTTCATTGAAAATATGGGATACATGCTAAATTAATACAAAGAGATTTGGGGTGAGCAGATACTATCAATTGAGAGAGATGGGGGCTCAGAGGTGGAGGTGAGAAAGGACAAGAGCTCCAGGAAAGGGCAACAGACTCTGCAAAGGAACAGAAAAAGAAGATGGAATGTTATGTACCAGGAATAGCAAGTGGGACAATTTGGCTCAACACCGATTTCATGAGGGGAAGTGATATGTGGACAAGCTAGAAATGTCTAGGCTTGGCAACTGTTGGATACAGGTGGTGAGGGAAAATGAAGAGACAGACAATGACTTGGAAGTTATGAGGCTGTATGACTATATAAGTATAATGATGCCCTCAGCACAAATAGGGAAGTTAGGAGAAGGAATGGTTTGGGGGAAGAGATGAGTTCTATTTTAGACATCTCCACCAAATATCCAGCAGGCAAAAAGGGTAGGTGGAACTGGAGTTCAGCAGAGATAGGAGGGCTGGATATGTAGATTTGAGAATCAGCTGCCCAGAAATGATAGTTGACTCTATGGGACCAGATGACTTGAGACCAAAAAAGAAAATGTAAAGGGAGAAAAAAAGACTCAGGATAGAACCTTGGAATAAATACATGAAAATGGATCAAGAGAATCAAGTCTTTCCATTCTCTCTCATCTTCTACTGGAGCTTACTTCAGATCAGTCATCTTCCATCCTCACAAGACACAAACTCCCAAACCATACCACTCTCTGAATTTGTAAGTACCAAATTAATATTAATTTGAATCAACTGTCCCTAAATGAGTCATTAAACTTTAGTTACCTCACTGATTTTTAAAAGGATATTAAACCAAATTAAAATAAGGAAGTTATGAAACTGAACACTCAGTAAGATGCTTAAAGGAAAATTAGAACATCTACAATGTATCTATGTCAACAATATCCAATATGCCTAAACCACCTCTAAGTACCTAAGATAAAATGCCAATACTATCAGCATACTTTATTTCCTGGGTTTTGTGTTAAAATATTCTTTTGCCAGCTAATTAGATTTAATTAGGAAATGAATTTTGTGGCCCAGAAAATCAAAAGAGTAAGATTTAAGCAGAGGCTACCATGCCATCTGGCCTAGCTTTTTCCATTATACAATCACACGCTGCACATGGGGTGACTAACTTAATGCAATTAGGCCACAGAACCGTGAGGATAGTTGAGGTGCAGTTGAATAATTCCTATTTATGAGATACTAATACCAGCTTTAAATAATAAAATGATAATTTTAAAATATGATAATGAACTCTGAAAAATTAGCATTCCCCCAATATTTAGCATCTATAAGATTACTGTCAGGAGTTATCATTAAAGACTTCCTGATTTTTTCCAACCTTTGTTTTGACTCTATTCATACAAATCAGTTATTTATAACTTATAAAATCATTAGCACTGAAATTTCTTCACATTTAATTTACTGGTCCAACAAATATGTGGAG
Source organism: Gracilinanus agilis (assembly GCF_016433145.1). Taxonomy (NCBI): domain Eukaryota; kingdom Metazoa; phylum Chordata; class Mammalia; order Didelphimorphia; family Didelphidae; genus Gracilinanus; species Gracilinanus agilis. The sequence goes on along the minus strand of NC_058131.1, from coordinate 165,573,678 downwards.
GAAGCTGGCTTCTGTATGCATTTTAAAAATCAACTCTAGCTACCTATCTATTATGTATTTGTCGATTTACTCCTCCAGCAGTAACCACAACATAATTAGCATTCTATTAACGCAGCAATTTACTACCTTTTTTGCTCAACCAAACTATTAGCCACTTTGAGTCAGTGTTTATTGGCAAAGCTGCCCTAACCATTTAGATCTTAATGCTTCAATATAATTGGTAAAACCTATAAAAATTTCTCACTGCCCTTAAAATGAGAACCATAAGCCACCAAAAGAAAAAAAATTACTTTATCAAACTGTAAAACTTTCCCAACATTTACTTCAACTGCCAATCACTACAGGAAGCTGACCACAGCACGACCCTATACCATTTCTCATTCTCCATCCCAACGATTCGTAGGGAAGTGAAGAAACAGAATTTGCAAACTGGGGGCAAGAAAATGAAAGCCATTGGTCTGGAAAACAAGTAGTATCCCTTCAACATTACAAGACAACTACGATGTTTTTTCATCCGTCCCCTCCCCCACTGAAAAAAAGTTGGCGTTTTGACTGCTTAATCTTGAGTCCGACCGACCACGCTCCTTTTCCCACCCACGCGTGGAACACCCTCAAACCTTCCACCTTTTCCCAACCCTAACCTTTCCACTCGCACCAGGGGCTCCAGAGCTCACCCTCGAGGAAAGGGCCAGGGCCGCACCAGCTGTCAACCTTTCCAGCCTAACGCCAGGGAGCCCGCTGCGCACGTGGTCCGATCTAGCTGGGCAGCCGGACCGAGACCGCGCCTGGCCTTGGATCCTCCGCCCACACCCAGGGCGCCGCTCCCCCCACCTACCGGGGAGGGGAGGAAGGAGGAGGAGGAAAGGAAGGAGAGGGGAAGGGGCTGGAAAGCTCCGCCCCCCGCGTCATCTCCCGATAAGGGAGAAGGAAGAGCGCTCGCAAGCCCCGCCCCCTTCACCTCAAAGGGAGAGGAGCCCCCAAGCCCCACCCCCCACCTCGCACCCTCCATTGAGACGGGGTTTGAGAGTCCCCCCAGCCCCCGCTAACTTGTTCTTGGGCTGAAGGGCACGCAATGGGAGGCCAGGCGAGCAGGACCCTCGAGTAGAGAAAAAGGGGCGCGCTAAACAGAGGGGCGGGGCCGCGGCTCCACCTACCCGCGAAGGAGGACACCCTCTAAGGAGGGCTTGGTCTCTAGAAAGGGGTCCTCACTTCCCCTCTCCACCCCAAGAGCCCGAGGCTCAAAGGGAGGGGAGCAGGAGGAGGAAGGGACGGTGTTGGGGGGTGGGGGGGTGGGGTGGTCGCTGGTGGACATGCGCACTTCCAGCGAGACCATTAACGAAGACCCCCCCCCTCGAGTCCGGGAAGGGGAGCGAGGGGGCGGGGGTCTCCAGAGGGGGCGGGGCAGTGACGCGTCTGAAGGGGGAGGGGAACCCGGGTCCACTCACGCTCCCGAAGGCGGCACTGGGGCCGCAGCTTCTGTCCCGGTCAAAAATTGGGAGGAAAAGGAAAAAAACAAGAACAAAACAAGGAAAAAAAAACCCTAACGTATAGGCTATAGATAGATATAGGTGATATCAATCTATATCGGGCTTCTCCTCCTCTCCGGAAACAGACGGGCCGGCAGGAAATGACGACGGTAGAGGTCGGCCGGGGCCGCCAAGTCTAGGCAGTTCCTGTGCGCCAAGTCCCAAGCTAGGGGTAAAAAAGCCAGGAGCGGGACGAGGCGCTGGCCCCGGGGCCGCCTCCCGATCGTGAGTTGGAGCCGTTCCCCACTTATCCCACTACCATGCTCTCCCCTCCCTTCTCTTCCTTTTGCGCGTCACCGGCCGCAGACCACACCCCCTACGCCTGCTCTCCCCGCCTCCTCTCCCCGCTCCCTCCCCTTTCCCCTATTCTTTTCTCTTTCTCTACTCTCTCTTCTCACTCTCCTTCTACCCACCCGCTTTCCCCTCTCTGTTCCAGCCCCTTTGTCCCAGTGCTTCTGCTCCCTTATCTTATTCCTCTTCTCACCCCTCTCCCACCTCAGTCCCCTTTCTTTTCTTCTCTTCTCACCATCCTGTTTTAGGGGAAAATGGGAGGGTGAAGCCTGAGTTCAAATCCACTTCCGATCCCATTTATGCATGTCTTTGGATTCAGGTTCTTACCTCTTAAAATAAATTGGCACTGTGGGTAGAGTTAGATGATGCAGTGGATAAAGTGGACCCAAATTCAGGAAGACCCGAGTCCGAATTCAGCCTGGGACATTTACTAATTGAGTGATCCTTACTTACCCTCACCTCACCCTCTACTTCTTTCCTCCCTTAGGAAAGTCATTTAACTTCCCTAGGCCTCCCATTTCCTCATCCGGAAAAAAAAAAAAGAGGATATTGGATGGGCCCTAAGGTTCCTTCTAGATCTCTATAAACCTTTCTGCCTTTTTCTTATCCTTCTCCTTTGTTCTGTTCCTCTCTAGTAAACTCTTCTCCCGTCTTCCTTTCCCTTCTCTTCTCTTTTCACCTTAGCTTCACTTACCACTTTTTTAACGGTGAAATTTTTGGGTAATAGGGCAAATTTCCTTATTGATCTTACTCTTAAAATTAGCCAGGAATCACAAGAGTTCTTAGATTTCTCTGCTAGCGATAGCAATTATGATGTCAATGTTCTCCCAGGTAAGAAAATTCTCTTGGTCTGGTGGTATCTTTGCCACTTACATTTTTAGATGACTACCTCAAACACTGAGAGGTTGAATCACTTGCCCAGTTTGTCTACTATATTGTGTTCCCATGGTGATCATATCAAATCTTTAAATTTTAGGGGAAATTTTGAAAAAAAAATTGACTACTAACATTTCCAATGCAAACTGGAGAGTTAAAGCCTCACTTTCCTCAGTCTACTAAATGAGGAGAGCTGCTCTAGATGAACTCCACCGTTCCTTCCAGTTCTCATATCTTAAAAAGACTTCTTGATTTTGGAGGAATTTTTTAAAAAGAATGAAGTTGCATAACTCAAAATTGATTTCAGTTATTTATTTTTTGAAACCCAGGGAATGCTACTGTTAGGAATTTCCTTCCTAGCCCTACATTGAGAGACACCTTAATTTTAGACTTTTTTTAATCTTTCCCTGCTAAATTTTCCCTTCCACCTCAGCCTTTTTTTCCTACATTTCTTCACTTATTATAAGAACTCAAAGGTCTTGAAAATTTGGAGTTACATTACAAAACTGTAAAGGTTTATGTTTGGGGTCCTGAGACAAAAAGGAAGGTCTTGGAAATTTTTCCTTTATTCATAAGATTAACAAGATAAATTACACATTAATCCTTTCTAGTGCCTTTCATCTCATAAGCTTAAAATTCTTTATATCAAATACAAAACCTCTACCTGAAAATTTTTTGTTTCTGGGACCCATAATCAGGTATTAGAGTCAAATGGTAGAATCATTTAATTGACTTGTCCTAACCGTGAAATTCATTAACCCTTGCATTCTTAAAATTGCTACATTGGGGTTAAGTGACTTGCTTAGAGTCACACAAGTAGGAAGTTATCTGAGGCCATATCTGAACCCAAGTCCTCCAAACTCTAGGCCTGGCAGGCTTATCTACTGTGCTACCTAACTACCCCCAAAAAGCTATATTTTGACTACATTGTTTTATGCCATTTCATTGTGACCTTATCAGATTTTTACCTGGATAATTACAGTTGTCATCAGAGCAGTCCTTCACTAAGAACAGTTTGTGACAAAGGTCATTTGGTACCATAGAGTCCGAAATGACATTCTAATCATAACTAGTCTATCAGGAATCTCATTGAAACATTAACTGGCTAGGTGAGTGCCACTGGAACAAATGCCCTTGGACTTCTTGCCCGGTAACTAGAGTTGAAGCCTATGGTGGTGTGCCATAACCACACAACAGTTGCTTGTGTATGTAGCTGGCTCAGCTGGTTGGGGTCAGGGTCCATCATTTAGTATTATTCTGTACCAAGGTCACAGCCCCATACTTCTGGCAGTTAGTCATCTCATTAATAATGCATATCATTAATCACAATGAGGACTATACAAGAATGTGTTTGAAGGCCAAATTAATGGAGTAGAAAAAATGCTGGACTAAGAATCAGAAGACTTAAGTCTGGCTCTGCTGCCTTCTAGTTCCTTGACTGACAATGAATTACTTTTTTTATCCTGTTTCCTCATTTCTAATATAGAATTTAAAATACTTGTTCTACTCTTGTTGCAGGGTTGGTGAGAAAAAATAAAGCACTATAGAGTAATAGGATTTAGAGCTGGAAGAGACCTTTGAAATCATCAAGTCTAATCCTTTAATTGAACAGATAAGGAAAGGGACCAGGTTGTGACTTGCCCAAGGTCATTTCTTCAGTGATAGTACTTCATCCACCAACTCAGATCATGAACCCCATTATAACTTAGGAAACAATCTGAGTCTGTGGCCTAAAAATCAGTGCAAAAATTTTCATCATAACTATCCAGAAGAGTTGATTCAGATCATGTCCTACAAATATGGGATAAGTTTTATAAATCAGTCAATAAATCAATCAGGTATTTAAGCACTTATTCTGTGCTAGGCACTGTACTAAGAGCTCAGAATACAATGTAAAGCAAAAGGCCTTTCCTATTCTCCAGGAGCAGAGAGAAGCAACATGTAAGTTAAAATTATGTTTGCATAAACAAAATATAGACAGGATCAATTGGAGAAAATCATGTAAGGAAAACAGTAGTATTAAGAGGGATTGAGAAAGGCTTCTTGTAAAAGGTGAGATTCTAGTTGGGACTTGAAGGAAGCCAGGAAGTGGAGATGAGAAGGAAAGGAATTCCAGGCTGGGGGTCAGCCAGTGAAAAAGGCACTGAGTTGGGAAATGAAATGTCTTTTTTTAAAACCCTTACCTTCTGTCTTGGAATTGGTTCCAAGGCAGAAGAGTGGTAAGGGCTAGGCAATGGGGGTTAAGTGACTTGCCCAGGGTCACACAGCTAGGAAGTGTCTGAGGTCAGATTTGAAACCAGAACCTCCCATCTCTAGGCCTGGCTCTCAATCCACCTAGCTACCCCCTGGAATGTCTTTTTTGACAAATAGCAAAAAGGCCAGTGTTAACTGGATAAAGTTGGGGGGTGGGGAGGGCGAGAGTAAGAGATAAGAAGACTGGAAAGGTTTGAAGGAGTCAGGTTTTGAAGGTTTTTTTAAGCCAAAAAAAGTATTTTGTATTTAGTCCTGAAGGTAAGGATTGCCTGGAGTTTATTGAAAATGGGTGATGTGATCAGGCTTGTGCTTTAGGAAGTTCTATTGGATAACTGTGTAGAGGAAGGATTGGAATGGGAAAAGACCTGAGAAAGGCAGACCCACTAGCAGGTTATTGCAGTGGGGCCTTTTCTCAGTTCTCAGACTTTTTGATCTCTGCTACCCCCTCCTAAGTATCCTCTTGCTTTTGACTTTTGTAGCAATGCCCTCCTTCAGTCTAATTTCCTTTTAGCTTTCTTTTCAAGACTCTTGAAACTCCCTTTTCTAAGGTCCAAGTCCTCTAAAGCTGTGTCCAGGGCTCTTTTCTCTAGAGTCTTTGCTAATTTTAAAAGGCTAATGGGCTTTTCAGTTCAGTTATCTTTTCTAGGCGGATGACTCCCAAATATCTGGTTCCACCTAATCTCCCTCAACTTCTGGTTCCACATCTTAGAAATACTTGCTAGACATCTTTGTGTGGATGTCCCATGCACATCTCAAACTCCACAAATATAAGCTCTGCAGTTTAAATCAAGGAATTTAAACAGATTCATAACAATGCATCAGCCAAATCCCAATCAACTAAGACACTTTATGACTTCCTTCCCACTTAAAAAGATTTTTTTAAAAGAAAAAACCCATTTTGCTTCTATTCAGAAGAAAATCCACAGCCAAAGTTCTGAAGACTAAGTAGTTATTAACACAGATGTGTATTACATAATAAGTGGGTATGACATCTCTGAAGTCCACATTTTTTTTATTTACTACTACTACTAACTTACATTTATAGAGTTTACTGTGTGCCAAGCACTGTGCTAAGCACTTTACAGTGATCTCATTTGATTTTCACAACTGGTAGTTGCAATTATTATTCCCACACATAAATGAGGAAACTGAGAAAAAGGTTACATAGACATACAATTTCTGAGGCCAAATTTGAACTTGTTCCTGACTCCAGGCCTAGTGCTCTGTTTTCCCTCTGGCTAATTTCCAGAGAACTTATCTACATACATATCAAGATGCAAATTTATTTTGAAGTAAGTGCTTACATACCCAACACTAAATTTAACTAAGTTAGACTTAACCTTTCATAGTAGCCAATGGATTTAAACTAATACAGTACATCCAAAAACATTAGGTGAGTTTTAAATGAGGAAGTTTGATTTAGCAATAGAAATGTTAGGCTTGAGAAATTTTAAGAGTCCAGAGAAGCCAAGGTTCCTCTTGTCTCCAGCCTCTGGCACTTAGTCACATGATCACAGCAGTGACCTAATCTTTCTGAGCCTCAGTTTTCTCATCTTTAAGAGATAAATAATAATAATAGCTATGGTACTTATAGGCTGTGAACATCAAAGGAAAATGCATGAGAAATGCTCCGAAAAACCTTACAGTGCCATGTGAACATCACTATTCCTAAATGTTCTATGGTTAAGAACAGGTTTTGAGAAATTTCACTCACATAAGGTACAAGCTAAAGGAAAAGAAACAGACCCAGCACTTAGTAAATAAAACTTTCTAAGTCAAAAGCCGCATTGGTGAATTACACTAAATGGGCCATTTTGAAAATTTGGAAGAAGTTAAAACTGTTAAGATTCATATAGTGCAGTGATGGGCAAACTACAGCCTGCGGGCCAGATGCGGCCCCCTGAAATGTTCTATCTGGCAGCCTGACATTATTCTTAATCTGACAAATGCAATGAGCAGGATACAATACAATGAAACTTGAAAAGAGTTGCCTTAAAAACAGACTGACAGAGGAGCATTTCCTTTCCTTTGGCCCCCTCTTTAAAAAGTTTGCCCATCACTGATCTAGTGGAATATTAATCCATACAGTACTTCCATTGCTTTAGGCAATGTAAAGAAAATTGCAAAAGGACTTCTTGGACATTCTAGATATTCTCCTTAGTATCAGAAAATGAATCTCTTATCTGTAGTAGCAGTTATTACCTGTTCAATCTTAACCCTTTTTCTCTTGGTGTTCATATTAGATGAACTACCATAAGATTAAAATATTTTATGGAAAAAAAATTCCAGTTTATACTATTCAACAGTATTCTTCTTTAGGGAAGGATTTAATTAAAACTGTTGACTTGTTTAATTTTTCATTTGATTTGGATAAGAGCTGTTAATTGCACTTATTTTTAGTGGAGAATATCACATAGTGAAGATATTTCCTCTGAGTGGAAGACACATTTGAATTAAATATTTATTTAAGCATTAATTTATTAAGAACCTAGCATGTATGCATTCCTCATATTAAATGTTAAAGGGACAAAAATGAAAAGCAATATATTCTAACTTCAGAGAACTTAAAATTTATTTTGAGGGAATAATATATTCCAAATAAGTATAACAGGCAAAAATGTTATAAGTGCAAAAGAGAGGTTTAGATAATGAATTAAGAATTATAAGGAGGCAGCTAAATGGCTCAATGGATTGAGAACTGTTACAAATAAAATTAATATAAAAGGATATATTTTAAAATATTAAGGTTTTATTGTAATCCATATTGATAATTAAGAAAACCACGTGCCTGCTAAGATCTAATTCAAATGCCCTGTCATACCTTCCCCCCTGGCTGCCTAGGAAAGAGAGCTTCCCAATCAAGTTCTGAGGCTTTATACCTCTGTCTACATAATTATATACTTCCTGCCCACCTGTATTACACAAGAGGAATCACGGGAAATATAGTTTTCAAGTCCCCTAAATGTCCACAGGAAGTTTATACCAGAGACCTCAATATTAAGTTCAAGGACCCCAAATTTCCAATATCACAGAACTAGGCTTTGAGACATGAGGTCCTGGATTCAAATATGGCCTAAGATACTTCCTGTGTGACTGTGGGCAAGTCACAACCCCAATTGCTAACCCTTTACCACTCTTCTGCCTTAGAACTGATACTTAGTATCAGTTCTAAGACAGAAGATAAGGGTTTAAAAAATAATAATTATAAGAATGGGGAGATCATAAGCAAATAGATATAGACCTGGAAGGGATCCCAGAGGGTATCTTAGTATCATAAGGATGATAAGATCAAAGTTGGAAGGGTCTCAGAGGTCATCTAGTCCAAATTCTTCATTTTATAAATGAAGTCATTGAGACCTTGGGTGACTAAACAACTTGTCTTGTGTCATGAAGGCAGTGTCAGAGATCCTTAAGCCTATGTCACTTTCCTAGTCATCTAAATCTCACTAATGACAAACAATGAAGTTGAAGGCATCAGGGTACTTTTAAAAGAACAGACAAAACAATAGGGTTCTGACTACGATGTTGCTCAGAGAAGCCAGAACCTTGGGGACAGGTCTTTGAAAGTTGGGAATAAAAAAAAATTAAGTGTAGAGTTTAGTTAAGTGGTTAGGCCTAACAACATAGCCATAAGAAAATGTAATTTCTTTTTTCTATTGTAGTATTATGGCTGGAGGTTATGGAGTGATGGGAGATGATGGTTCTATTGATTATACTGTTCATGAAGCCTGGAATGAAGCCACTAATGTGTACCTGATAGTGATTCTTGTTAGCTTTGGCCTTTTCATGTATGCCAGAAGGTAAGTTTCTGAAACCATCAGAAAAGATGTGAAAATTGGACAGCATAAGACCTCGATCTGTTAAAATGATGTGGGTTACGGCACTTTTAAACTCTTGATATGGGAAATTAATCTACAATGCCATTGATTGATAATCATATCATATCAATATTACCATTGCTTCTGGAAAAGATTTGCCTACCCTGTCATTCTCCTCACCATCCCTCTGACTTCCTAAATTAAAACATTCTTTCCTGGCCAGGACACCCCCATATGAATTGTTTCTTTTCATTAGAATGTAATCTTTATGGGTTTAAATATCATGAATGAATAAATTAAAAAATATTTATTGAGCACTTACTATGTACCAAGCACTAAGAATAAAAATATAAAAGCAAAGACATTTCCTACCCTTGAGGAATTTCTGTTCTAATAGAGAAATAAGATAGAGGGGTATGGTGGCTAGGAAGGGTTATTTTGTTTGTAATATTAGAGTAATGGTGAAAGGAGCCAATCAGATCAGGAGGACCCTTGGGCAGAAGTTCTGGATCTGATGGGGTAAGCCCTGCAGAAGGTAACATGACTAGTGAGATGGGTGGGAGCAAAGGGAAGCATGGCTGGCACTGTCCTAGATAAAACATGCCACATGGCTCAGACATTAACCAGCAAGGATCTGTATTCCACACTTAGTTTAACAATTGTTATTTCTTTTTCTAGCCTAATCTCTCATGACTCAAATTCAAGAAATCTTGATACTAGAGACTTCCCTTTACTCCTCTCCTGCCAAACTGGACTACTCTCCCTCCCTGTAAATAATTTACTTTGTTCCAGTTCTGCTTTTGCTTACACTGTTCCCTTTGTTCCCTACACCAAAAATGCTTTATGCTTCCTCACCTTCAACTGTTGAAATGCTACCCATCCTTTACAGCCAGATAAAATGCCATCTCCAAGAAATTGTGAAATCTTTGCCATTTATTAATGCGATCCTGAGCTTCAGACTCTGAGCTTATGTTTTCTCATCTGCAAAATGGAAAAAATACTTAGGCTACCCATTTCTCATAGTTGTGGAGAAAGGCCCTTAAACCTTATAGTTCTACAGAGATATGAACTGTGATGAGGATGAAAGACCAGGGACAGATTTTGTTTAAATTATAGAATGGAAATTCTTATGTGTTTTTTATACTTTTTGCAGATATACCTAAGCCAGAAGGGAAGCCAAAATAGCACTCTGCCCATCTTCCCTTTCACAAATGATATGACCCATTCCCTTGATGGAACAAAAAGTAATTTAATGAAATCAGGTTTAAATATAAAATTGTTTCTTCTGAATATTAGGGATGAGAATAACAACATATTACATAAACAGACATTATTGTCTTTCATGTTTCTAATTACTTTTCAATATGTGTTTTAGGAATAAAAGGAAAATCATGAGAATATTCAGTGTACCTCCCATGTCAGAAAATTTGACGGAGCCCAACTTCTATGACACGATGAGTAAAATCCGTTTAAGGCAACAATTAGAAATGTATTCTATTTGTAAGTTTATATAGTGATTCAATTTCAGAGCTCTAGATTTACTTAAGTATATTTTCCATTTGGATTGTATCCAGTTAGCAAAAAGAATTGAACAGTTCACATCTTTAAATATGGAACACAATAACCAAGTACTCTTAATAACTTGGTTAGAGTAAAATAAGAATTTCTAATGTTTAAGTGGTATATTACATGTTTTTTTCTTTGATTTAAGGTAAAGACTATTCCAAATTAACAATATAAATCTGTATAATTTTATTTTTAATAATGTTGGCATTATAGATACTGCTATTTTAATGAATCTATAATCTAATTGGTGTTAACAGCAGGAAGGTGGCCCCTTTTCCTGGCTTTATTTAGTATACTCATTAGGTGGGAGATGGAGGTAGTCAAGGGGACCAGAACAAAATACAACTTTAATACAACCACACAATGACATTCCATCTCCCTACTCCATGCCTTTTCACTGGCTATCCCCTAGGCCAGGAATTCTCACTCTCATCTCCAAGACAATGTAGAGATTTAGAAAATGTCTGCTATATGCCAAGCACCGTGCTAAACTTTGAGAATACAAATACAACTAGAAAGAAAGATGTTTCTTGTTTTCAAGGAGCTTACAGAGTAAAAGGGAAGACCATACACAAAAGGAATCTGAAAGGCAGAGAGTAAGGGAAGGGAAAATGTTGGGGGAGAGGTGGTGGGGAGAGCAGGAGGTTGGGGATAGGGCATGATATCAAACTTTGGAGAGTCAGAAGCAGAGCCTGAGGAGAAGGTTAGCTAGTCTAGGTCCTTTCCCAAAATGGAGACCCCAAGAAAAACTCAGCAGTAGGGGAGAGAGACAGACAGACAGACAGACAGACTTGCAGACTGGAGGGAATTTCCAGGGTAAAATGACAATTGAGGCATGTTGATGGAGTCTAGAAAGTCAGAAGCAGAGCCAGGAACACTTTTGGCTTCTGTCAAGCCTCAACTAAAATTCCACCTGTTGCAAGAGGGTGTCTCGAGGCCTCCTTAATATCAGTGCCTTCCCTCAAAGATTACCTTTCATTTACACTGCCTGTATATTGTTTGAACCAAGTTGTACAAGTGGTCTCTCTTGTTAGACTGTGAACTTCCTGAGGGATGGGATTGTTTTTACCTTTCTATCCCCAGCAAATAGCATGGCACTTAGCAGAGTAGACACTTAAAGAAGACTTAACTCACTAGACTTCCTGACTCCCAAATTCAGCCTTCTATCCACTACATTCAAATAGCAGCTGATACTTTTAATCTTCCTTGGATATCAATGAAGCACTGAAACTGTCCATTCATTAGGCATCACATCCATCTGTTACTCTTCCCTTATGACTAATCTACCTCCTTTTCTGGTCATACACATCCTCGGTGACATTTTTTTTTTTTGTGCCACAGACAAAATCTAAAGTAACATATTGCTTCATTCTTGTCATTTAAAATGTTGACATATTGCTCAAAGTGTAGTCAAAGGGTTGTTATTTACTTGCCCTAATGCAGAAATATTGTAGGAAGAAAAAAATTTATTTTTGAATACCTTTGGTAAGAGAAGTAACTTTTACTTTAATAGTATGAAATTTTAATTAAAAGCACCTTGCTTATATATATAAAAAAATCTGTTTCTTACTAAAATGTAGTCTTGACCATTTACTTCTAGACATCTCATTTTTCTCATCTGTAAAATGGGGGGATAAAAAGTACACTGTCTATCCTGTAATACTGTTCTGAGGATTAAATTAAATAATGTGTTAAAGTGCCTTTCTGGCCATAAAGTATCCTATAAATGAGTATTATACTGTGTATTAGTATCCTAAATAAACCTTATATGCATAGAACAAACTATTTTGTATTTGAAGAAATATGACAGGAAATAAGAGAAATGTAAAGTAGGTTAGTTTTCGTTTAGGAAATAGAATTACATGCTAAGCTAATTTAATTCAAAACTATTTCTAATTCCTTGTGGAGAGACTCATTAGTTTAATAGCATTTTAATAATGTTTACCAGAATGACAAGTTGCTTTTATTATTTTAATAATATATATCACTAAACTACTCTTATCTTTAATTTTTTTTAACAGCAAGGAAATATGACTATCAGCAAACTCAAAACCAGACTGACAGTGTACAACTCTCCCTGGAATGAATAAACATTTAGAGCACAAGTTATATTTTGCTGACTATGTGGAAGCAAAATCAGTTTAGAATTCTTTTTGCAAAAGCTTAAAGAGCATAAATTTCTTTGAATTTATGTATAAAAAACATGTCACTTTTACATGATTTTTGCCTGTATAGATTATTTCCTTATTGTGTAAGTGGAAACAGTACAGTGACTTTGAATATAGGGCAACTTAGCTTAAGAAATACATTCGAGTAGATACAACTTTAGTTAAAAAGAGAATAATTGTAGCATGTAATTTATTTTAGAGTCTTAAGGAAAAAGTTGTTAGTCAAGGATGAAAATGTATCTTCAGATGCCTGGCAGTTAACTACAACTAATGTGAAAGAGACCTCACATGGTGGTAGTAGAAAGAGAACTGGAGTTGGAAGCTTCACACTCAACACCACATCCCACTTCTACAGCTTAGTGCCTGTGTGTCCCTGGGTAAAAGAATTTACTTCTACTTTCTATAAGTGAGACGATTGGACCAGATGAACCACAAGGGCCTTTCCAAGTCTAAATCCTGTCACCTAAGCCTCATTTCAAACATTTTTTTATAGCTTTAAAAATAGAAGAGAATTGCTGAAAAAGCTAATTGGATTCTGTTCTAGTGGCATATATCAAATTATTAGTTGATCATTTCACACCCACTTTTCTAGGACTTCTCTGTTAGTTTGACCCACTGGCCTCTGCAAATGCCTGCCTTTTCCTAATTTTATCTTTTCCTAATTTTAGAAGCCTTTTGTAGTCCCTTTTTTCCTTGATTGTATTGCTATGGTTCATCCCTCCCCTCATTGTTTTTTTTAAAACTCCTACCCTCTAGTTAGGAGGAAGGGGGATAGCCAGAGGGAGAGTGGGTGGGTACCCTGATGAATCACCAGGGTGAGCTGTGCCTGCCTGGGCCTCTGTGTTTGGGTGCTGGCCTTGTTACAACCATTGTGTATTGTTTATGCTTTTTGGCTAACAGCTTCTTGGAAAAATCTTGTATGTCATATGCTTCATTGTATTATGGTGTTCAGAAGAGTATTTATGGAACCTATATATATTATTTTTCATGTTTTATTTAATATCAGTGCAATTATTTAAATAGAAGACAATTGATTAGAAAGTGGTAAAATTGTAGAAACTTAACCATTCATTTATTTAGCCAAGATTCAATACTTGAATCATAGCTCTTAATTTTCAAAGACACAGCAAATGGTGTTATTTATCCACGCCTCTAAAAATATGGAAATTGATTCATAATATAATTTTGAAGTTTAAAAACAGATAAAATCAAGAAAACCCAATTTCCTTTAAAAAAATTAAATTATATTATTCAAAGTGAATTTATTGTATCAGCTTTGGATTGTTTCATCACATGATACAGTTCACTCCTGCCACATAAGTTGGTTTCTGTGCCAGTGTCTGCTAGGAATTAAAGATTGGCTAGGAGGGTCAGCTGGGCCACTTAATGGATTGAGAGCCAGGCCCAGAGAGAAGAAGTTCTGAGTTCAAATCTTGCCTCAGAGACTTCCTACCTACGTGACCCTGGGCAAGTCACTTAATCCCCATTGCCCAGCCTTTACCACTCTTATAGTATTGATTCTAAGATGGAAGGTAAGGGTTTAAAAAAGTACATCAAGATTGGTTAAAAATTTGCAAAAACATACATCTAGCCAGAAAAGTGGAGAGTAGAATGCAAAGGGACCAATCTTTTCCCACAAGGTTTTGTTCTTATAAAAAGTACCCACTGGCCCCAAGAACAGAGCACCAAAGCGGGAGGTAGAGATCAAAGGTCTAGTCCACAATTTGCCACTGTGATGCAGAGCACTCAATCTTGGGCAAACCATATAAGGTGACTGAATTGCTTCATTTCTGGAATTGTCACAAAAAAAATAGATAATTTTGGTAACCAGGAAACCTTGGCAACTAAAAGAGGAGTTTATAGAGTTGAACTGATGGATGGTATTCACCTCCACCATGTACAATTTTTCTTCCTATTTCCAAACCAACTACTCATGACAGCTGGAATAAGTCATGAATATTTGCTTACTGGGTCCACTACAAATTCAAACCATCCAATTCATGGTTTAACTAGGCCAGTGATGACAAACCTTTTATAGACAGTGCCAGGCCCCATCCCCACCCCCATGCCCCCAGAGACCAAGTGCCATGCCTCCACCCCTCAGAGACCAAGTGCCATGTCCAGCCCCCCCCCCCCCCCCCAGCAGAGGAGGGAGGAAGCACTCCCATTGGGATGCTAGGCAGGGGCATGGGGGAAGTGAGGAATGTCTTGAGGCACATGGAGGGGGGAGGGGAGCAGCTCCGCCCCAAGTGCTCTGGCTTTTTAGTAATGAATTCTGATAGGCCACAGCTTACATCCCCACAGAGAGGGTTATGTGTGCCCTTTTTGGCATGTGTGCCATAAGTGTGCCATCACTGAGTTAGACCTTCAGTCCTTTTATCAATCTTTGACTGACTCGCCATAATATTTACAATAGTTGTTCCTCAAGCCCTTGGCTTCATCAGCACCCTTTCAGAAAACAGATGACTTCTACTCAAATCGAAGCTATCTTCTCATTTTACCCCCTCCATACTTCAAAACCTTTCTGTCCTCACCTAGCCTCTTCTTTGATACAGGCCTAGAGGCTGCAGCTCAATTCTTCAAGCAGCTCCATCCCCACTGTGTGGAAAGCACTGTGCTGGAGACACAAACACAAAAGCAAATGTTTCTGCCCTTAAGGAGATTAGATTCTACTCTATCAGAGGAATAACATGCAGCGCTAAGTAGGCATAAAATATCTAAAACAATTTTGGCGAAGAGGAAGGAGTGCTGGTGATGGAGGATCAGAAGTGGCTTCTCCGCTTGGAGAGAGCCAGGGGAAGAAGGAGAGCATGCCCAGCGGGGAGGGCAGCTTGTGCCAAGGCAGAGAGACGGGACAGAATGGCCTGTGTGGGAAATGGCCCCATGCTAGGCTCTCCTTAAGGAGACTCTCTACTTGCGTCCATGGTCATCTTGACTCCTTTGGGAGTTTTCACCTTCAATCATTCCTCATTTTCCTAGCCCCATTTTCAATGTATTCCTCTCATTTCCTTCACCGCCTAAAGCTTGCTTGGGTTTTCCTATCTTAAAAAAAAAAAACACAAAACAACCTTCCATTGACTTGCAGTTCCCTCAAGCTGTGCTCCTACCTCCTATTAACCACCAAACTACCGAAGAGTAGCCAACGATCACCGTATCTACTTATCCAGAGCCAGTTCTCTCCTCAAGCCCGTTAACTTGCCTTCTGACTTCTGAGCCTCCTGCACTCCTGAGGCTCCTCTCTCCAGGGCGACCAATGACCTCTGAATGGCCAAATCTGTACCATTTGACACTGTTGGCCAATACAATCATTAAGCTCTTACTGTGTTTTAGGAACTGGGTGATGTGCTGGGCACCCCTGGCTCTTGGATGTTCTTTCTTTTCCTTCCTTTCATGGCATTATTCTCTCTGTCTTCAAGGAGCTTACCATCTATCAGGGGGCAACAACACGTGCATATGTGGGCACATACAAAATAAATATCCAGTATTTGTGTGTGTTGTGTGTGTATGTGTGTGTGTGTGTGGAAGTACTATAAGCTTGGATCAGGAAAGGCTTCATGTAACAGGTGGTGCCTGAGCTGGTTCTGGAAGGAAACCAGGGAATCTGAAGGCAGTGGTGAGGTGTGCTCCACACATAGCCCATACTCAAAGCACTTCCAGGTGGGCAGATCTTCCAGGCATAGGAGATAGCTAATGAAAGACAAAGAGACAAAAGATGAAGCGCTACATGTGAGGAACAATAGGACCAATTTGGCTAGACTAAATTCATAAAGAGAGTAATGCATAATAAAATGAGAAAGATGAGAACCAAATCATAAAATGTTTTAAATATGATGAGTCAATGAAGTAAATCAAATTTTCTTTCACCATTTGGTCTGTTCTCTTCATTTCCTCTCTTTTACCTGTTGCCTTGTTTTTTATACTTATTTGGGTTTATGATTTTACTTATGGGGAAACTGAGGCAGATAGCCATTAAGTGAATTGCCTATATTAGCATTTAATAATTACTTGTTGGATTGATGCCCACCTCCCTAATTTTTGCAAATCAGAAACCAAAGAAAGTTGCAACTAAAATTGCAAATTCTTTGGGTTTTCTGTGATCTGGAATACCTTCTCCACATCTCAAGTATTATTATAAGGCCCTCCACAATAATCCCATCCAATCCTGCCCTTACCAAATAGCATGCTCTGCCCAAAATTAACACTCTTTCTTTTCTTTTAAACAACAATTCATTAATAATTATCGGTCAGACAAAAAAAAAAGCAATCTAGGAGGCATCTGGGTAGTTCAGAAAAAAAACTAAACTCAGCAGTTTAAAGAATTGGTGGCTTGAGAACCAGGTTTAGAGACTGGAGGTCCTATGTTCAAATCTGGTCTCAGTCACTTCCTAGTTATGTGACCCTGGGCAAGTCACTTAACCCCCACTGCCTAGCCCTTACCACTCTTCTGTCTTGGTTCTAAGGCAGAAGGTAAGGGTTTAAAAAAAAAAAAAAGCAATCAAGCAAACTAATTCTTATTGAAATATTAAGGACTGGTGATAGCCTCATGCCCCTTTTCCCAGCAATATTTGCTCTTGTTAAGGGAATACCTTGGAACTATAGTGTCTTAACATTGGTGGCTGGATTTTAGGTACTGTACTGTGTAAATAGAATTAGCCAGATCCCATTAATAGTCAAAAATCTACTCAACCCAGGGGTGCTAATGATGTCACTCCCACCTCCCTTAGTGGGGAGGGGAGACGAGTTACCCACACGTGACAATAAGTAACAAATCAAGAATAAGGGACTGCCCTTTGGGCAGTCCAAATCAATGTAGAAACTGCCATTTGTCCATTTGAATTAGAGGTGGACCACAGGAAGTGATGAAAGACATGATCTCTTTAAGTGAGTGAACTTCCTGTGGGGGCAGTTGCCATCTCGAACTGGAAGAAGAAGCATCTCCTGAGACCACAGACAGCTTCCACTCTGTATTGTCATGTGGGTAAGTTAGGCTGACTTCCTTGGCCTTGCTGGGCCAATTCTAAACTCTGCCTATCTGGCTGTTGGGCCTTGTGGCTTACAGCTTCATTTATTAAGCTTTTTAACCTTCTTCTCTCCCTTTCTCTTTATTCCTACTTTTTACCTACCAGATTGTAAATAAACTCCTCAACCCGATGCTGACTTGGGTCTGATTTTAATTACGGAATCAACCTGAATTGTTGATTCCTGGCGGCCACATTTTAATATATATATATATTAATATTTATAATATATATATATTAAAATGTGGCCGCCAGGAATATATATATATATATATATAATACCTAAATTTTCTTTCTTACAGTACTCAATGGGATGTGATATAGTTTGGATTAGGGAAGCCTTCCCAGAAACTTACCAGGCAGCACTATATCTAAAGCTAGCCCTGAAAAAGACAAGACAAGCCGGGATGTGGAAATCAATTTAGTGCTATTTTAGTGAGCCCTGCAGATTTCTTTTACATAAATTTGAGCTTGAAATAGCAAATAAATCATCTTGCTACTTTTCCCTTTCTTCCAATGCCAACTTGAATCTTCTTAATCTTCAAGATTAATCAATCTTAATTAATCAATCCTCTTTATCTTCAAGATACCTATGATTTTCCACTAAGCCACTTACAATTTATCCACAACATTGAAGACAATTTTAAAACTATGGAGGCCATATCAGATATGTATAATTTTCATAAAATCCAAGACTTAAAATTTGTTGAGAAAAATTTCAGGAAAAGAAGTTCACTCTCCCCACCAAATCAAGAAAATGAACTGTTTGGAGAAAGTGCCATAAAGAAACCTACACTGCATCAGAAGATCCAGAATGAACTTTGGGATGTAATTGTTTGACCTGAAGGGGGTTGAACACATTTATTCTGTTTTTTGTTTTTTTTTTAAACCCTTAACTTCTGTGTATTGGCTCATAGGTGGAAGAGTGGTAAGGGTGGGCAATGGAGGTCAAGTGACTTGCCCAGGGTCACACAGCTGGGAAGTGTCTGAGGCCGGATTTGAAGAACACATTTATTTTGAATGCAAATTCTTATGCCAAAGGGAATTGCTCCCTAAATGGCTTTCTGTCAATGCGCCTAGCAAACATTGGTTTTGCTCTCTCTCTTTTATTTCTCTCATCTCTAAATATTGTAATTTCCTCTTAGAAAGTGTAATATTGTATGCACCTTTAGCTAGAATATCTTTAGAGGTATAAACTAGTCATGTTAAATGATTCCTTGGAGAGACTAGTCTACCAAAGTATCACAGGGGCAATTGTGAAGAGTGAATCAAACTCTCTTTGTCTATCAATCAGCAACTTTTAAGTTAATCAAAAACTTAAGTACCCCTACTTAGTATCTAACCAGTCACTATGAGAGTTCACAAGTCACTTGCTAGAGTGGGTGACAACTCCAGAGACCATTGCCCCCTTTTCCCCCCCACCCCCACCCCCACCCTGTAATGGAGGATTGGAGGGATGTTAACTATTATTATTATTATTTGTGGGTTCACACTGGGGTGAGAGAGACAGGAATGACAGGAAGGGGCCCAACAAGTAGGGAGACTAAAGTTTAACAGCAAAGGGGTGTCTGTTACTGAATTGGCTGTTAGGTCCAACTGCCACCCTGAAGCACCAAGACTAGGCCTATGGTAATCAGCAAAGTAAAGGCAGGAGTTTATAAGTAAAGGCAACACATTTAATCAAGGACAAACTAAGATTAAGGATGGGAATAGGGTTTACTACACTTAAAAGCTAAGGGCAAACCACAGGGGCAGGGGAAGGACTTGACTACACTAAACTAAGACCTAAGCCAGGCAGGGCCCAGAGAATAACAGGACTGGAGTGGGAATCCTCACAGTAGAGTCCAAAAATGTTTTCAGGATGCCAGGAACCAACTCCTCCAGAACTGATGGTCCAAAGCAGCCCAGTAGGGAGAGGAGCCTGCAAGCTTTCCACAAGATCACAGATCACTCCCTACTCAGTGCTGTTGTGCAGGATAAATGTCTTCTGCTTCCAACCTTCACCACACTCCAGGATCCCAGGGAATCAGGGTGCAACTCCACAAGCTCTGAGGTCTCCCAGGGTCAGTTACTGCCTGTAACTCCCACCATGGAGTCCTTCCCAGAGAGTGCAAGCAACTTCCTGCTTCCCTATTCCATGTGGAATTCTCCAGCCCTTCTTGCTAGGTCCACATTAACTATATATAAACTAATACCTAAATAATCCTCACAACAATGCCCCACCTCCAGCACTGCTGGACTGATTGGTTCCTGTAAAGTGGGGAAAGGGCAGGAAGTGATGTGGAAAAAAGGACTATAAAAAGTCCTGAATTTCCTGTCCAAGGGACTTCTCCTTTGAACTTCTCCTTTGGAGTTCATCTTTGGACTCTATGTTGGTGAGCTGGACTGAAGGAGGAGACTCTTTCTCTGGATCCTATGTTGGCTTGCTGGGTAAGTAGCTGACCTTCCTTTCCTGGCTTTTGGAGAGATTGGTTCTGGAGATTCCTGCCTTGGCTTTGGAGGAGGCTGCTTTGGTAGAACCCTGGCTAAAGACACCACCAAAATCCATGTGGAGACAGAGTCTTGGGGAAGTCCTGCTGGGGCTGAGCCTGGCTCCTCAGGAGAAGGGCTGGTAGGCTTATTAGAATCTATTTAAAATAAAGAAAAGAAAAGAAAAATACATTTTCCACTTTCACTCTTTTTATCTCTTTGTAAATAAAGTTGCTAAAAGTCATTCTGAATTAAAATGTAATATTTTTTTTTTAAACCCTTACCTTCCATCTTGGAGTCAATACTGTGTATTGGCTCCAAGGCAGAAGAGTGGTAAGGGTAGGCAATGGGGGTCAAGTGACTTGCCCAGGGTCACACAGCTAGGAAGTGTCTGAGGCCAGATTTGAACCTAGGACCTCCCGTCTCTAGGCCTGGCTCTCAATCCACTGAGCTACCCAGCTTCCCCCAAAATGTAATATTTTAAAATGACAACCACAATATTACTTTAGAATTCTCATATTTAGCATAAAACCAAAATTTTAAATTCTTATAGATAGCTTTTTGGTGACAAGCTTCTCCAAACTTAGCTTAGTGAATCCTCTGATGATAGATACACAGCCCCAGTCAAAGCCTTTCCAGGTGGGCAGATCTACCACAACTTATGTCCGATCTTCCATCCAGAACCTGATATGGCCAGAATCACCAAACCAGAAATTGGCATTAAAAGAAGTCTTGAGTAAAAGTCAACCAAAGTAGGTAAACTAAACTTTATGTTAGAGTTATGGAAGGGACTTGGTTATTTATTTATTTTTTAAGCCCTTACCCTCCATCTTTGAATCAATACTGCGTATTGGAAAATGGGGAATGATTGAAAGTGTATTAGTTCTAAGGCAGAAGAGGGGTAAGGGCTAGGCAATGGGGATTTTGTCTTGCCCAGAGTCATTCAACTAGGAAATGTTTGAGGTCAGATTTGAACCCAGGACCTCCTGTCTTTAGGCCTGGCTCTCAATCCATTCAGCCCCACAGCCCCACATACTCCCCTCCCCGCCCCCCACTTGGTTATTTATATATGCTCCACAGTGTTTCCTTCATTAAATTTGTTTATGTAATTGTGAAAACTAACACCTTTTACCCAAAATAGAAACAATTAACATTCTGAGTTAAATATGTACAAAATCAAAACGACTGATAGGTAGGTCAGGGCTGGTAGTAGTGGTCCATTTCAGCATTTGGCAAGAAGGTAGAAAGTATTTACTAATTCTTTAAACTGCTGGGTTATTTTTCTTTTTTTTCCCTGAGGTTCTGAGGGAAAGTAAGGATCCTAGGAAAAGATGAGGAAGGGCTGATTTGTGTTCCAGGATGGCACAGACATTTTGTTTCTGTCACAGGATTGATCCCAGCCTAAATTTTTTTCCCAAGTTCTAGGACAAGAGTTCTTAACTTTTTGGGGGACATAGATGAGACAGAGGAGTCTTGTGAAGCCTATAGACCCCTTCACAGAATGTTTTTAAATTCTTAAAATAAAAAATATAAGATTACAGAAGAAACAAATTATATTGGAATACTGTTATAAAAAATAACAACAACTGAACACAAAAAACCAACTTCACAGACCCTAGGCTAAGAACCCTCGCTCTAAAATAACTCTTGTCTCCAGCCATTCAATCATGGCACAATCCCTAAAATTTTCAGGCATGAGGATTTTGATCAATCTGAACAAACAAAAGTCCAAGATTCTAAAATTCTAAGTACCTAATGACTTTTGGATACCTTTTAAAAATTCATTTGAGGCAGCCATTCAAATGTAAAATAGAAAAAAGTAAGAATGCATCCAAATCAAAGAGCTTCAGTGGAGAGTTAGCTGAATGTAGAAGGATTTCTCTTCCATTGTAGACTGGATCACAGGAAACACAAAGAAAGGCAAAAGTAATCCCTGCTCTCAAGGAGTGCTAATATACATAAATGTGCATGGAGGGTATACTAGTTGTGCCCAGACCCATCTAGTCTCAAAAATTTTGTCATTTTTATACCTTAAATTTTGTTAATATTTTTAAAATAGAATTTTGATTGTTAATTAAAATTTTTATTTTCTTTAGTTTGAGAAATAAAATTATGTCAGTTATGATTGGGTAGAATTAAATTAATGTTCACTGTAAAAAGACTGACAAAATGCCCTGGGCGTGCACACTAATGAAGTGTGCTGTGCAGACTTATGTATCTATTAGATGAATGCGAAGTCACATTGGTAAATCTTGGGCTGAGAAGCACCATCCCATTCACCTACTTCCTGTCTAATTCCATATAACCTCTGTTATAATTAGTTTTCTTAAAGAAGGACTCATGTAATCCCTTGCTACCTTATATATCATTTCTATAATGAAAGAAAGAACATTTCCATAATCAAGTGAGGGGAAGTAATTTTTTCCTTTTTTTGTGAAGGGGCAATATTAAGAAATTAAGGGAGGACAACTGTCTAGGGAGCAAATAGGGATTTTTAAAAAGCTATCTGTAAGCAGGTATTTGAAAAACTGGTTTATTATAGATGAATAGAGAATTATTCTAAATTGTTAAATGCTTTTTAAAAAAATAAATTTTATTGTTTTTTTTAATCACCTACATTCCCCAGTGTACCCCTTCTTAAATCTTACCTTTTCCAGAGTCATCCTTTGAGAATATCAATGTGTTTTGCTAAAAATTTCTTTAATATATGCCGTACTAAATAAGCAATCACTGGAGTTTCCTATAAAGGCATTCAAGGTTGGATAACTCCAATGTGGTTCAGTGTGCCCAACCAGGAAAATGCTCAGGGTTGGGGTGAGGTGGAGGGGGGAGGTGGAAAAAGGAGAGAGATGGTTCTTTTTATTCGCTTTTTCAGAGAGAAAGATCAGTAATCAGCCAATCAGCAAGCATTTATTGAAAGTATTTACCAGTTACTAGGCTCTGTGCTAGGCGCCAAAGCTACAGCTACATAGAATAAAACAATCCTTATTTTCAAAGAGTTACAAGTCCCATCACTTGTCTATACCTATACTACTACTTTGATCTATACCTATACTACTATATCATTTTAGCATCCCAGGGAGGCACAGGACCATAACTTGCAGTTGTTGCAAATGTAGGAGCACAAATTATCAGGGGTTTTGGTGCCCTTCCAGGATCCAATACAAAGTATACTATTAATGTGTAGGAAATAACAATACCTAAACCAAAATGGCCACATGATTATTATTCTTTGATACTGTCACTTTAATATGCCCAAGCCTCATTAAACTATCCATGCTGAAGGGAATAATGGGAAATATAGTTTCAAATAGTGGCTAATTTCCTAAATAGGGATTTGCACTAAATGATTATTTTCTTTTCACCCCAAATTTGTCTGTTTTGTTTATACTAATACAGACTAAGCTTAGAACTTTACTAAGACTTGTGAGAATTAAAATTAATACATAATATCTCCAAATGTTATACTTAACAAGATTTATTAATAATAACTTAAAGAAAAAAAATTAAAAAGCTAGAGAAAAGAGCCAGCTTTCCCAGCTGTATATGCAGGAAAAGAGAGAGAGGTGGAGTTACGGCCAACTACATACAAACAACATAAGCACGAAATGTGATGGAGAGATTAAAAGGAATTCTAGGAAATACTAAAGGAATTCTGGGGAACATAATTCAAAGGTATAAAATTTTTACTTATAAAGACTTTTGGGAAATTATGCATCATTATTACTTTCTCTGGGTACATGGGAAGCTGAGCTACAAGTGTCCTGAGTAGTCAGGGAGAGAAAGTCTAGAGAATTAAAGATTTCCTATGAATAACTCACAGAACATACAATTCAACTGTGGATAATCTTGAATTAAGGCAGTATGTTATAATGGAAATTAGCTCTGAGCAGAGACCCTCGAAAGGATGCTAGTTCATGTTACTGATAGCTGTATAACCAGGGACAAGTCAATTAAGATCTTTGAAGTTGGAATTCCTTGTCTGGTGGATGAGAATGCTAATAACTTATACCATCTGCTTCATGGTGTTGTTGGTGCTTTATAAAGTGCTGGAGAAAGGTGAGTTATTACATCTCTCAAAGACTGCAATTCATTTCTTCTACAAGTTGTATTACTATTCCCATTCAGAAACCAACACTACTGTAGTCACAAAGCATGTCTTCCAAAGTTTACTTTTTTCTAAAAAGCCCTCTTATTAAGTGCCTTTTAACTATCCTCATTGTGCCAGCTGCCATGTCTAAACAGAACCCATATCATCAACTCAATTGTTCTTTCCATCTTAATGAGAACAAACAAAATTTTCTGAGGGACTGGTTGACTTAAAAAAGAACCCAAGACTCCAGGACTTAGATCACAACTGTATTCACTATTCATCTGCTGGACATTTAAGTGGTATCTTAACAGCGTAACAACTTACAGTTTTGCTGGCCATCAGCCTTGGCTGGAGCATGAGATTTTCTTTTTCAAACTCTTTGGCAGTGAATCTAGCTTGAAACAGTTAGAAGTGATGGGAAATCACTTCATTCTCCGAAGTCTTTCTTTCTTTTGGGGTACCATTGCAATTGACCATGACTTGCCTATCAAAATGGGAATCTGTTCTTCTCCTAAGAAGTTAAAATAAACTTAACTTTACCTTTTGTCTAGTTAAACTGGAATTCAACCCAACAGAAAAAAATATAGCCTGGGTGGTATATAATTTTGCAGTTCAAAAAACAAAGCAAGGCCAAATCATTTTAATAAATATGATTCAGGGACTGTAGTCAGACACAAAGAACAGGACTAGAAACCAAGAGCTTTGGACTCTGGTTTAGTTATTGTTGGCTCTGAAAATTACTGTAGGAAAAAAGGCAGTGAGGTGGTGTGGTAGATGGAGTACTTGTAGGGGTAAAATTATGGTTGGACTGAATATTCAAGAGTTTGGTCGCCAGAAATTAAGTGCTTAATTCCAAACGAAAGACCCAAGTCAGAATGACTTTTATGGTAGTTTATTTACAAATAGAAAGAGTGAAAGTAAGGAAATGAGAGAGAGACAGAGAGAGAGAGAGACAGAGAGAGAGAGAGAGAGAAAATTACTCTGGCCTGGTCCTAACCAGGCAGGGCTTCAGAGGTCCCAGCAAAGAGGGGTACAAAAGTTAATTAAATAAGGTTTCTAGTCACGAGACCTCCTCCAAGAAGAGAAAAAGCCAAGGAAAAGGAGTCAGTCTTTTCACTCACCCAAATGCCAGGCCAAAGTGAAGCAGTCTGAGGTCTCAAACCTGAGCTCCTCCAAGGCCAAGTTCAAAGGGGAAAAAGCTACTTACAGGAAGTTACCACCATATTTATTTATTTATTTGTTTGTTTTTTTAATTTAAATTTTTATTTTGAAAATTTTCCCCTAGTTACATGATTCATGTTCTTTCCCTCTCCACCAAATTCCCCTAACCCCCCTTAGCCAATACACAATTCCACTGAGTTTTACATGTATCATTGATTAAGCCCTAATTCCATATTATTGATAGTTGGACTAGAGTTACTGTTTAGCATCTACATCCCCAATAATATCCCCATCAGCCCGTGTGTTCAAGCAATTGTTTTTCTTCTGTGTTTCTCCTCCCACAGTTCTTCCTCTGGATGTGGCTAGTTTTCTTTCTCATAAGTCCCTCAGCCTTGCTCTGGATGCTTGCATTGCTGCTAGTACAGAAGTCTGTTACGTTTGATTGTACCACAGTGTATCAGTCTCTGACTTACCACCATATTTAAAGGCAGTTCTTTGCGTCACTTCCTGTGTTTACCTTCCACTTTTACGTGGACCAATGGCAGCTTTAACTTTGTTTTGGACTGCCCAGGGGGCAGTCAGTTGTTTTTGATTTGTCACTTGCTAGCACACGTGGGTCATAGATCCCCCCTTAAGGTTTAAATGGGGGTGTATGCATTCCTGATGGCTAAACTCTAAAGAATAATAGGGAGAGTTCATCCCATCCTCACATACTAAACCTGGAATCAGAGAGACCTGAGCTCATATTCCACCTCAATTGCTAGCTGAGTGACTCCTGGCAAATCACTCAGTTTAAACTTCTTTCTCTTTCAATTTTCTCATCACGAATACAGAAATAATTGTAGCACCTCTCTCCCTGGACCGTTCTGAGGATAGTAATAATAACGATGAGAGTTAGCATTTATGTATCATTTACTATATGCCAGGTAAGATTAAGCACTTTACAATTATCATCTCATTTGATTTTTATAACCACCTTGAGAGATAGGTACTATTATTGCCCCCATTTTTCGGATGAGAAAACTGAGACAAATAGAGGTTAAGGGACACCAGCTTTGAACTCGCATCTTCCTGATTCCAATAATATTTGTAAAAGGCTTTGCAAATTTTAATGATATAAACCCTATATTACTATTCTTACTTTTGAGATCCTTAAAACATACTATGTTAATCCAAAGTCATCACCATCATTTTTATTATTTTAAATGAATATTTCCAAGGAGAGCTTTGGCAGGGACTGTCTATATACAGAACATCTTGAAAGAACAGGATTAAATATGGATTAAATTCATCAATACCTCTACATGCTAGAACATATATGTCTCTCTCTCTTTGTCTCTGTCTCTTCTCTGTCTCTGCATTGGTCTCTGTTTGCTTCTATCTCTGTCTCTTCCCCCCCTCCCCCTCTCTCTCTTCTATCTCTCTCTGTCTCTCTCTGTCTCACTGTCTGTCTCTGTCTCTCTGTCTCTCTCTCAGTGTGCATGTGTCTGTCTCTTCTCTCTGCCTTGTTTTCTGTCTGCTTCTATCTTTTTCTTGTCTCTCTTTCTCTGTCTGTCTCTGTCTCTGTCTCTCCTTCTCCGTCTCCCTCTCCCTTTTCCTCTTCTTCTCCCTTTCCCTTTCCCTCTCCCTCTGTGTGTGTGTCTCATCTTTCTCTTTTTTGGTCTCTGTTTTGCTTCTTTCTGTCTCTCTGTATCTGTCTCTGTCTTCCTCTCTCGTTCTCCCCACCTTCCTCTGTGTGTGTGTGTTTTCTCTCTGCTTTGGTCTTTGTTTTGCTTCTGTCTGTCTGTCTGAGTATGTGTGTGTGTGTGTGTGTGTGTGTGTGTGTGTGTGTGTGTGTGTGTGTGTGTGTGTTCTCTGCCTTGTTTTCTGTCTGCTTCTATTTTGCTGTCTTTTTCTTGTCTCTCTTTCTCTGCCTCTCCTTTCTCTTCAGTCTCAGCAGAAGCAGATAATTGATGAAGACTCCCCTGATATTCTACTGAGAGCATTCAAACCAGGAAAAAAAGGCATTTCCAGTTATTATTAACTTAAAAAAAACCATTCAGTTCCCTGAGTCATCCACTAGGCAGTTACAAAATACAATAATTCCATTTTTCATTGGCTCACTCCATAGTCACAAAACACTTAAATGGGATTATTGAATCTTACAAAGTGAATCTAGGCTAGACTAGATGATTTTTTTTTTTGTCTAAGCTTCTATGATTCTATTTCATAGGGATGGAAATAAATAGAAGCCACAAAAATGATAGCAAATCTTTGGTTGCTTGTTGTGTCAACTAGATTTCCTAAGCCTTTCAGAGATGATTTCCCTTATGATATTTTCATCATATTTTATACATATATAGAAAATAACTATGTATATATAATATAAATATAATATAAATTTCTCTTGGTTCTGCTCACTTCATTCTGCATCCGATCATCTAAGTCTTCCCAGTGTTTTTCCTGAAACCAATCTCTTCAACATTTCTTAAAATACAATAATATTCTTTTTTTTTTTTAAAGGCAATGGGGGTCAAGTGACTTGCCCAGGCTCACACAGCTGGGAAGTGTCTGAGGCCAGATTTGAACCTAGGACCTCCCGTCTCTAGGCCTGACTCTCAATCCACTGAGCTACCCAGCTGCCCCCTACAATAATATTCTGTCACATTCCTACACCATAATTTGTTCAGCCATTTCCCAATTGATGGGCATTCCCTCAGTTTCCATTTCTTTGCTTTTATAAAAAAAAAAAAGAGTTGCTGTAAGTATTTTTAAATGTATGGGTCCTTTTCCTTTTCCTTTTATTATGTTGGAGTAAAGATCCCATAGCTATATTGTTGGATCAAAGGGAATGCACTGTTTAATAGCTTTTTGGACATAGTTACAAACTGCATTCCACAATGGTTGAGCCAATTCATAGCTCTACCAATAGTACATCAAAGAACCCATTTTATAACAGTCCCTCCGGTACGTATCAATTTTCCTTTTTTAAACTTTTTTAAACTTATTCGATCTAATAGGTGTGAGGGAATACCTGAGAGTTCTTTTAATTTTTTAATTTCTCCAGTTATTAATGATTAGAGCATTTTTTATATGGCTATTGATAGCTTGGATATATTCTCCTGAAAACTGATTATTCATATCCTTTGACCAAAGTTTACAAGAACGAAGCTAGATCATAGATTTAGAATTGTAAGAGACCTCTTCCTTATTGTTTTAAAGATGCAGAAACTCGGGTTCAGAGAGGTAAAGGCCACATTTAAGGTAACATAAGTAACAAGTGACAAAGGCTAGATTTTAACCTAGGTTCTATGACTCAAAATCTAGTGTTTCCCCCCCAATATCAGACCATCTCTCATCAAGGGATAAAAGCACCTAATTGGTTAAGGACTGAAGAAGAGGTAGGTAGCTCAGTGGATAGAGTGAGGTCCTAGGTTCAAATCTAGCCATAGACACTTCCTAGCTGTGTGACCCTGGGCAATTCGCTTAATCCCCATTGCCTAACCCTTACTATCTCTTATGCCTTAGAATCAATATTGGCTCTAAGGTGGAAGGTAATGATGAAAAAAAAAAAAACCGTGACTTAAGTAGAATTTAAAGTGCTAGAAATAGGAAAGAATTTAATTAAAAGCCCATGGCCTAAAACTGACTCTTCTATAGTTTTGAATTATCTCCTTTAAAAGGGGCTGTGGGCTGGTTCAGCAGTGGGGTAATATACAACATCTAAGAACCTTGCACTGGATGTCATCAGTACTTGTAGCATATCTCAGGAACTCAGGAAACTGAAGTTTGGGGCTGACTTCTGATTGAAGGTGTCCCCTCAGAACTAGCAGGAATATAAAATGAAGCTGCTAATTTCCTTCAGATCCTACCTATCTTTCAATAAATATTTCTAACCTTGTTAAAAAATATATATTACATATATGCATCAAAAAATGTTTAAAGTAAATCAATAATTTAATAATTACACATTATGGAATTTTATGAAATTATAAAATCATAAAATTATAAAAATAATAATAATAAAATTTAATTATAAAAATTATAAAAAACACAAGAACTATATATTAATGTTCCTCTCTCAGCACTGAATACATTTAACAGAAATATTAATCAAAAAGCAAATATGGAACTGAACTGACAGAAAAGTTAAAACTGAAAAACATAGATTAAAGAGTATTCATATTCGTCCACATTTTATATTCTTTTAAAAAAACAGACTATAGGGGGCAGCTGGGTAGCTCAGTGGAGTGAGAGTCAGGCCTAGAGACAGGAGGTCCTAGGTTCAAACCCTGCCTCAGCCACTTCCCAGCTGTGTGACCCTGGGCAAGTCACTTGACCCCCATTGCCCACCCTTACCAATCTTCCACCTATGAGACAATACACCAAAGTACAAGGGTTAAAAAAACAAAAACAAAAACAAAAACAAAAAACAGACTATACTAAAGCACAAGCTAATTATAAATATAAAAAGTAGAAATAGCAAATATATTTTATATGTCATAATGCAAGAAAAATAGTAATTAATATCAGGAGCACAAGGGAAATATGCAGCTCTAAATGGAGACAAACTAATGGTGTCCTGTAAGGACAAAGAACAATTATCTAAACAATTAACCATCATAGAAAAGAGATAACATGCTAAAATTTTGGAGATATACTTAAGCAGACTCCAAGGGCAAAGTTATCTCAGAAAACATAAATTAAGAAAATAAAAGATCTGCCTTGCCCTTCTATCTTAGAGTAGTTATTAAGACAAAAAGTAAGAATTTTTTTAAAAGAAAGAAAATAGAAGTTCCAGAGAGAACTGATGAATTCTGAGTATAGATTGAAATATACTTTTTTCACTTATTTTATTTTTCTTGTTTGTTTTTTGTAACATGGCTAATATGCCAATATATTTCATATAACTTCATGTATATAATTAATTGATATATTGCTTGTCTTTCTCAATGGGTAGGGGAGGATTGAAGGGAGAGAGAGAATTGGGAACACAACATTTTAAAAAAATGAATGTTAAAATAAAGTATAATTTTAAAAAAGGAAAATATAAAAGATTAATAAACTTGCAATTTAAAAGACTCTGTTGTTTAAGCATGGAATTTTAACAAGAGAATCAATAATCCCCAAGTATTCCAAAAGAAGAAACCCATAAAAAATTACAAAAGAACTAGGTAATATTTAAAACAAAAATAAAAGCTATTTTTCAAAAAAGTAACAAAATTAATTAAACTTTAGCTAATGTGGGGGTGGGGAGAGAGAGAAGGAAAGAGAGAGAGAAAGTGAGAGAAAGGGAGAGCCATGATGCAAGAGCCAGGTATAGAGACAGGGAGGCCCTGAGTTAAGATCTGGCCTTGGACACTTCCTAGTGGTGTGGGCAAGTCAGTTAATCTCTGGTGCCTAGCCCTTACTACTCTTTTGCCTTGGAACCAATACTTTGTATGCATTCTAAGACAGAAGGTAAGGATTTAATAAATGAATAAATACAAGGTACAACAATAATACCTCTTATCTTCATTATTATCTGTCATAAAGTACTAGAACTAGATAGAGATAAAATAAGTGGATGAAATTAGAGACATAAATATCAGCAAAAAAGAGATAAATCTATTCTAATTTTACAGATAACATGATGTTTTAAATAGAAAACCTAAGAGAATCAGCAAAGAAACTAAGATGATTACTATCTTCAGTAATGTACCAGGAAGCAAAATAAAAAAATTTAAATCATCAAAAGTTTAATATAATAATGACAAAACTAGGAGGAAATGATAGAAAAAGAAATCTTTTTCAAAATAACTACAAAAAACATACAAAATATTCAGCCAATGAAAATGCACTAAAGACATACAAATGTGATTATTAAACACATATAGTCAAATGGAAGACTTTCATAGTTTTGAGGAATAATCATTGTTCATAGTAAGGTCACAAAAATATGATTGAAGTCATATTGATATATAAATAAGTGTATAAATTCAGTCATGTCAAATTTCCAAGGACTTACAGACCTGAACAAAAGACCAATAAATTCATTTAGAGAAATAAAAGGTCTAGAGTTTTAAGGGAAATAATTTTTAAAATTACAACCATTAAAACCACTTGGTACTGGGGGCAGCTGTGTAGCTCAGCGGATTGAGAGCCAGGACTAGAGATGGGAGGTCCTAGGTTCAAATCCAGCCTCAGACACTTCCCAGCTGTGTGACCCTGGGCAAGTCACTTGACCCCCATTGCCTGCCCTTACCACTCTTCTGCCTTGGAACCAATACATAGTATTGACTCCAAGATGGAAGGTAAGGGTTTTATAAAACAAAAACAAAAACAAAAAAATAAACTTAAAAAAAAACCACTTGGTACTTGTTTAAAGATAGAAAAGTTGGTCAGTAGAAAAGACCAAGTGAGAATGAATCAGAACCCAAGTCAATAACTTAGGGTTTGATAAACTCAAAAATGGAAACTACTTAGGGAATAACCTTTTATTTATTTACCAGAAAAACCAGAAAGTAATTTATTAGGAAATAAGCTTAGACCAGTATCCTAAATCATATATTACAACAATTCTAAAAAACTACTGTCTTAAATATGTAAGGTCACATGATTTTTTAAAATGGAGAAATATGGAAGGAGATCTCTTTCACAAGTATGGTTTGGGAAAAGAATTCTTAATTAAATAAGTAATGGAAAAGAATTCTTAAATAAGTGATGAAATCTCAATAAAACATAAAATAGAAGGGGCAGCTGGGTAGCTCAGTGGCTTGAGAGCCAGGCCTAGAGATGGGAGGTCCTGGGTTCAAATCTGAACTCAGACACTTCCCAGCCGTGCGACCCTGGGCAAGTCACTTGACCCCCATTGCCTACCCTTACCATTCTTCTGCCTTGGAGACTCCAAGATGGAAGGTAAGGGTTTAAAAAAAACAACAACATAAAATAGACATTTCAACTACATACATCCAAAAGCTTTTGCATGAACAAAATTAAAGTAGTTAAGGTAAGACAATTAAGTTATTAATTGTGAAAAAAAGTTTTCCTCGATATCTCACATATAAATCTAATAATCAAGATATATGGGAGATTAACACAAATATATGACAAAGATTCATTCCCCAATAAATAAATGGTATAAAAATACAGTTTTTAAAAAAGAATCACAAACTATCAACAACTATTTAGAAAATGCTCCAAAACACTAAAAGGAAAGATGAGAATTGGAATAATTATGTAAGTATTCATATTCTTTAATCTAGATATCTCATCGCTTGGCTTTTGATCCAAGAAGGTCAAATATGGAAAGATTTCAAATATGCCAGCATATTCATAGCAGCACTTTTTTTTGTTATCAAATAACATGAAACAAAGTGGACCAACTGAATGGGAATTGCATAAAGAAATTGTGACATGGATATAATGGAATGATTATCAAATTGTTAGAAATAATAAATATGAGGAATTCTGAGAAACATAAGACTTGTTTGAAATAATGCAAAATTAAGTAAATGGAACCCCAAAACTGATATATACAAAGACTACAATAAAGTATAACACTGGGTTGACAGCCCTTAGGATCACAAAGATTTTAGAGGACCTTCCTGACATCCCTGAAACTTTAGAAGATCTTCCCAGTCTGATCAATCCTGAGAGGAGACTGCAGGTGCTCAAGAGAACTGCATTTGTTTGGGGCTTTCAATGGTATACTAGAAGATATCTCCCCTTATTTCTGAAGGTGCCATACAGGGTAGACCGTGAGGAGACAGTGAGACTCAAGTGGATAAATGAGAAGGCTAAGTATCAAAAGAAGAAAAGAC
Organism: Gracilinanus agilis; assembly: GCF_016433145.1. Classification (NCBI taxonomy): domain Eukaryota; kingdom Metazoa; phylum Chordata; class Mammalia; order Didelphimorphia; family Didelphidae; genus Gracilinanus; species Gracilinanus agilis. Next base: position 165,540,658 of record NC_058131.1, on the reverse strand, counting down.
AGTGATGTGGCTAGAATGGTGAAAGGCTGGGACCGGTAGCTTTGAAACTTAGTAAGAGTGAAGTCTAGTCAACAAATAATTTTCTTTTTTCCTCCTCCCTTTTTTTCAGAGCTCTATACTGGGGAAATTTCCACCTATAGTTTAGATTTGTGTTTTTTATCTCTCCAGCAAATACCCCTCAGAATAGGTGAGAGGAGAGCAGAGAAGGGAAGAAAAAGATGATCCCTAGTTATTAGCCTCATCACAGCTTGACATACCTTATTTAAGTTTCATTTTTGTTACTATATTACTTAATACTGAGAATAAATTGTATAATCATTAACAATGATTTTTGTCTACGAGCTTAATTTAAAAGTATATAATTGAAACAGTATATTCCCTGGGAGAAGAAATTTCTCTGATTTTACTCTAGGTTGGGAGTAGAAGAAGCAAGATGGTTAGAGAAAGTGCCTCTATAATTTTAATAATTTATTGAGAATATTCCAGAGCAGCACTGGTAGCACTGGTATAATTTATGTCAGACTATTTATCGTCATAGGGCAGGGGGATAAGGGAGAGAATCCGAATGGTAAAATGTCAGAAAACAGTTATCAAAAACTGTTTCTACGTGTCATTGAAAAATTAAAAAGAAAGAAAGGGGAATATTCTAGAGCACAACTTCTAGACTGCCTTTGAACTTGGGAAGACAGAGTTAATGAGACAAGATAGTAGCAGAGGAGGTTTTAGGTTGGTGAGATTATCACCAAAAGTACAGAATTTAACAATCATATTCTTCTAATGTTATAAATGTAAATGAAAAGGAAGTTAAATGTTGTATAAATGTAATGCTTAATCTTGGCCCTGGAGAAGAGATGAGGAAGTGTACCTATCTTCTTTTGTCAGAGATGTGAGAGAAACTGAGTACATTTAAATGATGCCTAATTCAGGCAGATGTAGTTTTTATGATAATGCCTCCAGTTAGAGAGAAAAAAATTGCTAACTAATAATTGTGGATAACAGCTTGGTACTAGAAAAGTTAATTTTCTCTTGTGTGGCTCTCAGAGTTGTCTTGTGCTTTCACAATACAAAGAGACACAGGGAAATTCACAGGGTAGGGGCCAGCTCCATGTGTTCAAGAGAAATAAGATGAGATCAGTCAGATTCTGCCTTTAACAAGAAAAAGGCATGTTTGGAAATGAATGTTAATCACACTTAGCTGAAGTAAGGCAGAAGAGATTAAGGTCCACCAGTTCTTCCACTCTTATCATCCTTTACAATGAATCTTCTAAATGCTCGAGGCACCTAAATAAGCAGCCCCCCAAAAAACAAACCTTGACGCTTGTCCTTTTAGCTTTCTACTCTCTAGTCTCTCCAGAGGCATTGGTTTGAGGAAGGTGCCAATGTTGCCATCATGCTGCTGCTTCATATAGCTGAGAGAAGCATTATACTGTACCCTTTTCCTCCCTCCCTGCACTCTTCCTCTCAAAAATCTACTAAAAGTGGAGAAAGCTCCACCTTACATCTGTTCTATTTTTATTCTGCGGACAACACAGAAATAATGGGTGCAAGCTGCAAGGGCAAATTTAGGCTTAATGTCAGCAATCCCTTCTGTAACGGTTAGTGGGAAATTGATTATTGGCAACTGATCAATGAATAGTTACGGGTTTTTGTAATTACTGTAACCAATTCCTAGGGCTTAGATTTAGAACTATTTTGTATAGATTTTGGAAGAAAAGTTTGTATGATATTTGATAGGAGACTGAACTTGCAACTGAGATCGAACCTGTCTCTTGAGGGAGATAAAGGAGATGAATGGAGGATGACTCACCCTGGTCAGGAGATGTTTTTCCTAGCATTTTCCTTGAGTCTTATTGGTATAGGTGGGTTATCTGTCCTGGGAATTTCCAGAGAATGTTGACTAACCCTGTGTTTTCCCTGTGGCTCTGAACTCTAGAGACCCTTCTTGAAAGTCAGCAAAAATGTAAGCCCACCCTTGCTTCTAATTACGAAAAATTTATTTTGTGGCATTCTTGCAACTTATGTAACCACCAAACTGTATAAAAGACTGTTCTGTCTACAATGTGTAAAATTATGCTTTGACTTTTGTGCCTCAGTTTCTCTTTACCACAGATTTTTGTCATGACATTAGACCTGAAACAGAATACGGTATATGAGTATGCTCTCCCTCCTTTTGGAAATCTTCAAACAAAACCTGGATCACCACTCTCTTAGAATATGTACAAAGGATTCTTGTTCATTTATAAGTTGGGCTAGATAGTCTTCCAATGTGGAGAGTCTATTATTATCAACAAACTCTACTTTGGAAGTTGATTCTAATGACCTCTCTGACTTATATGGTCTTCGAGAATTTTGGTGATCAAAAATTTCTTCACCCTTTATTTTGACCAACCCAATGATGAGTTTTTTTCTGAAATGTATTTAGAATAATCTTCAGACGACAGACCTTAAGCCCATCACTGGGCTTATAACTGAAGGTTTTCCATCTAGATAATAATAATAGCAGTTAACATGACTATGCTACTTTCAGGTTTGCAGATCACTTAACATGTATTATCTTATGTGATCCTCGCAATTTGGTAAGGGAGATGATATTATCAAGCCCATTTTACAGATGAGAAAATTGAGAATGAAAGAGGTTGTGATTTGCCTAGAATTAGAAAGCTAGTGGCTCAATTGATTTTTTTAATGCAAGCATTTTTTAAACATTATTTATGGGGTTCATATGGATAAAGGAATAAGTCCTATTTCTTTCCTGGATCTCCCAACCATTGCACTAAATTTTCATTTGATTTTTCATTTTTCATTTGGGAAATTTTTGGTGCCAATAACTGCAAACATAATATATTAAAGTAATTTGAGTGAGAAGAATATCATCTACCAGGAAACTTTTATAATCATTATGTTTAGTTCAAATAAGTATAATAAAGTCATAAGTCAAAATTTCAGGCACAGTAAATCTAGAAGAATGCACTTAAAGAGTAACTATGTACACATGTCTCTCTCTGTATATACATACATGTATGCACATATACTAGATATAAGTATAACAGAAATATTTTAGCAAAGGGAAGATTTCTATGAACTAATGCAGAGCAAAGAAAGTAGAATCAAAAGCACAATTACACAGTGGCCACAAAATAGAAAAGAAAACAACTTTAGAAAACATTAGAATTCATGTTAATGCAATAACTGTTAAGATTAAAATTCTCTGGAGACTATGTATTAATTTGTCATTATTTATTAAATGGTGAAAAGTGGATCTATCACTTGACTGGTTGCCTACCTAACCTGAGCTTGCTGCTTGGCCAGAAAAAGACTCCTCTGACACCCACTTCCTTGTTCCATAACTTATACCCTACTCCTCACCAAAACATCACTTTTTCTGGGCCATCCTGATTGGACAGACTTGACCTCAGTCTGGATCAGAGACTGGTCTTCCAGACAACAGGAGTTATATTTGATAAAAAGTAAGCATCTTCCAAGGTGCCAGGGAGCCAAGATACTTCTGGCATCCTCCCATAGTATAGCAGTTGTCCCCCTTCTCCAGATAAGCCTCACATCTTGTTTTCAATCCAACCAAAGGGTGGGGGCTGAACAGAAACCTAATTCACTAGAGGAACATCCAAGAATGATCTTAGAGTACCAAGAAAAGGAGTACAAACTGGTGTTCAATTCTCACAACCAGTATCGACTCCAGGTGACTAGAGGAGCCAAATTTGTTCCTCTTTAGAGAGAGGAATTAGAATACAAATACAGAACGATGCATTCATCATCAAACACAGTTCTTAGGTCAATTTGTTTTTCTTTTTTTTTTTTAAAAGGAGTCCTAGGGCAGGGGGAGGAGTGTGGGGAGGGGGAGCTAGGTGGCTAGTGGATTGAAAGTCAGATCCAGAGATGGGAGATCCTGTATCCAAATCTGTCCTTAAACACTTCCTAATCTAGCCCTTAAAGCTCTTCTGCCTTGGAACCAATACACAGTATTGATTCTGAGATGGAAAGTAAGGGTTTAAAAAAGAAACAAGAGTTGGAGATCTGATAAGGGAATTTAATTCTGGGTTCCAAGACCTGCTCTGCCATTTATCAAATATGTAACCTAGAGTAAATCACAATCTCCAGACCTCATCTATAAAATAATCCCTTCCAGGCCTGGGGCATGTTCAATGCCACTGAATCATGCAGAAGGAGACTCCAAAATGGCAGAGGGAATGCTGACCTGGTGCTCAAGTGAGAGGTGGAGTTGATGGACAGTTGCTTTGAGGAAGACTTGTATGGTTCCAGATTTTCTTTGGGAAGGATGCGTGGAGGCAGAGAAAGACTTTGGATGCTAAAGACCTTCTGTGAAAAAATCTTGGATCAAACCAAGAGAAAGACCTCCACTTCATCCAAAGGGAAATTCTTTTTCTGAAATCTCTAGAGAGGCAAGCTGGAAAATAGGGGTGTGTGGAAGCCCTAGCTTTCCTTGCCCAACTACAATGTGCAAAGTATTTCTGTCCTTCTATTTGTCTTTCCCAAAGAGCATCTGGAACAATATTCATGGCTCCCTGAAGCAGCTTTTATTTTACAAAGCACATTACCCCACAGGTCAGGACACAGCATCTCAACCAATTAGGAGTTTCCTTCTGCATTTGAAATAGTAGGCTTGGAAACCTGGGTTACATTCAAGATCTTTAAGGATCTCATGGTCCTCAAGCCTATGGGCCATCAGTTGTCCAATGACATCCTCCTTATTGTTAAGGGAAAGGACCATTAGGGCTTTTTTCCAGTCCTGTCTTATAAAGATGAACCTCATTTTACAATAAATTTAAGGACAATAAATATGTCCCTAAAACAGTTTATATCCATAAAATAGTCATAAATTGAATCATATTTTCAATGTATTATGATGCTAATTATTCTTTTATTACTGGCCTGTTGGCCTTTTGGAACACGAAATGCTCCCCAAAGTTCATTTCACATAATAGCACATTTTGGGGAACCATTCATTAATTCAAGTGTTTACTGAACACCAAGAAGCTGTAGAGCCCACATTCAGTAAAACCATCTCATTAGATGTTCTAAATGAAGTTGAGAATAACTGGCAGGCCTCAAACTCACTGGTGAGTTAGATATCTACCCCAAGCATATGAAGACTTTCCCCAGTGGAATGGGCAGATGAGAACAATCTGTTCCAACAGCCCTAATAGCAGCTGAAGCAGACCCAAAGGAGAGCTTGGTCAGACATTAAAGATGCCAAGGCCATCCACTGAATCATGTCAAGGTCATCCATTGCATCCCCGGCCATTGCCAGTTGTCTTGACTTTTGCCTTACCACTAAATTTGGATGACTCTGAAAGAGAGAGCAAGGCTGATGACTTTGTGCAACTCTGTCTCACTTAAATCCAGTTCAGAGAGGTAGCTGGGTAGCTCAGTGGATTGAGAGCTAGGCCTAGAGATGGGAGGTCCTAGGTTCAAATCTGTCCTCAGACACTTCCCAGCTGTGTGACCCTGGGTAAGTCACTTGTCCCTCATTGCCTAGCCCTTACCACTCTTCTGCCTTGGAACCAATACATAGTATTGATTCTAAGACAGAAGGTAAGGGTTTAGAAATAAATGAATGAATGAATAAATAAATAAATAAATAAATAAATAAACAAATAAACAAACAAATAAATAAATAAAAATAAAGCCAATTCAGACACAAGTCAAGACATCACCCCATGATGTCACTGGTCCTCTTTGATAGGAAGGATAAACAACAATATTGAACACCTGCAATGTACGAGGCATTGAGGATACAAAAGACAAAGCTAAAAATAGCCTCTACCTCGAAGGTGCCTACATTTTTCTAGGTAGATAACGAAATAACAAATAATATGTGGGAAAGAGCACTAAGGATTTGAGAAATCAGAAAAAGTCTTCCCATAGGAGGTGACTCCTTAAAAGAAGCTAAGGAGGTGATGGTAAAGAAGGGGCATACTGTAGGCATTTGGGCCAGCCTGGGCAAAGTCTTATCAATTAATAAAAGCCGGCCTGTATGTCTGAATGTCTGTTGGGTTTTGGACTGAGCTGGGGCTTGGGTTTATCTTGAATATGATGTTACAAGGCACAGATTATTCAGTGATTCTTTAATTATAAAGCTGTAGAAGAGTAGGGCCCAATGGAATAAGAATTCAAAATAATCCCTATTAATTAAGAGCTCTAACTGGGACTGTTGCTGTTTCTTGTGTGTAGGAATCTAATTACTTCTACTTCTAGAAACTTACTTTTCTTTGTTTCTGTAAACTGAATGTTAATTAGGTACCTTTTCTTTTCTCTCTCCTACTCTTTAACTTCAGGGGTTATGTAAAAGCTGAAAAGAGGTAGTCTTATTATCCTATATCCCTTCTATTTTCTAGTTTCTCTTACTCCTATCCCCCTTCCTCTCTAGCCCTCAAGGATTATTATTATTTTTTAAAAATTGGTGATTGTTGAACTGGAGTAGAAACTAAGGAAGCATGGACAAAAGCACTATTTGGTTGGGATTCTATAGTGATCTTCTATGACTGTACTTAGAGCCCCTAAACTGGTTTGGTAACCAAGGTTAATTAAATGCCTGAGCTCAAGACCCAAGAAATGCAAAACCAAAGTTACATAAAGATTTTTCAAAATTTCAAAATCTCAAATTTTGCTTTTAATGTGATATAGTAGTTAAAGTGTTGGACCTGGAATCAGAAAGACATGTTTGAATCAGCTCAGCTGCTGACTATGTTACTCTGTATTGTAATTTCTCTGTCCTTTTCTAGATCTGAAAAGAAACTTCAGAGAAAGGAAGATACCTCTTGTCTTAATTTCAAATTTTCGAGTATTAATCTGCTTTTCTCTCCTTCCTTTTTCCGTTCTCTGTAGATGGTCATTTTTGATGTTCCAAAGTGCTGAGGACATTTCTGAGTATGTGTCAAAGATCAGATTTGAACCTAAGTCTTTTGACCTCAATGCCCTCTCTCTCTATCCACTACAACATTCTGTTATTCAGCTTGAGATCATAATCAATAAAAAAGCATTTATGAATTATTAATCCTATGTTAGACAGTGGGAACCCAAAGAGAGAAATAAAATTGTCCGTACTGTTAATGAGCTGATATTTAAAAAGTTTAATTAATTAATTTTGAATATTATTCCATAGTTACATGAATCATGTTCTTTCCCTCCTCTCCTCCCACTCCCCTCCCATAGCCAATGTGCAATTCCACTGGGTTTTACATGTGTCATTGATCAAGACCTATTTCCATATTATTAATATTTGCATTAGGGTGATCATTTTAGAGTCGACATCCCCAATCATATCCCCATTGACCCATGTGATCAAGCAGTTGTTTTTCTTCTGTGTTTCTACTCCCACAGTTCTTTCTCTGGATGTGGAAAGTGTTCTTTCTCATAAGTCCCCCAGAATTGTCCTGGATCATTGCATTGCTGTTAGTGCAGAAGTCCATTAAGTTAGATTGTGCCACAGTATATCTGTCTTTGTGTACAATGTTCTTCTGGCTCTGCTCCTTTCATTCTGCAACAGTTCCTGGAGGTTGTTCCAGTTCACATGGAATTCTTCTGGTTTATTATTCCTTATAACACAATATTATTCCATCACCAGCAGATACCACAATTTGTTCAGCCATTCCCCAATTGAAGGGCATCCCCTAATTTTCAAATTTTTTGCCACCACAAAGAGCGTGGCTATAAATATTTTTGTACATGTCTTTTTCCTTATTATCTTTTTGGAGTTCAAACCTAGCAGTGATATGGCCGGATCAAAGGGCAGGCAGTCTTTTAAAGCCCTTTGAGCATGGTTCCAAATTGCCTTCCAGAATGGTTGGATCAATTCACAACTCCATCAGCAATGCATTAGTGTCCCAATTTTGCCACATCCCCTCCAACATTTATTACTTTCCTTTGCTGAATGAGCTGATATTCTAATGGGAGAAACAATATGTTTCTTAAACAGATATAAAATGTTTACAAGGTAATTTATGAGGATTGTGGAAGTGGAGAGGAACTGGGAAAATCAGGAAAGGGCTTATGTAAAGGTGTGGCAGTTTTGCATTGTGTTAATCTTTGAAGGAAACCAAGGATTCTGAGAGGAAGACACGAGGAGGGAACACATTCTAGCCATGGCGCCATGATGGTAGATTGAATGTCATGTGTGAGGAATAGTTTCTGGGTTTCTTAATTGCTATTCTTCTTCCTCTAATGTAGCTATGCTCTATGGCATCTTGATTGATGGTTACATGAGGGCAGTGTGCAATATTGGTTCCCTAGCCAAAAGCCTGTCATCTCTATATTTTAAGTGACAAAACTCAAGACCCATTTTCACATGTCATCTTTTTAGTCAGCTATTCACTTTTTGATTCTTTCTCTTCTCAAATTCTCAGTCACCAACAATGAAGAAACTTTATGCTGCTAAAAGTTCTGAATTTTCAGATATAGGGTTCCCTACTCCCTTGCAACTAAGTCTTCTTTTATAACAAAAACAAACCAATCACAGTTAAGTAAAAATAATTGATATAGTGACTGACAACATATGCAACATTCTCTCCTATGATCCACCATTGTTCAGTCATTTTTCAGTCATGTCCAACTCTTTGTGACCCTATTTGGGGATCTTCTTGGCAGAGATCCCAGAATAGTTTGCCATTTCTTTCTCTAGTTCATTTTACAGATGAGGAAACTGAAGCAAACAAGGTTCAGTGATTTGCCCAGAGTCACACAGCTAGTGTCTGAGGTCAGATTTGAAGTCATGGAGATGATTCTTCCTGACTTCAGTCCTGGCACTCTACTGTACCACCTAGCTGTGCCACTCTCCTAAGAGGAGAGAGTATATGTTTCATTACCTGCTCTCTAGGACCAGACTGGAAATTATAATAATTACTTATATTTGCCTTTCTTTGGATGTTCTTTTCATTTCCATTATTATAGTCATTGTGTATATTGTTGATTTTCTTGCTCCACTTTATAACGTTCATACAAAATTTTCAGTTTCTCTAAATTCCTCTTATTCATTGGGTACATAAGACCCTAGATCTAAAGCTGGAAGAAATCTTAGGAACCATTTAGTCTAAGTCTTTTGTATAGATGAGGAAAATGAGGTCCAGGACATTACCAATATCTGTCATTTCTTATGTATGACAATATATTCCATTATCTTCATTTTCTATGCCACAGCTAATTCAGCTATTCCCCAAACTATGGGCACCCACTTAGATTTACTTCTTTTCTTATTAAAAAAATATTTTGGTATCTGCAGGATCTATCTTTGACCTCCTTGGTTGTATGTCCAGCAGAGTAAATGCCTCATGGTGTCATTGCTGGGTCAGCTAAGGTCTTTACTTTCTTACCCAAGACTTCATAATCCTCAACAATGTCATTTGTGTCCAATATACCTTGGGTAACTAACCCGTTGTCAGGTTAAATGCTCTAGTTTAGGCCTGTACATTTCTCCCCTATGCCTTTTGTGATACCTTCTCATCTAATCTTCCTGATCCAACCTTTAAACCATTGCCTAAGTAGTCTACATAAAACCATGCCATTCTTCTACTCAAGAATCTTGAGTCTTGAAGAGAAATCTCCCTGTCTACTGAGTAATGTGAAAACTCTTCTCATGGTAGTGAAAACCCTCCTGGACATCACCACATAGCATTACACTCCATTTCTCTTCTCCTTTTGCCTTTCTTGCCTCTTTGCCTTTATTCACGTTGTTCCTGTCACTGGGGTAAACTTCCCTCCCCTTTCCCATCCCCACTTGGCTCCATGAAAACTGGGTTGCATTCCTTGAGATAGCAACCCCTCCTGTGCTTGATGATCCATTAATGACTCATAGAAGCTGTGCCGGGCTCCAAGAAAACCATCCCAAAACAACCTCAGCACCACTTCGCCAAAAGTGGTCTCTCTGTATACAAATTCCTCATGGCATTTCCATAGATTTCTCCCGTGGGCTTATCTCACTGTCACATCCTGGTTGATCTATCTGTACACCTCTTCCCCTTTAAAATAACAGGATCTGCTTTAGACTTTCTCCTGCATTTCCCAGTCTCCCAGTCTGCATAGAGTGGGCCCTCGAGCAAATGTTTGTTGTTCAAAAGACATTAGGAAAACCCAATATAGGCATGCATTACCTAATGTGGGAAAGACATGTTGTGAAGCAGAGGCAAGCTGACTACTATGCTGAGGATTGTCTTTGCTATTTCAATACAGCAGGTTTCCTAGGAAATCCCTAATATAGTCAGTTAAGTAGTGGAACAAATTGTGAGCTGTCTGAGTGGCTCTTACTTTGGGCTGCTGGTGCCCCAGTTTCATGGTTCCTTAGCTGGGCCAAAAATAGAGTCGCCCAGCAGCTGGCTTCCTGTGACATTTCATTCAATTAATAGAGTTTTTTGGGTGTGTTTTGTTAAGATAAGTTTCTGCTAAAAATGGGAATTGGATCTCATCGAGCCACGCAGACCACTCGGAAGGCTGGCTCCACGATGCTGTTATCTGTTCCGAGAGTGCCACCAGTATGGATAATTGTGAAAGTCTGTACACATCAACAAGGTCATATTTTCATGGCCTCTTGTGAACTGACACAACATGGCCACACTGAGTATATGCAAGATACTGGAGTGTTTACTGAAATACTTCAAAGAGATTTTGGTTCAGCCGGATCATTCTCCTGGAGAATAAACTAGAGACAGAGAAGCAAAAAAGCCAGATATCAGTAAGGGACTCGTATGTGTGTTTGTGTGAGATCTATCAGCCTGGGAGCCTGGCCCAGCTTCTATGAGTCCTCATTGGCTCACCGGACACAGGAGGCCTTGGCTATCTCAAGGAATGCAACCTAGAGGTGAAATTCGAGATACTGAGAACAGCCCCTGGGCATGAAGCAAACCAGAGATTTCTTGAGGGTGAAAGTGCTCTACAGGCCATGAGACAGCATCTCCCACAGTGCCAGGCTGGTAAGTAGCTTGGGCATCAGCCAACCCAAAAGAACCACCAGTTTTCACACATTCCACAGTCACATCTTGTGTTACCCTGGAGAGAGGCCCCACTTTAGGCCCATAGATCACAGAAGAACTTCAAAGGGAGAGGATCGAATGGAGACATTACCTGCTATAAAAGTGGTTATTATTAATCAGAAGGTTCTACGTTAACTGGTTTCTCAAGCTGCTGCTGGTCTGATTTATCAGGTTTCTGTTTGGAATGAATTAGTTTCAGTCTCAATGACAGGATAATGACAAAGACGTAGCCCCTGTTGAGTTAGAATGTACCATCAGCTATGGACAATGAACCACACAATCTCAGAGTCTGAAGGGACCACAGAGGGCTTCAAGTACAACCCTAACCCCAAAAAGGAACTCCTTCAATAGTAACCCTCAAAAATAGTAGTCATTCATCCTCTGCTTGAAGATCTCCAGTGACAGGGAGCTTACTACCTGAAGAGGCAGTCCATCCCAGTTTTGGACAGTTTTAGGTGGTACACTGAATAGAGCCTTGGACCTAGAGTTGGGAAGATCTGGATTCAAATCTGGTCTCAGGCACTAGCTGTGTGGACCAGGGCAAATCACTTCACCTTCCTTGCCTCTGTTTTTCTCACCTGCAAAATGACCTGGAGAAGGAAATAGCAAACTACTCAAATCCCAAATAGGATCATGAAAAGTAAGACATGACTGAAACAACTGAACTACAACAAAGTTGCTAAAAAGTTCTTTCTTAGATCAAGTAAAATTTTGCTTCTCCGTAATCTCCACCCACTGGGACCTCATTTTGTCAAAAATACACCAAGGAGGTGGCAAATACTAACTTTGAAGGCACTTTCTATACTTAGAGCAAACTGCCAATGCTATAGCCCTTCCCAGCCCCAAAAGTTATGGAACCACATCAAATTATAAACTATAAAGTAGGCCTATATGTAAAAATAAATAGCATACACATTTCCTTCCAAGCTGGTCTCTGTTCATTCCCATTCTCAATGATTACAGAAATGGAACTGTAGATTTAAAAATTAATATTCAATGCCTCCAAAAGGTATGGTATTTATAAGGATTTTTCCAACTATACAGAACAACTAGGTTTCCAGTGGAAATGTCCCTTCCCTGTCAGTGTTGTGAAAGAAATGAAACCTTACTGCTCAGATATGGCCTGATCTGTGTGGCCAGACACCTAACTAGTGAGGATTAAGAAAGATCTTCAGGGTGTGAACTTAAGGAAAAGGCACGTGAATCTTAATTCTTTGAAGTTTGACTCTGTTTTGTAAAAAGTGAAACTTGGGAAATGTATAAAACTACATTTCCCGTGATCCAACATGGTCCAACTGATTTCCGTTTCCGACGTCTTGACGCAGGGGAGAGCTTAAATCTCGTGGGTTAGGAGGGAGTGGTCTTTTTTGCCAGTAAGCTCTCTCTCTTTTTGGCGAGTAGGCGCTTGGCTGAGGCAGTATGGAGGCGGCAGTTTTGAATGCTTACAAGCGCGTGGTCTAATGATTTTATCTATCAACATGGCTTTAATTAAAATACTAATATATATTATTATCACAGCCTTTATCATTTTTAATTCTTATAATTTGGCGAACCAGAAGGTCGAAATTCGAACTCTCAATTTTCTAGATAGCCTAAGAGGAAAAAGCCATGCGGCTCTGGGACCCAGAGTCTCAGAAGCGAATCTTCCAGATAGCCTAACGATAGCCATGCCTGCTTTTTGGCCATCTGGCTCAGCTCTTTTGAGCACTTTTTTAAAAAAGGAAAGTGACTTTCCTTGCCATGCTTTTGCTAAAAGCAAGAGCACGTTTTTGCCTCCAGTGGGACTCAGCCTGCCAGTCCAGCCCAAGCCACCTTGGGAGGGAGGTCAGGCCAGCCGATTCGGGCTTTTGGCTTTAAACTAAAATGCCGGAGCCCAGCCAATGTGCTCTGCCGCTACTCTCTGCTGCTGATCTCCATTCCTACTGGCTATCTCCTGACTTGATCTCCATTCCTGCCGTGCCGAAAGCCTACAAGCCTGCCAGCGTTCCAGTCCCTGTGATCCCCGATCCTGGCTGCTGATCCTGCTAATTCCACTCCAGAACCCCGAGCCCCAACAGCGATGACCTGCCACCTTTGCTGAGATCGAGACCTCCAGAGACTGCTTCAGCTCTGACGCAAACCATTTGGGTATATTCCCCTTTCTCTCTACTTTCTTATAGGAGACATTTCTAGCCTTCCACGTGTTTCTCTAAAGACCTAATTAGGCAACACCCACACAGACTCTACACGTGGGTAGTTTTCCTGAGCTTTTCTCTAACCCCAAGCCCACGTGGACCTAGCATCTGAACCTCTCAGGCGCTTGGCCTATTCAAACTTTTGCGATTATTAAAAAAACTGAATTTAGGGGAAGCCTATTCACCCCATACCTGCTCAGAACTTTGAACTGATAGCAAAGACTGGTGATAAAAAAAAAAACCCTTAAACTCAGCAGAACTCAATCAAAAGAACCTTAAATTGAAATCAGGGGTGAACTTTTAAAACCTCGGAACTGAATGAGCTTTAATTCTGTTTTAAAAAGGCTGTATCTTACTGTATATTGCTAATTAATTTTGTAAATTAATCTTGCTTATATCGTTGATTTTCCTGTTGCACTGAATCATTTTACGCTAATGAAGTTACTGCTTATGATGTTATTATATTTCCTAATTTACTTAAACGCTTACTGTATCAAAAACAATGCGGTTATATGTACCACCTATGAACATCTTATAGAGCACATGTCTTTAAAATTTACTCTGTCTTGGTAATTGCAAAGTACCTTGAAAGTTTTCCATGCTTTAAATATTACCTTGTAATTTTACAAGAGATCTTTTTTAACTTTTACTTTAAATCCTTAAGAATTGTTGTCTTAAAGGATAAAGCTTTTATATATTTTATTATAAGAGATATTATTGCCTTAAATGGGTAGAAGCATTCCTATCCAGGATTTTTTTTAAAACAGGAAGCCAAGGAGCTCCTGTATATTCTTATCTGAGGATGATTATACCAGAAGGTTTCTTTTTTAAATATCACATTTTGCTATGGAAGCAATAACAGCATTTGCCAAGGGTTAAAAGTTGTAACAAGTATATAATTTTGAACATCACTGTTTATTGTTTTAAAATGTGCTACTGGAAATAATGGTACTCTATTTGAATGTGCATTGTGAATCTGCTATTTGTAAAACCCACTTTCTCCAACAGAAAAGTCTCATTTTGGGGTAACATAACCCTTCTAGTTCTAAGCTATATATATATATTTTTGATTTTTAAAACATTTTTTAATGAGAGCAATTGATTTTCCCTTTTTATCATCTTGTACTGGAAGTACATATATAATCATTATTTATCCTTTTTCTGATTCTACAGCAAATACCTGAGCCTATAGGACTGTGATTTAAATGCCTCTCTGATTCCAGAAGGGAATATGAAAGCCATTAATAGTGCTAAAGAAAGCACATGGTCAGAGACTTGACTGACTAAGATCTGCAGAATAGCAGTTCTATGCCAATACATTAGGGCTTGAAATTGGGTTTGAGTCCTGGAGTCCCAGTCTTTTCTAAAACTTTAGAGGACGTGGGTCCCCTCGACTTAGATTCCTAGAAAGCACCTAAGATTGGTTATTTACTTGGCTCACTTCCCTAAAAAGCTGATGATAAGTCAGATCAGAGAGAGACATTTTCCTTAAGTCCTGGCCCTGAATGGGTAATTGCACACTGTTGAATTCACTTTAATTAGACCTTCATTCAAAGGTCTAAGTTTATTTTCCCTAGATTTTTTTGCACATTTTACATTTCATTTCACAAGTTAATTTTTCATCTTTTTTCTTGAATTCTATTCTTTGTATTTTGTCATCCTTACCTGACCTGAGATACCCTTTTTTAGAAAAAAGGTGTGTTTAAGAATTACCTCACGGGGATATCTGTTAAGTTTTTAAAATTTGATAATGTAAAAATATATGTATATTTATTTAACTCTTTTAGGAGTAATTTCACGGGGAATTATATAAAATCTTAGAAGAAAATGTATGTTTTGTAATCTATAATGTAAGGTTTAAATTCTTTTGAGAATAATTTCAGGATAAGGACCTTGCCATCTCCCCAGAATCCAGATGACGAACTTGTTTTGGTGAGGACCATGAAGATGTCTGAAAAGCCTTCACTGTACCATGAAGACCAAACTTTGAACTTTGGGGTGCAGTTGATTGAACTATGGGGAGTTGAAATTGAGTTGTATGTATTGTTTTAAATTGTACACTGTTGTGCCAGTGGGGGACAGCCCCCCAAATTGGTTTTTTGTCAATGCGTCTAATTTTAACCATTTGTTCATCTATTTCTTTATCCCCAAAATTCCTGAAAAATTTAGAAGCTGTTATTTTTACAGGTCCAGCGAAGAAAAAAGGACTAACCTTTTTTTTTGCCGGACCTCACGGGGAATTGTAAAAAGTGAAACTTGGGAAATGTATAAAACTACATTTCCCGTGATCCAACATGGTCCAACTGATTTCCGTTTCCGACGTCTTGACGCAGGGGAGAGCTTAAATCTCGTGGGTTAGGAGGGAGTGGTCTTTTTTGCCAGTAAGCTCTCTCTCTTTTTGGCGAGTAGGCGCTTGGCTGAGGCAGTATGGAGGCGGCAGTTTTGAATGCTTACAAGCGCGTGGTCTAATGATTTTATCTATCAACATGGCTTTAATTAAAATACTAATATATATTATTATCACAGCCTTTATCATTTTTAATTCTTATAGTTTTTAAGGTAGATTTATGGAAGAGGATTCTGATGTGGATCTTTTCATGCATAAGGAAAGAAGTCAAATATAGACTTGTCATTGTTGCTGAGATGTTCTTATGCCAGTTGTCATGCTGAATTATGAGTAGAGTCAAGTAGTCCACATCCCAGAATACTCCTGACAATATCCCAAACTTCTAAGATCGACACAACCAAAAGGAAAGGAAAAGGCTTACTTTGGAACCAAGGCAGGTATGGCCTATGGAGAATTATGCAATCATACATTGGGGGTGAATGACCACAGGAATGGATCTAGACATGGCCTCCCCAATGGCCTTGAATTGAGAGCCTGCCCGTGGAATTTGACACCAAAGAGAACATTCTGAACACAGCTATGGAATCTTTAGGGGAAGATAAAGTACCGGAGGTGGGAGGATGATGTTCAGAAAGGAGAACAATGGAATTGCTCTCTTGGGTGAGCTGTCTGAACACCTGGCCCCTTCCCAGATCCTGAAAGAAATACCTGGAAGAGGGATTACTTAGAAATGAATGACTACACACCCAACTTCCTAACCCAGAGGTGCTAACCAAGACAAAGTCCATCATCCAGAAAGCAGGTTGGACTTTGAAAAATGCAGGGGACTTGATCCAGAGGGAGACACCTGCCTTTTGGGTCAATAACCAGGTGCCAGAGGCTTGGTGTCAGCCTGAGAGGCAGGCTGTTAATTCAATTTAATCATGGTTAATTAGAATTTATAGTCTCCCCAATAGGGTCCTGAAGAGTTAGACTGAATAACAACAATAACAAAATATTCACTTGAGCAGTGTTGTCAGGAGAGGATCCACTATGGACACCTATGACTATTTTGGTTATATTGAGGGCGGGGAGCATTAGACATTGTGATATAATGGATATAATCCCAACCTTAGATTCAGAGAGACCTGTGTTCAGTTCCTGCTCTAACACAGTGACTGTTTCACCATAAGTCACTTTTATGGCTCAAAGCCATACTGTCAGATAGATATGTGGGAAGGAGTTTCCATACTGGAGTTACTCACCTCGATGACATCATAGATCCAGATTTTTTTTTAATGTCTACATACCTGGAGAGGGAACCTTTGAGCCCTAGCAATAATGGGCCCCGAAATGTGACTCAGGTTTCTGATACAAAGAAGGGCGATTGATTCCTAGAGGGTCTTCAGGATCCTGCTTTTGACCTTTTCAATTCAATGCAACAAATGTTAACTTCATGGACAGCACATTTTACATCCCTTGCAGTTGCAATGCCTCAAAATCCCAGGATTTGAATAGTAGTGAGAAATAGATAGGTTCTAGAAGGAGAGAGAACACATGAGAAATTCCTCACTACCTTCCATTCAGGGGAGAAGAAAAGAGAACTCCAGCTGCCAAAACCGCTGGAACACCCTCCTTTCCCTCCATTCCTATCCCTCCCAAGCTTCTCTGAACTTATCCAACAAACATGGAGGGAAGGAGAGTGGGAGAGGGAGAAAGAGAGAAGAAGATAAGGGAGAGAGACAGAGACAGAGAGGCAGAGGCAGAGACAATGGGAGGGAGAGAGAGACAGAGAGATGAGAGGGAAGAGAGGAGGGGGAAGGAGAGAGACAAAGGGAAAGGAAGATAGAAAAGGAGAGAGAGAGAGGAGGTGGGAGAGATGAGGAAGGAAAGAGATAGACAGAAGGGAAAGAAAGGGGAGAGGGCAGAAGGACTCATCCTGTCTGACAGAGGGAGCAAAGATAGCTACTTGTGGCTTCTACAGTCAGTTCAGTTGTATTTTTACTCAACATTCAGGTTTGAGCCAAGCAAAGAGTCCACTTGTTTGATTAAATCTTTTTATTGGCAAGAGTCCTCACCAGGAACATGTGAACTTTGCCTGTAATCACTTCTGGCCTTCAGATTCCCAAACACACTGGAGTAAATCACAGCCCAGTGTTAGCTTCTGGCAGGAGCCAGTGGCCTTCCAAGAAGTAGTTGGGTAGCTGGCAGAACGACTGATTGCTCAGTGTTGGAACTCAGCTTGGAATCTGTGCATAAAGTGCTGGGTGTGGGAATCGAGAAAACTTAGAATCAATTCTTGCCTCAGACATATAGTGTGACCCTGGACCAGTCACTTAGTTTCCCTGAGACTCAGTTTTCTCAGTCTATAAAATGGAAGTACTAATTTCACCTAGAGGCTAGCTGTGAAAATAAAATCAGAATAGCAAATGTAAAGTGCTTTACAGAACTTAAAATGTTCCCCTATGAATACATTTGTCTTCTCCTCCTTCCCTCCTTTTTTTCTTTGTCTCCTTCTATCCTTTTGCTTCTTTCCAGCTTGGCAACCTAAGACCCAAGCTGAGATGATAGCATGAGTTAGTCGCGTGCGTGCGTGCGTGCGTGCGTGCGTGCGTGCGTGCGTGCGTGTGTTCGTGTGTGTGTGTTTAAAAGCTCCCATCTTAGAATCAATAGTCATATAGGTAGCAGAGCTGAAATTTGAACTCAGACCTCTGATTCTAAATTCTTCACTCTTGCCAGGGCAAAGTAAAGACCATTACAGAGTATTCTAATCATTCTCTAAGGAAATCTTTTATAGGAAGGCTGCATTTTCTAGGTATATTACAAAAGGACAGTCAGACAAAATTATGAGCTAATCAATTATCAGAAATTATCAGAATTATAGTTCATCAGGCAGTAAGGCAGTCAGCATTTATTAAGCTTCTGTTATGCTCTTGGTACTACCTGGGGATGCAAAGAGAGGCAAAAGATAGTCCCGTCCTCTAGACATTTGCAATTTAATGTGAGAGACAACATGCAAACAGCTATGTACAAACAATCTATAAAAAGATAAATTGAAGATAATCAGTAAAAGGAATTTTTAAATAAAATTAAGACAGATAAAAGGGGCAGATATATGGCTCACTGGATAGAGCACCAGGTCTGGAGACAGGGGGTCCTGGGTTCAAATCTGACCTCAGATACTTTCTAGCTGCGTGGCCCTGGACATGTCACTTAATCCCAATTGCCTAGCTCTTATCACTCTTTTGCCTTAAAACCAATATTTAGTGTCAATTCTAAACCAGAAAGAAGGTAAAAGTAAAAAAAAAAAAAAATGGGGTTGGGGAAGGCAGCTGGATGACTCAGTGGATTGAGCCACACCTAGAGATAGGAGATCCCGGGTTCAAACTGACTTCAGATACTTCCTAGCTGTGTGACCCCGGGCAAATCACTTAACCCCCATTGCCCAGCCCTTACCACTCTTCTGCGTTGGATGCTTGGATATACTTGGAACCAATACACAGTATTGATTCTAAGATAGAAGATATGGGTTTAAAAAAAAAAGAAAAAGAGAGAGGGATCTAGAGAGTTATTATAGAACCTTAGAGAAGGTGGTTTTTTAGCTAGGACTTGAAGGGAACAAAAAGGCAAAGATGAGGGGATCGAGTATCCCAGGTATGAAGGACAACCAGTGAAAATGCCCAGAGTCAGGAGATGAAGTTTCTTATTTGAGGAATAGCAAGGAGGCCAATGTCATAGCAGGATAGTCATCCTATCAGGTACCATCTGCCGAGAGGTTGTAGAGAGAAGCAGTTTATCTGGACCCGATTGGAGATACAAGCCCAAGGAAAGAGTAATTCTAAGAAGTGGTGGTAGGGTGGAGGTCATGAGTTAGGCATGCTAAATCATGAAACAAAGACAGTCTATTGAATGCATGCTCCATAGGCCATAGAGGCAGGATAGATCCTATATACAACAAAATTGACCAAAAGGCACACCAAAAAGTGACCATATGGAAAAAAAAATTATATGTTTATTTTCACTAACCTTTAACTGAAATTTAATATTTATTTCAATTGTGAGTTAAAAAACAAACAGCATTCTGTTAAGGGATCCATAGGTTTCACCATATTGCCAATGAGGTCTATGACACAGACAAATGGTTAAGAATCCCTGACATATGTGAAGTATTTAACCTCCCAAAAGGTGGGAGAGAGAAAGCAACTTTGACCACCTAAGAAGGGAGGACAGCCCCTGCCTTGTGACCCCCTACTTTGAATATATCTAATCCAGAGGTTCATGTATCATGGGCTCATCTGGCAGGCTGATAAAGCTTAAGGATACCATTTTAGAATACTTTTAAATACATAAAGCAAAATTATAATGAAACCAATTATCTTGACATACAGTTATCAAAATATTTTTAAAACAAGTTCATGAACACTGAATTAGAACCCATGAGTAGATCATGAAGTCAGGACGGAGCATAAAGACAGAAGACAACACAGAAGCTGTGCTGTCACCAAAATTCTCAGTCCATTCCAGGTCCCTCAAGGAACTGGCATTCTGTTTAAACAAATGAAAAAACCCAATCCCAAAACAAAACCCATACTTTTTATCTTATAATCCATACCGAGTATTGGTTCCAAGGCAGACGAGAAGTAAGGTAGACACTATCTTTTGCCTATTTTATATCTCCAGAGCTTAGCACAGGGCCCTTTATACAGGAGGCACTTAATAAATATTTAACAGTTAATTGATTGACACCTCTATTCTACATATTGAATCCACAAAGAGTCTGATTTGGTAGATTTTTGTGCCTAGCGAACGGAAGGATGTTTTTTAAGGGGTGAGACATACAAAACAACGAAGGCTCCTGACTTAAAAATATTTTTAAAAATTCATTTAAATCCATAAAAATTAATTTTTAAAAAGTTGAGTTTCAAATTCTCTCCCTCCTTCCTACCCCTCCCCTACTCATTGAGAACATAAGCAATATAATGTCAACCATACATGTGAAATCTGCAAAATACATTAGCTGTGTTGGGGGGGGGAAAGCAAGGAAAATAAAATGAAAAAAGTTTGCTTCGATATGCATTCAGAGTTCATCTACTCTCTGGAAATGGATAGCCTTTTTCATTATGGATTATTTGGAAATTGTCTTGTCTCACCATCTTATTCAGAGTAGCAAACATTTTTACAGTTGATCATTCTTATGATATTGCTGTACAATGTTCTCTTGGTTCTGCTTACTTCACTTTGATTGTATAAGTCTTCTCAGGTTTTTCTGAAACCACCTCCTTAGTCATTTCTTAAAGCACAATAATGTTTTATCACAATCATTTACCACAACTTGTTCAGCCATTCTCCAAATGGTGGGCATCCCCTCTATGTCCAAATCTTTGTCACCACAAACAGATGCTATCAGTCTTTTGTACAAATACTGGATGTTCTTTTCTCCTTTTCTTTGAACTCTTTAGGGTATAGACCAATTACTAGTGGTATTACTGGGTCAAAAGGTACACACATTTTGATAGCCTTTGGGTATAGTTCCAAGTTGCTGTCTATAATGGTTGGACCAATTCACAATTCTACCAACAGTGCATTAGTGTCCCTTTTTTTCCATATCTATTCCATCATTTGTCATTTTCCTTTTTTGTCATGTTAACCAATCTACTAGATGTATATAGCTCAGGGACATTTTAATTTTCATTTCACCAATCAATAATTATTTAAAGCATTTCTTGATGTGACTATTGATAGTCTTGATTTTTTCCTTCTAAAAACTGCCTGTTCATATCCTTTGACCATTTGTCAGTTCAGGAACATTCCCTTTAAATTAAATGGACTTATTTGATTAATTGTTTTTAATGCATAAAAGTCTGATTCCCTCTGTATTCAGGGTCTAGTCCTAAGCTGAGGAAGAGGTTTCATTTTGCTTTGTTAGGCAATTGGCATGCATTGCTTAATAAATCAATATTCTTACAAGCTCATCCCTCTGTTTCCTCAATCATTTCATTTTTTACTTTTTATACAATGCAGGGGAGAGCACTAGTGCTTGTAGCTTCAGGGTCCAAGGACCCTTCTTGGATAAAGATCAGAGTGCAGGTCAAGAGAACAGTGACTACATCTTTCCCAGGATCACAGTATTTTTGAAGCACCAAAAACTTGCAGACTCTAAGAACTAGCTCTGAAAACAGCAACATTAAAAGCCTGAAGTTTGGGATAGGGCCTCTCCAGCCCCAGGTGAGCAGAACCCAACTTTAATGAGAAGTTCAAAGTCTAGAAATAGACTGGAAAAATGAGCATCCAACAACAACAAAAAAGAACTTGTTCATAAAAAACTATTATGGTGGCAGGGAAGACCAAGCCAAACTTAGAAGAAGTCAATGATATGAAAATAGCTACAAACAAAGCTTCAAAGAAAAATGCTAATAAGAAAGAGATAATAGCGATAGAGGGAAATTGGGAAGAGAAAGAAAAGTAATATAAAAAAATTATGAAAAGAGAATTAAAAACTTGGCAAAAGAAGCACAAAAATACTGAATAAAATAAAACCTTAAATAACAGAAGTGGCTTAATGGTAAAATAGGCACAAAAATTCACTCAAGAAAAGAAATTTTTTAAAAGCAGAATTGCTAAATTGGAAAAAAAGAGGTATAAAAGTTCACTGAAGAAAATAATTCCTCAAATATTATTGAATTGACAAATGGAAAATAATGACTCTAGGAGACATCAAGAAACGACAAAACAAAGTTGAAAAAATGAAAAAGAAATAGAAGAAAATGTGAAATATTTTATTGAAAAAACAACTAACCTGGAAAATAGATCCAGGAGAGATAATTTAAAAATAATTTGATTAGGAGCAGTGGCTCAGTAGATAGAGATGCAGGCCTATAGATGGGTGGTCCTGGGATCAAATATTTTCTCACATACTTCTTAGTTGTGTGACCTTGGGCAAGCCACTTAACTTCTGTTGCCCAGCTGTCACCACTCTTTTGTCTTGGAACCGATACTTAGTACCAATTCTAAAATGGAAGGTAAGGGTTCAAAAAGAAAAAAGAAACTAAAATACAATATGTTGTTCACAAGAAACACTTTAAACAGAAAGACATGAACAGAATTAAAATAAAGGACTAGAGCAGAAAATAATATACTTCCACTAAAGTAAAAAAAAGGTAGGGATAGCAATCATGATCTCAGATTAAGCAAAATTAAAAACAGACTTAATTAAAAGAGATAATCAAGGAAACAACATTTTGCTAAAAGGTACCATAGATAAATAATATAAAAAAGTTTTACAGCAAGTTACTCTGATATAAACCTCATTTCTCAAATATATACTGAGTATAGAACTGAGTCAAATTTATAAAAAAATGAGAGCCACTTTTTTTTTTTTAAATAGACAATAAGTGACTTGCCCAGGGTCACATAGCTAGGAAATATCTCAGGTTAGATTTGAACCTGGAACCTCCTATCTCTACTCCTAGCTACTGAGGAACCTAGTTGCCCTGAACCATTTTCCTTTTGATAAATGGTGGAAGTATATAAACAGGTGGTTTTCAGAAGAAACAAAAGTTATCTATAGTCACATAAAAAATGTTTTAAATCACTATTGATTAGTGAAATTAAAATTAAAACAATTTTGAGGTACCACCTCATACCTATCAGGAATGACAAATGCAGGAGAGGATAAGGGGAAAAGAGATACACTAATGAACTCTTAATGGAGTAGCAAACTGGTCCAACCATTCTGGAGAACAATTTGGAACTATGCCCAAAGGGCTAAAAAACTATACATGCCCTTTAGTCTAGCAATATCATTATTAGGTCTGTATTCCAAAGAAATCAAAGAAAAAGGAAAAAGAACTTATATATATATAAATATTTATATCAGTTCTTTCTCGTGATGGAAAATAATTGGACAGTGAGAGGGTGCTCAACCATTGGAGAAAGGCTAAACAAATTGCGGCATATGGTTGTGATGGAGTACTATTCTGTTATGGGAAATGATGAGGCATGGTTTCAGAAAAACATAATAAGACCTATATGAACTGATGCAAAGCAAAGGGAAAAGAATGAGGAGACCACTGTCTAAAGTATCAGCAATATTGTAATGATGATCAACTTTAAAGAGTTGCTACTTTGATCAATATAACAGTCTAAGATAATTCCAAAGGATTCATGCTGGAAAAATTCTATTCACTTCTCGTGGGAGAACTATTGGACTTTGAATGTAGATTGAGGTGTAATTTTCCTACTTTATCTTCATTGTTTTTATTTGAAATATGCTATTGTAGAAATGTTTTACATGGTTTCATATATATATATATATCTGATATGATATTGCTTGCTTTCTTAGTGGGTAGAGAAGGATATAAGAGGGAGGGAATTTGGAGCTCAAAATGTAAAAATAAAGGAATTGTAAAAAGTGAAATTTGGGAAATGTATCAAACTACATTTCCCGTGGTCCAACGGGTTTCCGTTTCCGGGTCTTTGAGGGCATGGGGAGGCTTACGTCTTGACGCAAGGAAGGGTTTAAATCTCCTGGGTTAGGAGGAAGTGTCTCTTTTCGAGTAGGCTCTTGGCTAGCAGGAAACAGGAGACAGTATGGAGGCGGCAGTTTTGAATGCTTACAAGCGCGTGGTCTAATGATTTTATCTATCAGCATGGCTTTAATTAAATTACTAATATATATATTTATACCAGCCTTTATCATTTTTCATATTTATCATTTGGCAACCACGAAGGGCCTGAATTAATTTTAACATTAACAACCCCTGATGACTTAAATTTATCACTTTCCTATGATGAGAAGGAAATAACAAAATGGAAGCAGAAATTTAAAGCCAAACAGATAAATGGAGTATGGGTGTCCTCTGAAGGAAAACCCCTGCTCCCTAGACACTTTTATCGCCAAATTTGCCAATCTATTCATAAAAATGGTCATTTTGGTACCCAGGGCATCGTGGACTCTGTTAAGAGAGTATGGATAGCTCCTGGCATAACCACTATAGCCTCTAAAGTGTGTGCAGCTTGCCCTACTTGCCAAGCATATAACCAACACGCTTTTCGTGGCAAGGCTTTTGGTGGGCGTCCATTGGCTTACACACCTTTTGAGCACCTACAAATTGATTTCATAACAATGCCAAAGGCTGGACAATATAAATTCTGTCTGGTCATAGTGGATCAACTGACCAGGTGGCCGGAAGCATTTCCTACTGCCCGAGCCACGTCAGCCTTTGTTGCCAAGGTGCTTTTAAAAGAAATCATTCCTCGTTTTGGTCTGCCTGCACGTATTGACTCGGACAGAGGGAGTCACTTTACTGATTCAGTTTTATCTGAAATATATTCATGCCTGGGGATAACTCCAAAATTCCATGTACCATATCACCCCCAGAGCTCAGGCCAAGTTGAACGGATGAACAGAGAACTTAAAACCATGATTGGCAAATTATGTACTGAGACACATCTAAAATGGCCTGAAATTCTCCCTCTAGCTCTATTTTATCTTAGAAGCAGACCTAGGGGAGATCTACACATCTCACCATATGAGATGCTTTTTGGACATCCTCCTATACAAGCTAAACCTTTTTCTCCTGCATATACATCACTATTAGGAGGAGATACTTCTATTGCTTCCTATATACAGGAATTGCAACACAGACTGCGCGAACTCCATGAATCTGGAACTGCAGTACAAGCAGGACCAATAGACTTTTCACTTCACGACCTGAATCCAGGAGACAAAGTGTATATAAAGAACTTCCAGCGCACTGGGGCAACCCAGCCTTCGTGGGATGGCCCGTTTGAAATTTTAATAACCACCCCAACAGCTATAAAGATCGGAGAAAAGGACTCTTGGATTCATTACTCACATGTAAAGAGGGCATCTTCTATTGAACCTGATTGACTGTTTCCTGTTACCTGCATTGAAGATAACAGTTCATGGACTCATGGATGCTAATTTGGAATCATTGGTTTGTCTTGATTCTTTCCCTGATTTTATTTTTAAATTTTCTTATTGATTTACCTAATATCTTTTAATAGAATAATTGATATTTTTTTGTCTTTTTTCTCATTTCTTGTACTTGAGTACATATAATCACTTAATTTTTTCATTATTTTTTGCAATGCTATAATTTTAATATATATATAATTGCTGTAATATTACTGCTTACTCACAAAGGTTAGACTCCAAGAACTTGCCATACATTGTTAAATGTTATGGGACTGTGATTAATGCTTCTGTCTAATTCCAGGAGAAGGGAACACATGAGCCATTAATGGTGCTAAGGAAAGCACAAGGTCATGAAGACCGACCGACAAATCCAATGGGATTTCTGAGAACATCTGCACAGTGCCAAGAAGCACGAGGTTAAAGAGATCATACATATACAGGTGGGATTGAGGTACTCCCACGCCAAAACTGAGGACTTGAACTCAGTGTAAGAATCGAAGCTGCGACGCTTAACATATGTTAAGACGTAGGACTCTCCGAACTACACTGCCAGTTAGGTACCCCAGGTTGGCTATTATTTGGCTCACCCATATACTCCTGAGAGTAAAGGGAATGACAGACGCTTCCCTTGCATTTAAATCTGGTCTTTTTTTCTCTCTTATAGAATGGCAACTTCCTGTAGTCTTAGCTGCAAATGGGTAAGTGCAGTATTACTGCATTGTATCCTACAGACTAGTAGGATGGAAATTATAATTGATTAGACCCTAATACAAGGGCCTGTTATAAATTTTATTTTGTTTTCTTCAAAAATTTTTATGTACATAACTTTTGATATTTGATTTTGATTTTAATGCCTTTTCTTTTTCAAAAGTTTCAATTTTGTTCTATTGATTTTTATATTTTTTCTTTCTTTTTTTCTTTTGAATTGACTCATACAACCTCATGACTCATCTGTATATATTGAGCTGATCTGGGTATTTCTTTCTAAATACCCACGTCAGGGGGGATTGTATTTTTATAAAATCCAAGATTACTCGTATTTTTATTATATCCAAGATTTAATTTTTGGTTTTGTTTGAGAAAATTCTCAGGGAAAGAAACTTGCTGATTCCTTAATCCAGAGAATGAACTGTTTGCAGAGAGATGCCTGAAGAACCTACGTTTAATCAAGAGATCCAGAATGAATTTCGGGTTGCAATTGATTGAACTGATGGGGTTGTTGCATCAAGTGATCCAGAACGAACTTTGGGTACTAATGAATGGACTGATGGGTTTTGAACAGATACTTTAATTGTACATGATGTGCCGATTGGGGACTGCCCCCAATTGGTTTCTTGTCAACGCGCTTAGCAAAACATTGGTTTTGCTTTCTCTCTTTTCCATTTCCCTCTTATCTCTAACTATTGTAATTAGAAGGACCTTTGTGGTAGAAGATGTTTGTGTAACATGATCACTTGGGGTGACTAGGCACCCAATGATCATCAGGGGGGATTGTGTAAATAGAATTAGCCAGATCCCATTAATAGTCAAAAATCTATTCAACCCAGCGTGCTAATGATGTCACTCCCACCTCCCTTAGTGGGGAGGGGAGACGAGTTACCCACACGTGACAATAAGTAACAAATCAAGAATAAGGGACTGCCCTTTGGGCAATCCAAATCAATGTAGAAACTGCCATTTGTCCATTTGAATTAGAGGTGGACCACAGGAAGTGATGAAAGACACGATCTCTTTAAGTAAGTTAGTGAACTTCCTGTGGGGCAGTTGCCGTCTGGAACTGGAGGAAGAAGCATCTCCTGAGACCACAGACAGCTTACACTCTGTATTGTCACGTGGGTAAGTTAGGCTGGCTTCCTTGGCCTAGCTGGGCCAATTCTAAACTCTGCCTATCTGGCTGTTGGGCCTTGTGGCTTACAGTTTCATTTATTTAGCCTTCTAACCTCCCTTTCTCTTTATCTCTACTTTACTTTCCTGATTGTAAATAAACTCCTCAACCCGATGCTGACTTGGGTCTGATTTAATTACAGAATCAACCTGAATTGTTGATTCCTGGCGGCCACATATTTTTAATATATAGATATAATAACTAAATTTTAATTCTTACAGGAATGTTAAAAATAAATAAAAATGAAAATTTAAGATTTTTATGTTTAGATAACAAATACAGCCAAAAATACTTATGATATGATAACATTTATGTTAAAATTTATATCAGAAAAATATAGCTGCCAGAAGTCTATTGCTTGTCTTAGTGGAGAATTCACTGAAAATGAGACTTATTACCCTACCTGTAATTTGGATTTCTTGGTTTTGAAATGAGCTGTCACTAAAAGGTTTATAGAATTTGTCCTTGGAATTTAATATCAGGTGGGTATAGGCAACAATCTACTGACCTATATCCTTTTTTTAAATTCCATGTTATTTTTACTTCTGAATTCTCTTCATCCCTCTACTTCCTCCTCTCCCCAGTGAGAAAGGAAAAGAACAAAACCTATTACAAGTATGTAAAGTTATGCAAATTCCCACATTAGCCCTGTTCCCCCTTCTCCCTCAAAAAGGAATAAAATGAAAGAGAAGAAATATATATTTCAATGTGCTATCAATACATCAACTCTCAATCTGGAGGTGGAGAATATATTTCATTGTGGGTCCTTTGACTTGGTGATAGATCATCATGTTGATCAGAGTTTCCAATCCACTTAAATTTTTAAAAGTTCTAAATTGGAGGTGTCTAACAGTGCTGACCAACAAAAGATTCGACATGTATTAGTAACCACAGAAGACCAATATGGATCCTGTCTCATTTTGTATGGCCCATGTATTAGTATCCATAGGATCCCAATGGATACTCTTAGGTGTTGTGCCCTCATGTGGCAGGAAGAGAACAGCACCACTGAGCACAAAAGAATACTGAGACTGACCTCCTGTGTAGTGTGTTATGAGTGAAAGCTGACGATGTAGCTTTAAGATCACCCTTGGTGTTCTATGAATAATTACCACCAAACAATTTGGAACCATGCCCAAAGAGCTATAAAACCAAACATACCCTTTGATCCAGCAATATTGCTACTAGGTCTATATTTCAAACAGAGAGAGAGAGAGAGAGAGAGAGAGAGAGAGAGAGAGAGAGAGAGAGAGAGAGAATCCATATGGACAAAAATATGTATAGCAGCTCTTTTTGTGATGGAAAAGAATTGAAAGCTGAAAGGATGTCCTTCATTTGGGGAATGGCTGAACAAATGAAGGTATATTATTGTGGTATGAAAAAAATATGAAGGGAAGTGCTTTAGAAAAATCTAAGAAGACTTATATGAACTGATACAAAATGAACTGAGTAGAACTAGGAGGAAAGTAACAACAATAGTGTAACTATAAAAGACTTAGCTACTCTGATCAGTATAATGATCCACCACAACTCCAAACGACTCATGATGAAAAATGCTAGCCACCTCCAGATAGAAAGCCAATGGACTCAGAGTGCTGATTGAAGCATATTTTTCCTTTATTTATTTATTTTAACATGGTTAATGTGGATATATATTTAGCAAGACTTCATACTTATAATAATAAGTATTATATGTCTTGCTTTTCTAATGGGTGCAAGAGGAAGTAGCAGGAAGGAAAGGGAATTTGGAATTGAAAATAAATGAAATTTTTTAATTTTTTGAAAATTAAAAGAGTTATATGGTCAGGAATTTGCAAAACTCAGATGGGGAGAAAAAAATTAGACTTTGCCCTAGATCAATCCAGTTGGGGTACAGTGAAAGCTTTTAGATCCCCATCCTGTCCATGAGACCTTGAAATAAGACAACCCTCTCTACTCCAAGAAAGCAATGACAAGATCAATCCAGACCTTCCCTCCAGAAGTACCACAGAGTCCATCCCTAACATCAAGTCTGAAGTCAGGAAGTAAACTGGAAGAATGGTGTGAGATCCAGATTGCTGAAAGGGGTTCAAGCTGCAGAGGTGGGTTCAGGCTACATCACAGAATTCCATAGGGCACCCCCAGAACTCTAAGAGATGGGGCAGTTAGAGGCAGTCAGAGCCCTGGTATAAGTAGGCAGGTCACCCTGCTTGCTGGGATTGAGTCCTAGATCTTGAGTCTGGGGGCTGTCTGCCATCTGGGTGACTCTGAGCTGAGCCATTCAGTTCCTGACTCCCAAGCTGTTTTACTTTGGTTAGACATTCAACTATATCACAGTCTACCATAATTTAGCTATCTTGATATAGAAGAAGAACATTTATAGGGTTAGAGAGCAGATCAGCCATTCAAGTTACCTTACCCCCTTTGGGAGGAGGGGCTGCTTTGACATAACTGTTTGAGGGTTTCCCTGACCTTATTGATCCTTATCCATCTCCCATCCTTCCCATTCCCTCTTATCATTAAACCTTTATCAACTGAGAAGTGTCTAGGTATAGATATATATTTTGGGGATACACTCACAACCTCCTTAAACCAAGTTCCTCCTACTTGTAGCCCTGAAGTTAATCCTATCCTCTGTGCCTGTGAGCTTCTAAGACATCAAGCTTCTCCAATACGATCTTGTGGGGAAATAATTTAGAAAAAGTTATCATCTTTAGGAGTTTAGCCTTTCCTAACTTACTGTCTTGGCCCAGGAGTTAACAAGTCTGTTTGTTCACCATTACCAGATTGTAACTGACTTTCCAACTGCCTAGTGAGAGGGGGGAAGTGAAGGAGCACTTTTACAAGATCCTGCCCTTCCCTTTCAGTCAAGGCTGCTTGTGGGTGTGTCCCTCCATAGACCAAAGGATTAGGAAGACTACATTGCTACTGACCCCTGTCATCTTATGGTTTCCCTAATACAGTGATTCCCAAAGTGGGCGCTACTTCCCCCTGGAGGGGTGCTGCAGCAATCCAGGAAGGCAGGTGATGGCCACGGGTGCATTTATCTTTCCTATTAATTGCTATTAAAATTTTTTAAAAATTAATTTCCAGGGGGCTAAGTAATATTTTTTTCTGGAAAGGGGATGGTAGGCCAAAAAAGTTTGGGAACCACTGCCCTAATACAACAAATGGTCAAATAAAAAGGAACTTTATCATAATGAGCCATTATGGAGTTAGAAATACTCAAAGTATTAGCTTTGAGTTAACTAACAAATGCATTTTGAAGAAAAGAATGATTACAAAACTTCTACAAGCAATGCCTCAGAGGAAAATAGAGTTTGGGCACAAACTAGAATTCCTAGAAGAGATGAAGCAAAATATTTAAGAAGAGTTCTATTTTTTTATTTAAATGGAATGAGAATGATTGAAGAAAAAAATTGGAAAAGAAATGAGATCTATTGAAAAAAGGGAATTTATACCTTGCTACAAGATATACAAAACCTTATGTAAGTAACAAACTCTCTGAAGATTGGAATGGACCAAATGGAAGCCAATGACTATGAGACACCAAGAAATATTAAAACAGAAGAAAATGTGAGATATAGCAAAAACAATTGACTTGAAAAACAGATTAAGAAAAAAAATGTAAGAATGCCATGACCAGAAAAAAAAGAGCCTATACATCATATTTCAAGAAATCTTAGAAGAAAATTGCCCAAAGCTCTTAGAACCAGAAAGTAAAGTTGAAACAGAAAACAATACACCAGTTACCTTGTGAAAGAAACTGCAAAATAGCAACTCCCAAGAACATCATAGACAAATTCTAGAACTTCCAGGTACAAAGAATAATAATGATAATACTTCAAGAAGCCAGAAAGAAAGAGTTCAAATACTGAGGATCCATAGTCAGGATCATACACAATTTAGTAGCCACCACCATAAAGGAGAAGAGAATTTAGAATATGATATTTCAGAAGGCAAAGGATATGGGCTTATAACCAAGAAGAGCTTACCCAGAAAAACTTAGTATAATTATACAGGGGAACTAGGGAACTTCTAAGCATTCCTAATTAAAAAAAAAAAAAAAAAAAGACCAGAGCTATGGGTAAAATTCGAAGTTCTATGCGGGAGTGAAGAGAAACATAAAAAGGTAAACATCAATAAGCAATAATAAAGACTAAACAATCATAAGCAGTTTTATAAAGAGATTTTTTAAATAAGGGGAGTTTATACATATGTCCCCTCTGAACCTTACCATTATTGGAGTGAACCCAATTAGACAAGCCCTGGAAGTGGTTTTTGTTGTATCTTAATGATCTTAAGAAAAGAATGAAATAAGAAAAAAATAGAGGAATACACTGGAGGAAGGGAAAAGAAGTTAGGAGAAATGATCTCATGTAATCAGGATTCACAAATGGACATTTATACAAACAAGGAGGATTGAGAAGGGAGGAAACAGCTAACATTTGAACTTTTCTTATCATAACTAGCCAAAAGAGGGAAGAATACATACAAAGAGTTGAATACAAAAGTACATTGCACTAAACTGGGTAATAGGAGGAAGGGAGAGTCAGAGGGAGGAATTAGTCCTAAGCAAAACAAGCTTGAAAGACATACAAAAACATAACTTTTTTGAAGTGGCAAAGAATGGGAATCTAAGGAGGTGGCCAGAAGAAGTTGTGGTACATAGAGGTAACAATACTATTGGATTCAATTCTTGTTAACATAATGATCAACTAGTATTAAAAAACATTACTTACAAGACATGCTACCCACCTCCTGACAGAGGGACTCATAATGCAGAATGTGACAAAATGTTTTTGGTTGTGGACAATGTGGAAATTTATTTTGATTTAATGTACATGTTTGTAATGAGTTTTTTTTTCTTCTTCTCATATTCTCAACAGGGTGGATTGGGAGTTTGGAAGAGAAAGAAAAGGTAGATCTTGTCTGATTAAATAAAATATATATTTTTAAAAGTTCCCTCAAGTTGAACTTGGCTTATCTGACAATAGTAAGGAGGATCATAGATATACCCCCACCTAATCTATGTATACTACATCTAGGTTAAATTATAGAAAGTCAGAAGTAGAGTAAGTCCTACCTAGATATTCAGGAGCTATCTTTTACCTTCCTTTATGTTCTCCCACCCCCACCCTGAACTTATTTTCTCTTCACTTTCATTTTAACTAAAATCTTCATACTTTCAGGGTCTTTTTTGTGCAATTATACATATGAAGTCATGCAAAATATATTTCCCTATTAGCCATGCTGCAAAAAACCAAAAAACAAGAAAAAGCAAGAAACCAAGTGAGTGAGAAAGACTTTGCTTTGATGGATACTCATCTCTGTGGAGGTGGTTACCATATCCTATCTCTCTCTTAACTACCATTTAATGCTTTAAAAGCCAGTAATGCACATTCTCTCAGGGCTAAGTGACCCAGTCTATAGAAAATACTAGTTTATATTAATGTAATGTTTTACAACGTCCATAATTTCCTCTCAGCATCCATGAGAGGTAGATACAGTGGTGGGAGGATTGTTACAAAGGATGAAAAAAGTCAGAATTTAAAGGATTTTCTGTGGTTGCAAAACTAGTAAGTGGTGGAGTCAGGATTAGAGAACCCAGATCTTTTAAATGAGGCAACTGTGGTGCATTGAAAAGAGCGCTGGATTTGAAGTCAGAGGATCTAGTTTCAAGGGCTAGTTTTGCCACTAAATACCTGTGTGACCTCAGACAAGGTGTCTTTCTTCTCTGTGCCTCAGTTCCATCCTCTGTAAAACGAGGAGGATGTCTGTCAGTGGTGTCAAACTCAAATAGAAATGGATACTTGCTTGTCCCATACAAATTAACATTATTTATGTGTTATATATATGTATATTTATATTTATATTTATATATTTATTTATATACCCAAATTTATTTATATTTTATTTACATATTTATCTGTTTTTATATTTATTTATACATTTAGATATATTTTATAATATATGAACATATAAATATAAAGTTATATATAAATAAATATATATTTGAATTTGCTTGAACATTTCCTGATTACATTTTAATTTTGTATATTATATTATAATATTTAATCTATGATTAATAAATTTATTAATGAATAATCATAAACACTAATTAATTATTTTAATCTGTAATAAACACATTAAAACTTGAATCTTGAACTCTGGGAGTTCCAAGTTTGACAGCTCTGGAATAGATGATATCTA
Source organism: Gracilinanus agilis (assembly GCF_016433145.1). Taxonomy (NCBI): domain Eukaryota; kingdom Metazoa; phylum Chordata; class Mammalia; order Didelphimorphia; family Didelphidae; genus Gracilinanus; species Gracilinanus agilis. Next base: position 165,507,144 of record NC_058131.1, on the reverse strand, counting down.
AGGTTATGTCTAGGTTCTGATCTATAATCAAGGAACTCTAAATCTAGTCTTTTTCCATGGCCCCCACTCATACTACCACCCATGCATACTGGGTGCCCAACTTTCTCAGGAGTTTAAAACAGCTTTGGCTAATCAAAGTTCACACAACATGCTTTCCAGTTTAAGAAACACTTCTCTGTCGATATATTGGTTTATGAGAAAATGAGCTCTCCTATCACTTGGGTCACTGACTTGGAGCATCTCTGGACTTGGCCATTTGTTGGGCGTGGTACAGTGAAGACTTCTCTTGAGTGTGTGTGTGTGGGGTGGAAGAGATGGATGCTGCTTGAGGGTCTCTTTGAACTAAAGAAATGTTCTGCATCTTCCTTTCTTGCTTGATAAAATAGAGATCATGCAAAAGTTTAAGCAGAATAAATCAGAAGACATTTGAAAAGCACCAAGATCAAATTGGCATTCCCATCATTTAAGCCTTAATGATATTTCTCTTCCAGAATTTGGAATGAGTCCAATCCCACGGTTAAGCAATTAAATAGCTCAGACGGGATTGCCTTCCAGAGAGGACCATAATTAATTGCTGAGGATTTGAGGAGAATTCAGCTCAAGAAGAAATTGAGCAACTGTTATGGTCTCTGTCCCACAGAGCGTGTCAAGTTCATGGGAAAGAATCGGAGCGAAAGCCAGCTCNGACTCTGAGCTGAGCCATTCAGTTCCTGACTCCCAAGCTGTTTTACTTTGGTTAGACATTCAACTATATCACAGTCTACCATAATTTAGCTATCTTGATATAGAAGAAGAACATTTATAGGGTTAGAGAGCAGATCAGCCATTCAAGTTACCTTACCCCCTTTGGGAGGAGGGGCTGCTTTGACATAACTGTTTGAGGGTTTCCCTGACCTTATTGATCCTTATCCATCTCCCATCCTTCCCATTCCCTCTTATCATTAAACCTTTATCAACTGAGAAGTGTCTAGGTATAGATATATATTTTGGGGATACACTCACAACCTCCTTAAACCAAGTTCCTCCTACTTGTAGCCCTGAAGTTAATCCTATCCTCTGTGCCTGTGAGCTTCTAAGACATCAAGCTTCTCCAATACGATCTTGTGGGGAAATAATTTAGAAAAAGTTATCATCTTTAGGAGTTTAGCCTTTCCTAACTTACTGTCTTGGCCCAGGAGTTAACAAGTCTGTTTGTTCACCATTACCAGATTGTAACTGACTTTCCAACTGCCTAGTGAGAGGGGGGAAGTGAAGGAGCACTTTTACAAGATCCTGCCCTTCCCTTTCAGTCAAGGCTGCTTGTGGGTGTGTCCCTCCATAGACCAAAGGATTAGGAAGACTACATTGCTACTGACCCCTGTCATCTTATGGTTTCCCTAATACAGTGATTCCCAAAGTGGGCGCTACTTCCCCCTGGAGGGGTGCTGCAGCAATCCAGGAAGGCAGGTGATGGCCACGGGTGCATTTATCTTTCCTATTAATTGCTATTAAAATTTTTTAAAAATTAATTTCCAGGGGGCTAAGTAATATTTTTTTCTGGAAAGGGGATGGTAGGCCAAAAAAGTTTGGGAACCACTGCCCTAATACAACAAATGGTCAAATAAAAAGGAACTTTATCATAATGAGCCATTATGGAGTTAGAAATACTCAAAGTATTAGCTTTGAGTTAACTAACAAATGCATTTTGAAGAAAAGAATGATTACAAAACTTCTACAAGCAATGCCTCAGAGGAAAATAGAGTTTGGGCACAAACTAGAATTCCTAGAAGAGATGAAGCAAAATATTTAAGAAGAGTTCTATTTTTTTATTTAAATGGAATGAGAATGATTGAAGAAAAAAATTGGAAAAGAAATGAGATCTATTGAAAAAAGGGAATTTATACCTTGCTACAAGATATACAAAACCTTATGTAAGTAACAAACTCTCTGAAGATTGGAATGGACCAAATGGAAGCCAATGACTATGAGACACCAAGAAATATTAAAACAGAAGAAAATGTGAGATATAGCAAAAACAATTGACTTGAAAAACAGATTAAGAAAAAAAATGTAAGAATGCCATGACCAGAAAAAAAAGAGCCTATACATCATATTTCAAGAAATCTTAGAAGAAAATTGCCCAAAGCTCTTAGAACCAGAAAGTAAAGTTGAAACAGAAAACAATACACCAGTTACCTTGTGAAAGAAACTGCAAAATAGCAACTCCCAAGAACATCATAGACAAATTCTAGAACTTCCAGGTACAAAGAATAATAATGATAATACTTCAAGAAGCCAGAAAGAAAGAGTTCAAATACTGAGGATCCATAGTCAGGATCATACACAATTTAGTAGCCACCACCATAAAGGAGAAGAGAATTTAGAATATGATATTTCAGAAGGCAAAGGATATGGGCTTATAACCAAGAAGAGCTTACCCAGAAAAACTTAGTATAATTATACAGGGGAACTAGGGAACTTCTAAGCATTCCTAATTAAAAAAAAAAAAAAAAAAAGACCAGAGCTATGGGTAAAATTCGAAGTTCTATGCGGGAGTGAAGAGAAACATAAAAAGGTAAACATCAATAAGCAATAATAAAGACTAAACAATCATAAGCAGTTTTATAAAGAGATTTTTTAAATAAGGGGAGTTTATACATATGTCCCCTCTGAACCTTACCATTATTGGAGTGAACCCAATTAGACAAGCCCTGGAAGTGGTTTTTGTTGTATCTTAATGATCTTAAGAAAAGAATGAAATAAGAAAAAAATAGAGGAATACACTGGAGGAAGGGAAAAGAAGTTAGGAGAAATGATCTCATGTAATCAGGATTCACAAATGGACATTTATACAAACAAGGAGGATTGAGAAGGGAGGAAACAGCTAACATTTGAACTTTTCTTATCATAACTAGCCAAAAGAGGGAAGAATACATACAAAGAGTTGAATACAAAAGTACATTGCACTAAACTGGGTAATAGGAGGAAGGGAGAGTCAGAGGGAGGAATTAGTCCTAAGCAAAACAAGCTTGAAAGACATACAAAAACATAACTTTTTTGAAGTGGCAAAGAATGGGAATCTAAGGAGGTGGCCAGAAGAAGTTGTGGTACATAGAGGTAACAATACTATTGGATTCAATTCTTGTTAACATAATGATCAACTAGTATTAAAAAACATTACTTACAAGACATGCTACCCACCTCCTGACAGAGGGACTCATAATGCAGAATGTGACAAAATGTTTTTGGTTGTGGACAATGTGGAAATTTATTTTGATTTAATGTACATGTTTGTAATGAGTTTTTTTTTCTTCTTCTCATATTCTCAACAGGGTGGATTGGGAGTTTGGAAGAGAAAGAAAAGGTAGATCTTGTCTGATTAAATAAAATATATATTTTTAAAAGTTCCCTCAAGTTGAACTTGGCTTATCTGACAATAGTAAGGAGGATCATAGATATACCCCCACCTAATCTATGTATACTACATCTAGGTTAAATTATAGAAAGTCAGAAGTAGAGTAAGTCCTACCTAGATATTCAGGAGCTATCTTTTACCTTCCTTTATGTTCTCCCACCCCCACCCTGAACTTATTTTCTCTTCACTTTCATTTTAACTAAAATCTTCATACTTTCAGGGTCTTTTTTGTGCAATTATACATATGAAGTCATGCAAAATATATTTCCCTATTAGCCATGCTGCAAAAAACCAAAAAACAAGAAAAAGCAAGAAACCAAGTGAGTGAGAAAGACTTTGCTTTGATGGATACTCATCTCTGTGGAGGTGGTTACCATATCCTATCTCTCTCTTAACTACCATTTAATGCTTTAAAAGCCAGTAATGCACATTCTCTCAGGGCTAAGTGACCCAGTCTATAGAAAATACTAGTTTATATTAATGTAATGTTTTACAACGTCCATAATTTCCTCTCAGCATCCATGAGAGGTAGATACAGTGGTGGGAGGATTGTTACAAAGGATGAAAAAAGTCAGAATTTAAAGGATTTTCTGTGGTTGCAAAACTAGTAAGTGGTGGAGTCAGGATTAGAGAACCCAGATCTTTTAAATGAGGCAACTGTGGTGCATTGAAAAGAGCGCTGGATTTGAAGTCAGAGGATCTAGTTTCAAGGGCTAGTTTTGCCACTAAATACCTGTGTGACCTCAGACAAGGTGTCTTTCTTCTCTGTGCCTCAGTTCCATCCTCTGTAAAACGAGGAGGATGTCTGTCAGTGGTGTCAAACTCAAATAGAAATGGATACTTGCTTGTCCCATACAAATTAACATTATTTATGTGTTATATATATGTATATTTATATTTATATTTATATATTTATTTATATACCCAAATTTATTTATATTTTATTTACATATTTATCTGTTTTTATATTTATTTATACATTTAGATATATTTTATAATATATGAACATATAAATATAAAGTTATATATAAATAAATATATATTTGAATTTGCTTGAACATTTCCTGATTACATTTTAATTTTGTATATTATATTATAATATTTAATCTATGATTAATAAATTTATTAATGAATAATCATAAACACTAATTAATTATTTTAATCTGTAATAAACACATTAAAACTTGAATCTTGAACTCTGGGAGTTCCAAGTTTGACAGCTCTGGAATAGATGATATCTAAGGTTATGTCTAGGTTCTGATCTATAATCAAGGAACTCTAAATCTAGTCTTTTTCCATGGCCCCCACTCATACTACCACCCATGCATACTGGGTGCCCAACTTTCTCAGGAGTTTAAAACAGCTTTGGCTAATCAAAGTTCACACAACATGCTTTCCAGTTTAAGAAACACTTCTCTGTCGATATATTGGTTTATGAGAAAATGAGCTCTCCTATCACTTGGGTCACTGACTTGGAGCATCTCTGGACTTGGCCATTTGTTGGGCGTGGTACAGTGAAGACTTCTCTTGAGTGTGTGTGTGTGGGGTGGAAGAGATGGATGCTGCTTGAGGGTCTCTTTGAACTAAAGAAATGTTCTGCATCTTCCTTTCTTGCTTGATAAAATAGAGATCATGCAAAAGTTTAAGCAGAATAAATCAGAAGACATTTGAAAAGCACCAAGATCAAATTGGCATTCCCATCATTTAAGCCTTAATGATATTTCTCTTCCAGAATTTGGAATGAGTCCAATCCCACGGTTAAGCAATTAAATAGCTCAGACGGGATTGCCTTCCAGAGAGGACCATAATTAATTGCTGAGGATTTGAGGAGAATTCAGCTCAAGAAGAAATTGAGCAACTGTTATGGTCTCTGTCCCACAGAGCGTGTCAAGTTCATGGGAAAGAATCGGAGCGAAAGCCAGCTCCTATCTGACAAGGAGCCGGTACACTGGAGGTATTCATCAGAGTCAATTATATTGGGGGGAGGGCTCGCTTTTCAAAGAAACCTCCCTCTTCCCACCCACCCCCAATGCAAATAGCCAGCCCTGCCATCCTCGCGGGAACATTGGACTGGCCTTGTGGGTTTCGATAAACAATCAACAGCTTGCTGCTATCTATAATCTAGTGCCTAACAGCCCCAGAGATGATTAAATTGTGGATAAGTCCACATCGCTGGGCCCTGAGAAGTTGCACAATATTTTCCACAAAGGTTTAGCTCCTCGTTTATTAGAATGAGTCCCGGGGCCCTGCCAGGACAACAGACGGCATCTTGGTGCCTTTGGAAGAGTCTGGTGGTGGGAAAGAGATCATCTGAAAACTGGCTGAGCTGCTCCATTTTGTTTCTTCCTCAAGGGGCACCATGGCGGCCAATTTGAGCTGCTTGGGATAACTGGTGACTCCTCTGGCTCCAAATCCAAGGCTCTTTTCATCGCACCACAATTGTCTCATTTAAAAGATCCGGGTTCTAATCGGGAGTTCACCACTGACTAGCTTTGCAACCGCAAGCAAGTCCTTTATACTCTATTTTTTTCATCTTCAGTTATTCAGCCAAGACTGACTCTTCGTGACCCCATTTGGGGTTTTCTTGGAAAAATACTGGTGAGATTTTCCATTTCCTTCTCCAGCTCGTTTGACAGATGAGGCAATTGAGGCCAACAGGATGAAATTACTTGCCCAGGGTCATAGAGATAGTAAGTGTGTGAGGCCAGTTTTGAACTTAGAAAGATGAGTTTTCTTGATTCACGGTCCAGTGCTCTCTTCACTGTGACATTTTGCTACCCTCTGCCATAATGTAATAAAGCCTTGGAACTGAGCATAAGAAGATCTGAGTTCAAATCCTGTGGAAGACATTTGCTATACTATGATTAATTTAACTTGACTCACTTTTAATTTTTTTTCTATAAAATGGGGGTATCACCCAGTGGAATTGCTTGTCAGCTCCAGGAGCAGGGAGGGAAAAGGGGAGGAAAAGAGCATGAATGTTGAAAGCATGGAAAATATTCTAAATAAATTCATAAACTTTTTTTTAAATGGGAGTATTAATAATAGTACCTATCTCACACACAACAACCTGTCGTGGAGATCAAATGAGATAAAAATTGTAAAAGCACTTAGCATAGGCCTGTCACATAGTAAGTGCTATGTAAATATTAGTTATCATCATCATTATTATTATGTAAAAGTATAAGTAAGGTTAAGGTTGAAATGGCTCCATCCCATTTTAGTTCCCATACCTTAACTAGATGAGAACAGATTATCCCCATTTGGTATTTTCTTGGCAAAGATACTGGACTGGTTTGCTATTTCTTTCTCCAGCTCATTTTTCAGATGAGGAAACTGAGGGAAACAGAGCTAAGTGATTTGCCCAGAGTTACACTTATAAGAAGTGTCTGAGACCAGATTTGAACTCAAATTTTCCTGATTCCAGGCCAGGCACTCTATACACTATGCCACCTAGTTGTCCTACAATCATTATAATAAAAACATAATAAAATACAATAATAAATATAATAAAATAGCCAGCATTTATAAGGCACTTTAAGGTTTGAAAAGTACTTTACTAATATTATTTCATTTGATCCTTACAACAACCCCAAGATATAAGTGCTATTGTTATTATTCCCATTTTATAGATGAGGTAACTGAGAGCGACTAGGTAGCAAAGCAGGACCTGGAATCGGGACGACTCATCTTCCTGAGTTAGAATCTGGTCTCAGACATTTACTGGGTAATGAAGGTATGACCCTGAGTTAGTCTTTTCACTTGTTTGCCTCAGTTTCATCATCTGTAAAAGGAGCTGGAGAAGGAAATGACAAATCATTCTGGGATCTTTGCTGAGAAAACTCCAGAGTCTTGAGAAGTCAAACAAGTCCGAAGAATAACTGAACAAAAAACTGAGGCAGACAGAAGTTAAGTGACTTGCCCAGGGTCATATAGCTGGCTAATAAGTATTTGAGGCCAGATTTCAACTCAGATCTTCCTGGTTCCACATCCACCTCTCTCTCCACTGGTCCACTTGGTTGCCTCACAGAGAGCTATAATACAAAGAGGAAGAGATTAAGCTAATCTCAGCAAAATGCCATGAGAAATTTGAGGAAAGAGGGATTGCTTGGACCTGGTTGGCATCAGGAAAAACTTAATGGAAGAGATAGCACATGCTTTGGATCCTGAAGAAAGAGAGATACTCTAGTAGAGATGAGAGAGAGAGAGTAAGAGAGGAGGAAATGGAAGTTCTGAGAATCAAAGACAAATCTAGAACCTGGGTCTTGAGAGGTAGTTTGATGGCTCAGTGGATAGAATGCTAGCCCTAGAATTGGGAAGACCTGGCTTCAAATCTGACCTCTCTCACTTCTTAATAAGTCACTTAACCCTCTTGCCTAGCTCTTACTGCTCTTCTGCCTTGGAACCAATACTTAGTTTTGATTCTAAAATGAAAAGTACTGGTTTTAAAAAAACAAGATCTAACTGTATGACACTGGACAAGTCACTCAACCCTATTTGCCTTAGTTTCCTCATCTGTCAAATGAACTGGAGAAGGAAATGGCAAACCACTTGAAAGGTGAGTAAGGAGCCCTGAAAAGGGCTTACCCCAGGAGCTAGTCCCATTCATCCCTGCCAAGACTGATGATGGCACTGTGCTCTTCCATCCATCTTCTTCCATCACCCTGTGGTGATCTTATTCCACTGATTCTCTCAACTTCATTTTCACCCTTTATACTTTTCTTTATTCTCTTTATTTTTCTCTGTATTTTCTCCTCTAACAATTGGTTAAAGAGCATTTATTAACTGCCTTCTGTGTGCCAGGTACTGGGGCTGAGTCATGGAGATAGAAAGAAAAGTGAAAGATAGTCTCTGCTCAAGGAATTTATAGTCTAATAGGGGATACGACAGGCAAATGACTATGTTCAAACTAGTTATATAGAGGATAAATGAGAAATAATCAACAGGAGGAAGGTACTAGCATTAAGGATGATTGGGAAAGGCTTTCTGCAGAATGTGGGACTTTAGCTGCTTATAAACATGCTTATATCTTCATATCCTAAAAAAAATTCACTTGATCCTGACATATCCCCCAGATATTATTTAATATAATAATAATAATAGTTAACATTTACATATCACTTACTATATGACGGGCACTGCATTAACTACTTTACAATTATTATCTCATTTGATCCTCACAACAATCCTGGGGGGTAGTGCTATTATTATCCCCATTTTACAGATGAGGAAACTGAAGCAAACAGAAGTTAAGTGACTTGCCCAGGATCACAGCTACTAAGTGTCTAAGACTAGACTTGAACTCAAATTTTCCTGACTCCAGGCACAGAGCTCTATCCATTGTACCACCGAACTATTAAACATGTAGGAAAAGCAATCTATTCCTAAATGCATCCATTTCTTTGCAACTCATTCATTCCTTACTCCTTGCAATCCCAATTTTATTTTTATGGGGTCAGATGCAAATGAGCCCATACTTTTTTAGAGTCTCTTTACAAGGTGATCAGTGGATTCTCTCAATTTCTATTTTTCCCTTCTTGTTTAAGGATACCAGGGAAGTTTTCCCTGATGATTTCTTATATTATGGTGTTTAGGCTTGTTTTTTTGGATCGTGGCTTTTGGGTATTCTGATGATTCTTAAATTATTTCTCCTGGATCTGTTTTTCAGGTTGGTCATTTTTCTAGAGAGGCATTTTAGATTCTTCTATTTTTTTCATTTTTAAAATTTTGTCTTATTGTATCTTGATGTCTCATGGATTCATTAGTTTCTATTTGACTAATTCTAATTTTTAGAAAGTTATTTTCTTCCTTGAGTTTTTGTATTTCTTTTTCCATTTGGTCAATCCTAATCTTTAAAGATTTGTTTTCTTCAATCTTTTTGTTTGTTGTTTTGTTTCTATTTCCATTTGGTTTTATGTCCTATTCTAGTTTTTAGAGTTGATTTCTTCAGTGAATTTTCCCCCCCAGATATTGAGTTTTTCTGTCAATTCTCTTATTATTTGGTTTTTAACCTCTTTTAAGTTCTTCTAAGAGTTCTTTTGGGCCTGACATTCTTTCATATTTTCCTTTGAGGCTTCATATGTTCCTTTTTGCCATTTTTGTCCTCTTCTAAGTTCATATTTTGGTCTTCTCTGCCACTAAAGTAACTTTTGAAGGTTAGGTTGGTTTTTGTTTGTTTTTTGTCTTTTACTCATTTTTCTAATACCTCCCCCCCTGCATTACCTTATCTATCTGTGATGTTCTTTTCCATTCCAGGGGTAGAGGGAGGACTGCTCCAAGCTTGCAGAATACTCTTCTCTTGAACTGGGAGTAGGCCAAGTGCCTTAGTTTCTCATGAGGTATCTGCCAAGGGGATGGCCCTGCTGACTTGTTCTGGGGAGGTTTGCAGCTGTTTTATCCAGCTAAATTCAGTACTCTGTGCTACTAATTCCTCTATTGTTTCATAGTCTGGGTTGGTCTCTGCTCCTGCCAAGTGGCTTGAACTGGGCAAGTCCCCTGTTCTGCTGTTTTGCTGCCTTAGGCGCTTTGCTGTCAAATGGGAATTTGAAGTTTCCTGCTCTGTCTTCCACACATATGCTGAGTGACTTGGACTGGACTTTCCATTTTGCAGTTTTGTTGCCTCTGGCAGAATCATAGTGTGTTTGGGTAGATTCACAAGGATGCTGTGCTGCCTGGACTACTCTCTCCTTACTCCAATGAGACACGTTCCTCCGGCTATCCTTTGTTTTAAGGAGATTTCTTTGTGTGTGTGTGTGTGTGTGTGTGTGCGTGCATGCGTGCGTGCGTGCAGGTATCAGGGGAGCAGAGTATCCTTTACTCTGCCATCTTAGCTCCCAGCATGAGCCTATACTTTTTCTGTAAGCTTTCCAGCAAATACCAGCTGATACAATTAGGAACTATACTTTCAATTAAAAAAAAGATTCTTTAAAAAAAGGAATAACACTTTCCAGGGGACTCAGGCTCTGAGAGTTGGACTTGGTTGTGGAGAGAGGAAGGAAATGCTTCACATTCCCATGGGATGAAGTGCCTGTGGCACAGGAAATACTGTCAGGGTGGGTAGACAAAGAAGGAGGAAATAGAAACTAAGCCATAAAGGGTACTGGGTCCCAAGTTGGAGAACCAACCAAGAGCAGGGTTTTAGATAGACTATATGAGCAGGCTACTGGTCAAGCCATAAGAAGGATGGGAATATACTGGAGCATAGAAAATACTAGGGGTTGCCCCTTGGAGAGTTGACTCCAAGGGCGAAGTGAAGGCTTGGAGATTAAAATGATAAAGAGCAAGTAGGAGTGCCTGGTTCTTTCAGAGGATCCATAGACTTGGAACTTTTACTCTTCTGATAACTACATTTCAGTATAGTTTTCTTTGCCATCCTAAGCTTTTAATTTTCTACATTTAAAAGCATGACTTTGAGGAGAGGTTCATAGGCTTCCCCAGATGGTTGAGAGGGCACATGACATACATGACTTCAATATAGACCTGGACTTATGATGAGATCCTCATGCATGAGTGAGTGTGTGTGTTGAGGGGATTGCTAGCAGAATCCTACAGAGACTTTGCCGTTATTGCCAATTTGCAGGTTGGTATCTGGAAGGGCATATTGTCCATCCTGGAGTATACTAGGAAAGAGAGAAAAGTGGAGAGTATTCATATGAGGAACGAGTGCTGAGAGTATTTCCCTTTTTTAATGTTTTCATTTCTCTTCTAATTAAAGGCTTTAATGATACTGTGATATTGCTTGCCTACTTGTTTCTGATAGCACAGTAGTAACTGAATATTAGAACTTGGTCAGACATCAATGTCTCCCACAGTATCCTGAATTTGTCTTGCTACTGAGTGCCAATAACTCTGGAAGAGAGAGTGAGGCTGATGAATTTGTGTGACTGCCTCACTTCAATCAGATTCATGTGCAAGTCAAAACACCACCATGTGATGTCATTGCTCCTATTTGAAACAAAGGACAAACAACAATTGAACACTTACTCCAAGTCAGCCTATGAAGTTTCTAGTCTTTGACTAAACCAGAGTACAATAAACTAACATAGGAAATTTACCAAAGAACCAGAGAATTCATGGGCAATTCTCACCTCTACTTTGGTGAAATTGCTCTAGGGACCTCAATTGCCCAAACCAATAGCCTTTCTCTAGTTTTCCTTTCCCCTGACCTTTCTGTAGCATTTGATACTACCCTGAACTTTTTTCCTCACTTCACTAGTGCATTTTGTCTGAATTCCTCCTTTGGGTGTATGTCCTATGTCCCTCACTCCCCACTAGATTGTAAGCTCTTAAAGGGCAAGGAATATGGTTTTTTCCCCATATTTGTATTATTTCTAGTACCTGACAAAAGGAACCTTGCATGTAGCATATTCTTAAGAAATCCTGATTGATTTGAATTCATTCATTCATTTAAGTATTAAATCCCTATAATGAAGAATATATAGTGCTAGGGGTTAGGGATGCAAAGATTAAAAATTTTTAAAAAGCAGTCCCTGCCCTCAAGAGGCTTACATTTGACTAGGTAAAACAACTTTTTTAAAAAATAAGTAAATATAATATCTTTTGAGAAAGAAGAGAATATTAACAACTATGGGAATTAGTAAAGGACTTCTATGGGTGGTGACAATTGTGTTGAGCCTTAAGAGAAAATGAGGATTCTAAGAGCAGAAGGAAGGAGGGATTATATTCCAAGTATGTGGGACAATCTATGTAAAAATAGGGAGACAAGATAGTAGGCCAAATTCTGGGAATAGGAGGACAGTTTGATAAGAACAGAAAGTTCCCTAAAGAACTATACAGTAATATAAAATTAATCTGGAAAGGTAGACTGGAAGCAGACTGTTAAGGCCTTTAAAAGTCCAGCTGAGGAGTTCATACTTTTTCCTAGAGTCAGCAGGTAATCACTGATTATTTTTAAGCAGAGCAATGACATGGTTAGACTTTTCTTCTTATTTTTTGAGCAGTGTGGAGGATGAATAAGAAAGGAAAGAAATTTGGACCCAGGAATCCAAAGTTATTGGAATTGTCCTGGTAAAAAATGTTGAGGGTCTGTGTTAGGATAATGGCCACATTAGTGAAGAAGAGATAGACATTAAACATACTGTGGAAGTAGAATCAAGACTTTGCAGCCATTAGATATAGGGAGTAAGGAAGTATAAAGAGACAAAGATGATTCTAAATTTGAAAATCTGGATAACTGTAAGGATGATGGCATTGTTTATGGAAATAGATAAGTCTGGAGGAATTTAGGAGCAACTAGTTAACTCAGTGGATAGGATGGATAGGATTCAGGCCTTGAGACAGGAGATCCTGGGTTCAAATCTGGCCTCAGATACTTCCTAGCTTTGTGACCCTGGGCAAGTCACTTAACCATAATTGTTTTACTACCCTTCTGCCTTGGAACCAATATTTAGCTTCAATTCTAAAACAGAAAAAGTGTTTTGTTTTGTTTTTTAAAAAGAGTGGCTTTAGAAACAAACATAATGAGTTCCGCTTAAATATGTTAAACTTGGGATACCATGGGGACATCTCCACCTAGATGTTATCTCCATATAAATGGAGAACCTGGAGTTCAGGAAAGACATTAGGAATAAATGTATGAGTTATGTCTGGCATAACCTGTTCTTGCTTCCACAGGACTCTCAGAGGTAGTTGTATGTAGTATAGTAGAGAAAGAGCATGGACCTAGAGACCTGGGTTGAAATCCTAACCAACTAATTTATTATTTGATGTAGCCTTGAATAAGTCACTTCCCCTTTGTAAGTCTCAGTTTCTCCATATGTAAAATGAAGGAGTTGGACTAAATTTCTCTCTCTCTCTCAGCTCCACAGCTATGACCCTATGATCCTGATTTTGCTTCCCATCACTGGGCTCTCCCACGGAATGACCCGCCAGCTCGGCTGGGATCCTGGATCATTCTGATGAATGATGAGATAAGTAATAATGGTGGTAAATATTGTGCAATTTCTAAGGATTATGGGGCTGTGGGTTTATCCACAATTTAATCATAAGTATAGACTGTTAAATGCTAGATTATAGACATCAGACACTGTTGATTGTTTATTGAAAGCCAAGAGGGGAATTCAATGTTCCCCACATAGTACATCTTCATTAGGGGGCAGAGGAAGTTTTTGAAAAGTCTCTACTATGTATAATTGACTCTGATGAATATGTACAGTGTATGTGTTTCACGTCAAATAAGAGATAGCTTTCCCTTTGGCTCTTTCCCATGAACTTGTCACTATTGGTACAACACCAACTTGTTTGATTTCTGAACCACCAAGAACTCTAAAATTCTTACAAAATTACAGTATTATCATAAAATTATAGAGTTTGAAGGAACTTCAGAGGTTATGAATTCCAATAAATACTTAAATAAGATTCTCTTCTACAACATATCTGACAGTTGGTCAAGCAGCCTTTGTCTGAAGACCTATAGTATAAAAGAAACCCTTACTTCCAGAGGCAGCCCATTAGGCTTTTTCAGTTGGTTATTTTCCTTTTACTTTAAAATGTTTTAAACTTATTTTTAACATTCTTTAAAAATTTTTTTCTAATTTATTCCTTTTTCCAGTTCTTCACATCCTCCATACTAAGAAGACAAGTGATATGGTATCAACTATACATGTGAAATCATACAAAAATACTACCATATTATCCATGTCATAAAAAAGGAAGAAAAATAAGGAAAGTAGAGAAATTATACTTGAATTTGTACTCAGAGTTTATCAGTTCTCTCTCTGTAGAGGGAAAGCATTTTTAATCCTGTGTCCTTTGGAATTGCCTTGGATCATTTTGTATTGATGAGAGTAGCTAAATCTTTCTTTCACAGTTGATCATCATTACAATATTGTGTCCTGTGTACAATGATATCCTGGTTCTGATCAGTTGCATCATTTCATATATGTCTTCCCAGGTTTTTCTAAAACCATCTCCTTCATAATTTCTTATTGCACAATAGTATTCCATCATAAATAAAATTTGTTCAGCTGTTCCCCAACTGATGGACATTCCTTCAAGAAGAAAAAGGAAGAGGAGGAGGAGGAAGAAGAAGACGAGGAGGAGGAGGAAGACGAGGAGGAGGAGGAAGAAGAGGAGATGATGATTGTTTCCCCTTATATATCAAAGCTAAATTTGGCTCTCTGCATCTTCCACCCTTTGTTGCTAGGACCAAAGAGAGTAAGAATAAGCTCTCTCTTAAATTAAGGCCCTTCAAATAAAATCAAAATCTGAAGCAGCATTTCCAATAAAAGATCTAGGTGAGATATTTTTCCTGCCCAAGACAGTTTAAGAGGTAATAAAGAGTGGTTTGTGGCACTGGGGTTGGGGAAGCCTTGGAACTCAGTGCACTGGTAGCACAAGCAATCAGCCTTGGAACCATAACAGAAAATGCAGCAGAAGCAGCAGTCTCAGGATTTCTTATGACCCAGAGAACATTAGAGGATTGAACAACTGGTCAGAAAAAGATTATAGAGGATCCCTGTGTGGGCATTCAACTCAGGCTTGACAACTCCATTGCCCATTACCCAGTTCTAAGTTGCAATTCCAGGATAGAGAAGACTACTTGCAGTTGCAAGGGATCAGGGACCCTTCTTGGGTAAGAACTGAAGCACAAATTAGAAGAACACTAGTTACACCTCTCTCTGAATCACATCATCTTGGAAACACTGAACATTTACAAGAGTTGGTTTTATGAAAACAAACAAAAACCATTAAAATAGATAAACCATTGATTAATTTGATAAAAACAAAAGAAAAAGGAAAGAAGAAAACCAAATTACCAGTATTAAAAATAAAAAGGATAAACCAATGAAGAGGAAATTAAAGCAATTATTAGGAATTATTTTGCCCAATTACATGTCAATAAATCTGATACTCTAAGTGAAGAAATAGAAACTGCTCAGATTAACAGAAGAAGAAATAGAATACTTAATCACATCCCAGAAAAAAGAAATTGAACAAGCCATCAATGAATTCCCTAAGAAAAAAGCCCCAGGGCTATAAATGAATTCTAACAAATATTTAAAGAACAATTAATTCCAATACTATAAAAACTATTCAGAAAAGTAGCTGAGGAAGGAACTCTATCAAATTCCTTTCATGACACAAACATGGTATGGGTACCTAAACCAGGAAGAGAAGAAACAGAGGAAGAAAACTATAGACCAATATTGTTGTGGAATATTGATGTGAAATTTCTAAACAAAATAACAGCAAGGAGAGTATAGCAATATATCATCATTCACTATGACCAGGTAGATTTTATACCAGGAATGCAAGGATATTTCAATAACAGGAACACCATAAGCATCATTGACCTACATCAATTGCAAAACCAAGAGAAACCAGATGATTATTTCAATAGATACAGAAAAAGCTTTTGACAAAATACAACACTCATTCCTACTAAAAATACTAGATAAGGATCTGTATCCCAAAGAGATAACAAAAATGGGGAAAGGATCTACTTGTATAAAAATATATGGCCGCTCTTTTTGCAGTGTCAAAGAATTGGAAATTGAGGGGTTGTTCGTCAGTTGGGGAATGGCTGAACAAATAGTGGTCCATGATGGTGATGAAATACTATTGTGCTTTAAGAAATGATAAGCAGAATGATTCAGAAAAGACTGAAAAGATCTACATGAACTGATGCAGAAAGAAATAAGCAGAACCAAGAGAATATTGCTAATAGTAACAACAATATTGTCTGATGATCAGCTGTGAATGCAATGATCTGGGACAATTTTAAAGGACTTATGAAGGGAACTACTATCCATAACCAGAGAAAGAACTGTTGGAGTTGGATGCAGATCAAAGCATATTATCTTAGATCAGTTTATGTAGAGTTTTATTTGGGGATTTTGGTTTTGTATGCATGTACTCTTACAACAGTGACCAATATGGAAGTATGTTTTGTGTGATAATATATGGATGGCCCAGATAAAATTGCATACCATCTCCTAGTGGAGGGAGGAAGATAAGAGAGGAAGATAGTTTTGGATCATATAATTTTGGAAAAGTATGTTGAAAATTATTGTTATATGAAATTGGGAAAATATCTTTGAATAAAAAAGAAATTTAAAAAATTAGAGAACATTGGAATAAATGGAACCTTCTTCAAAATGATAAATAGTATTTAAAACCATCAGCAAACATTTTCCATAATAGGGATAAGCTAGAAACCTTTCCAATAAGATCAAGAGTGAAACAAGGATGTTTATTATCGTCACTGTTATGCTAGTATAAGAGAAGAAAAAGAAATGGAAGGAATTAGAATAAGCAATGAAGAAATAAAACCTTGCAAATGATATGATGGTATATCTAGAGAATCCTAGAGAATCAACCAAAAAACTAAATTAACAACTTTAGCAAGGTTGCAGGATATAAAACAAACCCACATAAGTCATTAACATTTCTCTAAACTACGAAGAAAGTCCGATAGCAAGAGATATAGAAATCCCATTTAAAATAACTGTAGCCAGAATAAAAAACTAGGGAGCTTTCCTGCCAAGGCAAACCTAGAAACTTTATTATCACATCTACAAAGCACTTTTCACATAAATAAAGTCAGGTCTAAACAATTGGAAAAACATTAATTGCTCATTGGTAGGCCAGGCTAATACAATAAAAATGACAGTTCTACCTAAATTCATTTCCTTACTCAGTGCTATGCCAATCACGGTACCCAAAAATTACTTCATAGAGCTAGGAAAATAATAAAAAAATTCATCTAGAAAAAAAGAAAGTCTTAAACTATGAAGAGAATTAATGAAAAACTATGAAGGAAAGTGACTTAGCTGTGCCAAATCTCAAATTATATTATAAAGTGGCCACCATCAACATAATCTCATGCTGTTTAAGAAATAGAGTGGTGGTCCAGTGGAATAGATTTGACACTCAACACGCAATGGTAAATGACCATAGTAACCTAGTGTTTGACAAACCCAAAGACCCAAGCTTTTGGAAGAGGAACTCACTAA
Source organism: Gracilinanus agilis (assembly GCF_016433145.1). NCBI lineage: Eukaryota > Metazoa > Chordata > Mammalia > Didelphimorphia > Didelphidae > Gracilinanus > Gracilinanus agilis. The sequence goes on along the minus strand of NC_058131.1, from coordinate 165,489,774 downwards.
TAGACAAAAACTGCTGGGAAAACTGAAAATAGTATCACAGAAACTAGGGATAGGCCAACATTTCACAGCATATACCAAGGTAAGTTCAAAATGGATATATGGGGGGCAGCTGGGTAGCTCAGTGGATTGAGAGCCAGGCCTAGAGATGGGAGGTCCTAGGTTCAAATCCGGCCTCAGACACTTCCCAGCTGTGTGACCCTGGGCAAGTCACTTGACCCCCATTGCCTACCCTTACCACTCTTCTACCTATAAGTCAATACACAGAAGTTAAGGGTTTAAAATTAAAAAATTAAAAAAAAAAATTAAAAAAAAAATGGATATATGATTTAGAAATAAAAGGTGATGCCATAAACAAATCAGGGGAGCACAAAACAGATTACCTATGAGAAAATATGGATAAGGGAAGAAGTTATGCCCAAACAAGACATAGAGAACATTACAATATGAAAAATAAATAACTTTGACTACATTAAATTTAAAAGGTTTTGCACAAACAAAATCAACGTAACCAAGATTAAAAGAAAAACAACAAATTAGAAAAAAATCTTTATAGCAAGGGTGTCTGACAAAGGCCTAATTTCTCAAATATATGTAGAAATGAGTCAAATTTATAAGAATATAAAGCATTCCCCAGTTGACAAAAGGTCAAAAGATATGAACAGGCAATTCTCAGATGAAGAGATTAAAACTATCTTTAGTCATGTGAAAAAAATGTTACAAATCACTATGAATTAGAGAAATGCAAATTAAAACAACTCTAAAGTACCACCTCATATTCATCAGACTGACTAACATGAAAAAGAGGAAATGATAAATATTGCAGGGGATATGGTAAAATTGGGAAACTAATACACTGTTGGTGAAGCTATGAACTGATCAAATCATTCTGGAGAGCAATCTGGAACCATGCCCCAAGGGCTATAAAGACCTTATATACTCTTTGACTCAGCAATACCACTACTAGGTCTGTATCCCAAAGAGATCAAAAGGTAGGGAAAATGATCTATCTGTAAAAAAAAAAAATGTACCAAGGCAAAGTAAAAAAAAAAAAAATATATATATATATATATATATAATGATTTAAAATAAAGATGATACCAGAAACAAATTAGGGGAGTGAAAAACAGATTACCTAGTCAGATCCATGGCTAAGGGAAGAATTATACCCAAACAAGGACATAGAGAACATTATAAGATGTAAAATAGATAATTTTGATTATATTCAATTTAAAGGGTTTTGTGGCTCTTCTGTAGTGGCAAAAAACTGGAAACTGAAAGAATGTTCATCAATTGAGGAACAGCTAAACAAGTTGTGGTATATGCTTGTAATGGAATACTATTGTACCATAAGAAATGATGAACAAGATGATCACAAAAAACTTGGAAAGACTTACATGAAGTGATGCAAAGTGAAATGAGCAGAACCAGGAGAACATTGTACATAGCAACAATAATACTGCATGATGATCAACTGTGCAGGACTTTGCTATTTTCAATAAGGCAAGGATCCAGGATAATTCCAAAAGTACATATGATGAAAAGGGTTATCCACCACTATAGGAGGAACTGACAGAGTCTCAACACAGATTGAAGAATACCATTCTTTATTTTATTTCCTCCATGAATTTTTCTATAGTGTAAACAATATGTTTCACAATATGACAAACATGGAAAGATGTATTGTACAATAATATATGTACAACCTATATCATATTGCCTGTCTTTTGGGGAAGGGGAAGAGTTGGGAGAGAGGAAGAGGACATGAGTTGCCAAATGTCAGAAAGTAAATATTAAAAATTGTATCCACATATAATGTGAAAAAATAAAAATAATAATTTTTAAAAGATGAAAAAAAGATAAACAAAAGTGAATGAATTGTCTAAGGGAAAAAAACAAAGGCAAACTTACAGGCTCTCCCCACCCTGTACCAACTGTGAAACAGCAGCTTGAAAAAGCCTAAAGCTTGGGACAGTGACCCCTTCTTCCACCAAAGGTGAGCAGACTTCAACTCTAGTAAGGTTCCAAGCAAGAAATAGGTTGGAAAAATGAGCAGATAATAACAAAAAATATATTCAATTCTTGCATTGATCAAAGTTCTTAAGTATTTCAAAGTTGTCCATTTTTTCAACATTGACATAATGATATAAATGTTCTCCTGGCTCTCCTCACTTCATTCTGCATTAATTCATGTAAAATTTTCACAGGTGTCCCTGAAATTATCTATTTTGTGATGAGTAAAAATTCTGAGAGACTGTGTTCTGGGTAAGAAAAATCAGTTTAATGATTAGGCTAGCAATAACCAATAAAAATCTGAAAACTCATTATTCATCTCTCCCCTAGATAGTCCAAGATATCTCTCATTGGTGGATACCTCATAAGGTGGTAGGGTAATATTTTCTAATCCCACATTGATCCCCACATGATGATGAGGGGAAATCACCTGCTTAATTGCAGGATTCTAGTATCTTTGCTTACTTATATGGAGAAATCAAGTAAGAATTGATTCTTTGAATTTCATCATTAATCCTAATGGAAGAAATCAAGGACACAGCGATGCTATCCCTGGACACATTTGGTCAAAGTTAATTCTCGTTTACAGGAAAGAATGACACTTAAATTCTCAGTCTTAATTATCCCAGTTTTAGAATACATTCTGGGGCAAGGAATGTAAGGACCTTCCTAGGTCAGTTAGGACAAAGGAATGAGGAAAAGGCTTGAACATAAAATACAATATTATACAGTAATATAAGAAAACAAATGATACAGTAAGAATAAGAATAAATCCTCTTAGGGTCAGCTAGGTGGCACCTGGAGACTAGGTGAGAACCAGGACTAGAGTCAGGGAGTCCTGGGTTCAAATGTGGCCTCAAACAACTTCCTACCTATATGACCTTAGTCAAGTCACTTAATCCCACTACCTAACCTTTACTGCTCTTGTGCCTTGGAACCAATACACAATATTGATTCTAAGATGGTAAGATAAGGATTTTTTAAAAAAGAATAAATCATATCAATGTCATATCATAACACAATGATATTTCATTACATTCTTATATAATGGCTTGTTCTGCCATTCTCCAGTTGCAATCCTCCTAGTTTCCAGTTCTTTGCCATGATAAAAAGAGATGCAATGTTTTTTTAAATATATAGTATTTTTTCTTTTCTTTGATTTTTTTTATGGCATTGATTTAGTAGTGGTCAGTCAAAGGTATGCAGTTTATCAATTTAGGAGGCATGGTTCCAATTTCTTTCCAGAATCATTAGACTAATTCACACCTCCACTAACAGTGTATCAATGTGCTTATTTTCCCCAAAGTTCCTCCTACATCCATTATTTTCCATTTTTGTCAATTTTGCCAATCTAATGAGTATGAGGTATGTATAATTTTCATAAAATCCAAGTTTAAAAAATTTTTGAGAACATTTTCAGGAATAGAAGCTCTCTGACTCCTTGAATCAAGAAAATGAACTGTTTGGAGAAAGTGCCATAAAGAAATCTACACTGCATCAAAAGATCTAGAATGTAATTGATTTATTCTGAATATAAATTCTTATGCCAAAGGGAACTGCTCCCTAATTGGCTTTTTGTCAATGTGCCTAGCAAACATTGATATTGCCTTCTCTCTCTTCTATTTCCCTCTTATCTCTAATTGTTATAATTTCCTTTTAGGAAAGTGCAATATTGTATGCACCTTTAGTAGAAGATCTTTAGAGGTATAAACTGGTTGTGTTAAGTGATTCACTAGGGAGACTAGTCTCCAAAAGAATCACAAGGGGTATTATGAAAGGGAATTCTTTATTCTCTTTGTCTATTTTAAATTAATCAACCAAAAACTTAAACACTCCGACTTAACACTAAGTAAGGAAGTTCCCAAGTCACTTAACTAAAATGGCTGACAGAAACTTGTGAATCCTTTGATAAGAGTTTATACCCTCAGAGGATGAGAGATGGATCCCACAGACACTGTCCCCCCTGGGCAGTGCCAGGCAATTTGAAAGCTGTGATTGACCCTTGTGAAGAGGGGAAGAGACAGGAAGTGACTTGGAAAAAGGATTATAAAAAGTCCTGAATTTCCTGTCCAAGTGGTCTTTGGCTTGAATCTTAGGCTTGGAGCTTCGGCTGGTAACTTGCCTCTTGAAGGTGACCTTGGCTTTTGAGACTGCTCTTTTAATCTTCACCTGGTGAGTTGGCTTGGACTGGGACTTTGGCTCTTGGACTGCTTCTGGGAGGACTGCTCCTGGATCTTCTCCTTTGGAATCCATCTTGGGTGAGTGAGTAGCTGGCCTTCCTTTCCTGGCTTCTAGAGAGATTAGTTCTAAAGAGGCCCTCCCCTCTTGGAGGAGACCACATGAGTGGAACACTGGGTCCTCCAATGGAGGGTTAACAAGCCGTGTTGTACTGAGCCAGGCACCAGAGCAACATTTAGTGTGATAGGCTAGACATCTTCTCTACCCTCTTCTTACATTTCTCTACTTTCACTCTTTCTACCTCTTTGTAAATAAAGGTACTAAAAGTAATTTTGGCTTGAGCTATAATATTTTTAAATTGGTGACCACAATATTAATTTAGAATTTTCATATATTTAGTCAAACCCTTAATTAAATTCCTTACAGATAAAATCTCCAAGTTTCTTTAATTGGAATCTCCTTTGAGTGCTTGGAGCTATCAAATAGCTATTGATATCTTGGATTTTTTTCCTTGAGAAACACTTGTTCATATTCTTTTATCATTTATTAATTTTTGAGGATAGCTCTTATTTTTATAGATTTGAGCTATTCTCTTATATCTTAAAAATGATATCTTTATCAGAGACACTTGCTATAAAGATTTTTTTCCACCTATTTCCCTTTTTAGCTACATTGGATTTATCTTTATAAAAATATTTTAATTTTATGTAATCAAAATTATCTGTTTCATCTACTGTGATCCTCTCAATTCCTTGTTTGCTCATGGACTCTTCCCCTATTCATAGAAATAAAAGACAGTTTCTTCCTTGTTCCTCTAATTTGTTTATCATGTGATATTTTTATATCTGATTGCATCCTGAAAGTATCTATTGATGCTTTTGCAACTAATTAATTTTCTTTCAAAATGTGGTGTCCAAAACTGAACATGGTAATCTAGATTTGGTCTGATCAAATCAGAGTATTCCTTATCCCTGGAGGTAATCCCTTTCTTACTGCAGACAGAATTGGCTTTTTTGATTGTTAGATACTACTGAATTGTATAACTTGAAATTCACCGAAATCCCTCAGAATTTTTTCAGACAAACTTCTGTCTAATGATTCATCTCTCATCTTCTACTTGTGAAGTCTTTTTTTTTAACTCACATTACAGACATTAACTTATTCCCTTTTAGATTCTATCTTATACTTAATTCAGTGTTTTAACTTATCAATGACTTTTTGAATGCTGACTGCCATCCATTGTCATTAATTATACTTCTCAACCTTGTGCTATCTGCAAAATTAACAAGATGGTATCTATGCTTTATCCAAATCACAGATAAAAATGCTGAGATAGCCTAGAGACAAGTACAAATTTCTGAGTCACTCTACTTAAAAACTCCTGCCACCATTAATAACTCACCTTTGGACCAGGCCAGTTGACCAGTTCTAAATCCACAAGGTCAGTGGGTGATTATTACCTAGTTTACACATTGCCATAATCCAACTTCCTTTCACTCACTAACTTCTTATCTATGTATAATTTGTTTATTCTTTCTCATTCACCTGGCTTTCAACTATTTTCTCCTGCTCTTAAACACCGCCCTCCTTTCATCTTTTTCTTCCTTATTGGTTTCTTCTCCTTAATATTATTTTCTTCCTCTTCTTTTTTACCTCCTTCAATTCAAGAGACTCTACTTCAACTTTCCCCTAAGTTATTCCAAATTTGCACTCTGGTCTTCTTTATTATTCCAAAGCCCTCCAAATCACTTTCTCAGTTTTCTTCTCCTTATTCAACACCAGTCCCTCTTCTCTAGCCACCCCTCCCTCTTTACCCACATCCTTCTTCTTAGTAAACTAGTTTTGTTCCTGTAATATGGGGCAGGAATCCAAACTAGATATATATCTAGAGTTCTTTCCCTATATACTCTTCTCCAAAGAAGACTTTAATTCTTACCAGGAGGGAAAACAGTCTCTGGCTAGCCTTTTTTCCCCTCCTCAGAGAGGGGAGGTACTGGGCTAGAATTACGTCCCTTAAATGTTATTAGTCTAAGAGATGTAATGTTCAGGTTCAATCTAAATTACTGATCACTATTTCTTAACAGGATAAGAAGTGCCCAAAGCTTCATGTTCAAGGTTTGACTTCCTTCCCACCAGAGTAGTTCCATAATGAACACATATAGGAAATTGAAAAGAAACTAATTTATCCAAGTCAATGGCAAAACAAAAATCAGAAAAAGTATGCATAGGAGAATATATACCAGATAATACAAAGTGAAGCAGCTCTCTCAGTGTGAGTGAGGTAACTCAGCTCACCTGAGAGAGAGAGAGTCCCAGATGTCACTCAAGGAGAAAAATTCCCAGCAGTCTTTAGTGTAGCAAGCTGGGGAGAGGGACATGATGGAGACTGCTAACTCCTCTCATGTTGGCTTCTTCCCAGAGTCTTTTTCTTCCTTCAGCGAACTGAACTGGGGTTGGCATTGTTCATCTTCTCTCTCAAAGCTGGAAGTCAGAAGAGCCCAAAGAGACTCCAGAAAGTATATTTCTTTTCTCTCTCCTCTTGCCAACTCTTCAGACATGGGGTATTGAGTTCTATCAATCAGGAGATAATCCCATACCAATGGATTTTGGAACTCAGGTTACATTCTTCTCTTAAAATTCCCTCATATCATAGTTCTTCCAAGTCTCAGTTTCCATGAAGAGTTTGTAAAATGTTATTATTCTTTATACTCTAATTAATTTTTCTGTTAACTAAAATGAAGTTGTCATAATAAAATAGACACTCTATGGATTAATAAACCAGGGATACAAAGAAAAGGGATACAAGATAATTGAGATTTATGAAGATAGATCATGGCAAAGTTGTTAATATCTTATATTGACTTAAGAAGCTAGGAAAGTCTCATAGAACATACAAGTTGGAAGGAATTTTAGACATTGTCTAATTCAGTCTTTATTTCACTGATGAGAAAATTGAGGCCTAAAGAAATCAAATGATTTTCCTATGGTCATATAGCAAATGAATGGCAGACTGGGGACTAGAATATCAAATTCCTAACTCCCAATCTAGGGTTCTTTCATGACAACTTTTTGAGTATCCAAGTTTATGTAACTGTCTTAGAAAAATTCACTGGAAAAGTACATTAAAACACACCACTGAACCATTTTAGGGGGCATTCTCATTTTCCAGACCTAAGAAAAAGAACTAGATCAAATAATTTATAGCAAGAAGAATTAACATCAAATGTGGTAGATGTTAGAAAGAAAAGGATCTTCAGATTAGTGAAACTGACCAAAAAAGTACATTAAGACAAAAATTGTATTAATGCAATTACACAAACCAAGACCTAAATATCATTCGACAATTATACTGGACAATTTATTACATTCAGAAAGGCAAGACAATTCATCGATGGTACAGGGAGGTAGCAACTTCTGCCAATAGCCCTAATGAGATCACCAGTATCTTTCCCACTTCGAGGCTGCCTCAGGCAGTGTATAAAAATAGTTAAGAGCGTGATTTTATAGGTTGGCCTATTATGCAGTGTGAAGATATTTGAGGAAGGAAGGGAGGAAGGGAGAACTGTCAGGCAAGTAAGAGAGCCAGGTGACACCTCTGAAGGTAGAGCAATGCGGTTCTGGAAAGTCTGTTTCCCAGGCACTGGAGTTCTTGTCCCCTGTTTTGCATTGGACTCTGAGGAAAGTTGTACCTTTGAACTGTGTTGTAAACTGTGCTAGGCACAAAGGACACTGAAGTACTAAGCATCGATGACCAGGCTACAACACTAGAGAACACTGCCATCAAGTCATAAGACTTACAATTAGTGAAAAAAAGGTGATATTGTGAGCTAGAGGAAGGGGAGTTAGATGAGTTATCATTATGGAGAGACAGGAAATGCCAGTCTAGGAGTTGAAAAGACCTGACAATTCCCTTAACCTCTCAGCAGCCCAGGAAATTATCTTAAGATTATAAATGACTAATTAATGGATGATCTAGAAAGTGTAGAATGGGTGTTTCCATGCTAAATATTTTCTACATAAAATCGCAGATCTGGACACCCATAAATTATGTGGTGGTTCAGGGTCTGATGGCTGGAAGGGATAGGGGTCTAGATAAAAAAAAATCCATATACTAAATGGCACTCACATTAGAGACAATATAATTCCAATTTGGGAGTTCATATGCTAATGAATTTTTCATAGTGGCATCTTAAATTAGGAGGACAAGTTTACCACTATGCCCTCTGAATCTGGTTTCAAATTCTCATGACCCCCAACCATAAAGTAATTAGAGAGAATCCTTCTCCCCATTTTCAAAAATTAATTAAAGGAATCAGATCAACTAATTTCTACTAAAAATAATCTATATCAAATGTGAAAGAAGTTAGAAAGAGAAGTCTTCAAATTGGCAAAGTTGACCCAAAAAATGGAACATAACAAATGCTAGAGGGGCTAGAAAGCAGCCAATTCTCCTATAACACAGCATGTACAATTCTAAAAATCACTAAACCATGCAAAATTGGGCATAGGGCTTGCAGGGAAAATAGAATTGGAAGACAATACTTTAAAAGTGCATATCTGAGGCTTGGAACTGCTGCTTCATCCATGCCCTGGTTTCTAAGGAGTTGGGGATTGCGGGAGGCTGGCAAAATAAAACAATACTACATAGATTGGGGATGGGAAGAGTAGCTGGGCTGAGGATGGGGCTTGGGGATGGAGTGTATGGATTCAGACAAGCCCTCCTCCAACTATAGTTCCTGCTACTCGAGAACATCAGAACCTGTAGAATAAAGATAGCACTTTCTTTTTAAAAAAAAAAAAAGATCTGATTTGCTTGAGAAGTAGAAGTCGGAAGGGTTGTAGCTTGTGAATTATAGTGAAATGGTAGTCTTCTGCATTGTTGATGCTTCTAGATGACTAAATCAAGTGTAAGGAAACACTAAATTCATGTTATACTCACATGGCTCCCTAATATAACAATTACCTTGAAACAAATTCACGTTTTCAAAGCAAACATCACAGCAGAACTGATTTATATTGATGGACTGTTGAAAGAATTGTGAATTGGTCCAATCATTTTGGAAAGCAATTTACTTTGTTAAGGTATCAAATAAATGCGAATGCAGTTCAGTTACTAAACTGTTCATACCCCTTGACCCAATGAAATTATTATTAGGTTACACTAAAATAAATAACTTTTAGGAATAGTTGATGTTGATTACTTTTATGATAACTTAAAATGATCAAAGAAAGAGCAAAATGACCCATATGTACAAAACCTTGGAGCTTGTAGGGCTCTTTTTGTGATGGCAAAGAACTGGAAATAGCAGTTTTACCTGTACTTCATCTAGCTTTGCCTTTCTACAAAAAGTATTTTATTGATGCCTTTTGCCTTTAAATCAGTCACTTGAGCAACACCCTCAAGAAATGACCTTTAATCACAGAAAAGGAAAACAAAACACGTAACCCAGTGACTATATCTGACAATGTACCAACAATATTCTGGCTAAATATTCCCCCAGAATGCTATCCACTTCCAGAGAAAGAACTGGTGAAGTTGTCATTCGAGTCAGTCTACTTTTTATTTTATTTTGGGTTTTGGGTTATGTATGAGTTTGCTCTTACAACAAGGACCAATATGGAAGTGTGCTTTGCATGACAATAAAAAAGAAAAAGAAATAAGTAAAATAAACCAGCAATGAAAAATAAATAATTAAAATGTAATTGGGAAATGTCTAACAAAATAAATAAAACTATATTACAATAGAGTTAATGTTATTTTGTAGCTTTCTAACTCAATATGTAGTCTGCAGGGATAATTTCTATTTGTTTGACACAACTGCTCTAAACCTTCCACATTTTGGCTTCCAGTTTCATTAATCAATTGAATACTTTTTTCAAAATTATCTTTTAATTTCCAAATATACTAGCTTGCAACATTGAATATATATATATATATACATATATATATATATATATATTCCCCTAGCTTTCCTGCTGTGAGAGAAAAGGTAAGTTTCATTATCTGTTCTCAGCCATCTTTGTTCATTTTTCAATTGCTCAGTTTGATTTCCTTTTTTTAAAAACCCTTATCTTCTGTTTCAGAAACAATACCATGTATCGGTTCCAAGGCAGAAGGGCTGGGGCTAGGCAATAGGGGTTAATCTACTTGCCCAGGGTCACACAACTAGGAAGAATATATGGTCAAATTTGAACCCAGGATCTTCCATCTCTAAGTCTAGCTCTCAATCCACCTAGCTGCTCTCCGGTCTGACTTCCTTTTAGTGATTTTCCCCTCTCATTTATATTGTTGTAGTTATTGTATATATTGTTTTCATGTTTCTGCTTATTTCATCCTGCATCTACTCATATAAATCATCTCATGTTCCTTAGCTCAATGGTGGGAATGGGAAGGAAGGGGACATTCAGAAATTAGAGGATTATACAAACAAAAAATATCAATTAAGATTTTTAGAAATCTTTTTATGTTTCTCAGAATTCCTTATATTTACCATGTTTCGTGTCTAATATTATTCCATTACATTTATATACCTTGGATTTTTCAGCTGTGTCTGACCAGTGGGTATTCACTTTGTTTCCAATTCCAAGCCAAAGAATGCTATTATGAATATTCTGCCCTACAATGGATTCTTGCTTCTGTCCTTGGTTTCCTAGTGATGTATGCACAGTAGTGAGATCACTATATAAAAGGGCACATGTCTGATCTACTTTGTAGTTTCACCAATAACACAGTGTGCTGGTCTTCCCTCATCCCCTCCAACACTAACTGTCCTCATTGTACTATCTTTGTTGATGTGCATTGTATGAGGGGAAAAAATCTTAATTATTTTGATTTGCATTTTTCTTACTCTTAGTGCTTTGGAGAATATATTCATTTATAGTTTATACTTTTTATTTTGAAATTCATTTGTTCTGCTATATCAATCAAACTTCCAGGGGGGGTTATTAGACAACTTTTAAAAATTTATTTGGAAGAACAAAAGCTCCAGAATCCTAAGGGAATAGTGTTTAAAAAAACCCATAGGAATCTTTAAGGAATAACACTTCCAGAACCCAAAACATAATAGAAAACAATACTGTTCAAACTATTTGTTATTAGTTTTTTAAAATAGAAAAAGTGGAACAGCCTAGATAAGAAAAAAATCAGAAACAATTAACCTCATCAAGTATTCTTCCTCTCTATGTATCATCTTCTCCCATGAGAGTATAAATTTCTTGAAGAATTATTAAATTTGTATTTGTATCCTTAAGTACGCATCATAGTGTTTGACACATAGGAAATACTTAATAAATGATCATCCATTCATTCACGTATTTAAGATCAGACTCTCCCTGAAATGCCCATGGAAATAAGTCTCATTGAAATTCTTATCAGGATGTACATATAGCGCAGTATTTGCTGATCTTTATATCCCAGGATTACCAAGGGGGAGTATGAGAGACTTAGTCCCATAGTCACTCTATAGTCTTCTAGTCTACGGTGGCAGTGGTTAGGGTTCAAAGCAACACCCCCTCCCCACCCCCATGGATTTGCTCTCTCCAGAGCCCCAGGAAATTGTTAGTAGTTTCCTTGTTCCCCTGACCCTTGATCTTCTCCTGCCCAAGGAACCCCAGGCGGGCTCCCCTCCCTGTCCCTTCCTCTCCCTCCCAGCAGCAGCTTAGAAATAACATCCCATGTTTGTGCAGCTTGTTCTAGTCAAGACTCTTAAAGCCCTTTCCAAACATGAACGGAGCAATGTGGCAGCAGCTCTCTTTTAGCACTGGCTTTGGGAGAAAAACTCTGAAGGAATCAAAGTTTGGTGGACTAAGGAGGGAAATGACATTTGGAATACGAAATAAAAAGTAAACCAAAAGGCAGGAAAAAAAGACGAAGAAGAAAATATTCTCACACAAAGATTTCCTTAAAATACCTCATCAGAGTCAGAGAGCTTTTTGTGCCTGGGGCAAATACCATAAATCACACCTGGTGCCTGGTGAAAAACAGCATGAAGCTGGCCATTAAATGCCTGGGGGAGTGGGGGCTTGGGAGGAAGGAATATTGCCTCCCTGGAAGGGAAAGAGGGTTCAAAGATCCTGGGAGATTGGTAGGAGGAGAAGTATCAGATGATGATTTTATTTAGTATTTTATTTTTTTATTTTTCCTTTTAATTAATTAATTTTAAACATTCATTTAAAATATTTTTGAATTCCAATTTTTTACCTCCTTCCTGCTCATTCCTCACCCACTGAGAAGGCAAGCAATAGGATATCAATTATACATGTGAAATCATGCAAAACATATTTCCAAATTAGCTATACAGTTTGCTTAGTATTTCAACCAATTCTTGCTGATTAAGATGCTAAGCTCTATTGTTTCCGTGCTACCAAAGGACTGTTGGCATTATCAGTATCCTCTATATAAAAGTGCCCTCTATCTTCAGTGCCAGGGAGCAAAGGTCCTGTTGACTCAATATATTTACTGTTCTGTCCGTCACCCTAATTCTAAAGCTCTTTATTAGCTTTGCCTTCATTGTCCTTCTTGTGGGTGCCTTTAGTCTGGTATTCACCAGTGTCTTTGTGCAGTGCTAGGGATAGGAGAAAATTGTACCATGCTATTGTGAAAGGAATCTGAATTTGGAGTCAGAGAATCTGTGTCCAAGGGAAGGCTCAAACCAGCCATTCCCTGGCTTGGAAAGGCTAATGCCAGCTAATGATGTTAAATGGATCTGACTGCTTGAGTCTATTTGTTAAGGTAATTGGTTTCAAAGACCGTTTAGGCTTTAACGTTAAACAGGGTTTATTTGTAACCAAACTGAGGGCAGGCAAGAGGGAGTATGAAAGGTGGGTGAAGGGTACCCTAAAGATCTTGCCTACATATTGGATACTAAATAAATCTTGAAACACAAGTTGTTCCTAGGTGCAGAGTATGAGAAGGCCTTGAGGACACTCCTCAACTCTGTTGCTGTTTGTAGCTGAGCCCAGAGGCTGTCAGACCCCTAGGTCAGATGCTGTTGTTTTCTTGAAGTAGCTGCACACTAGCTTGAATAGAAGGTTGTTGGCTATGCCAATGAAGTATTGAATTTGGCTAGCAATAGAGATTGTCCCTGACTGCCTATCCAAATCTCCCAACCACCCAGGGGTCCAGATTCACCACCTCCTCCCTAATACTTGAGATGAGAGAAAGAAATGAAGTCCCCAGGGGTTTGTGGATCCCCTTTTAAACCCTGTCCTTAACTGTCACCACACACGCCCTGGTTGTTTTGCCAGATTCTATGTACCAAAGTGGCAAACTGCTAACTTGCACCTAAAGAAATGGCTGCCCATTTCTGCATATCACAGTTTGCCCATTTTCTCTTTTGGAAATCTGCATCTTACAGCATTCCCTACATTCTTACTTAAACAATACTAGCATGTAATTCTATACTACACTCAACTAAATAACTCTTCCCCTTATTCCCCTTAACTTTTCCAATATAATAAAATTCCTATCTTCTATACCTAGACTACTCCTATTCTAATCTAAGCTAAGACAGGTAACAGGAAAAACATTAAAGGAAAGAAAGTGGGGTTTGAGTTTTACAGAAATTGAACAAAAAGGAAAAAAGGTTAAACACAGTACCAAGATAACACATTCAAACTATGAACTACTACTAAGTATAAACATACAGTAATAAAACTCTAAAATATGAAACTTTCTATCTTCATACACTATGAATCAAAATGTAACAACTAAGAAAACAATTCCTAGCAACATACTAAAGACCTATGCAAACTTACTAAGTGTTAGTAACATTATGGTGTTAATAAACTTAAACCTATGTTAAAAGATTAATGTGTTAATAATTCTAACAGTATCTATGCTAACACAGTTAAACTAAATATTTTAAGCTATGTACAATATTTAAAAATTCCTGACCCTAATCTATCTTAACAAATTAACTATTCTGTCTCAGTTAGTGGAACTATCACCAAGGGTTAATAGTCAACTATATACATATATACAGTCCTTTGAAAAGTGTAGGATGCTTGAGCTAGTAAAGCATCTGAGCCAAGGTAAGAGAAAAAAACTCTAAGCACAGGGCAGACCACTGTTTTGCTCTTATGTGTGTGTGTTATTATTTACATATGTCCATGTGAAGTAAGAGTAAATGTTTTAAGTGTTGAATTATGATGACCTAGTCATGTAGTGCAGAGTCTCATACTCACCCTCCTTTAGAACTCCTCTGCTAAACAGTTATGTAGTGTTAGATGGATTCTAATGACTGAATGCAGTAAGAATTCTGTGAGCATGTGATGTACACTCCTCAAACCTAATATTCCATCATTGATCTGAGGAACTCCTCTTCATGACACTGTTGTATAAAGTCACACGGGTTGTGTAGACAGTTCAATGTCCATTGTGTAGTCCTCAGTGTTAATGTCCTCATGAAGATCTGCGAAGTCCTCATTGCTTTGGCTGTGCTGTCAGATGTTACCACATGTGCTTGTCAACTTCAGCTGGAACTGTTGTGTAGTTGTGTTGACTTGTGTTGTAACATTTTTGTGTGTCCATAAAAAATTCTTCTTGATTGTTTTTTCTTCTTTAAAGATTGAGATAAAGTCAAAATAAGTCCATTTGTTGTAATGATGTTATTTCTTCATTAATCATCGATGTCACTACCTAGGTCTAAAAGTGTTTGAACTTCTGATTGTAGATCTTCTGATTGGTGAAATTCTGATATAGACTGTGCTTGTAATTGATGAATACTTGAGGCTAAAGCCAGGTTCTTTGTTCCAAAGTGGCAAACTGCTAACTTGAACCTACAGAAATGGCTGACCATTTCTGTATATCACATATTTTGTGTGTATGTGTGTGTGTGTGTATGTATACATATTTATATTGGATTTATCCAACTGTGAACATGTTATCTCTCCTTAGATGACTGGATGCTCCTTGGGAGAAGGTCTTGCCTCATTTCTGAATGTGTTTCTCTGGTGCCCATTTCTAGACTTCACACAGAGTAGATGCTTCTTGTTAGATTGACCACACTATCTTCCTTGAACTAACACTTTTTGTAGGTACTTTTGTAAGGGTGGGCATCACCCAGACTTCTCAATTGAATCACTCTGAGGTATATAGGAGGTGTAAACAAGACCTAGATATCTCCATTGAAGGGTTCCATCAAGTGCACCAGATGAGTCGCCATGAGTCTTTGAAAACCATTCCAAATATTTCTCCACAAGTGAATGTTGGCATTGGCTGAGGAATTTGGGCTCCAGTTTGTGAGACTTCTATAAAATCACAAATCAGTTTGGAACACAGGCATTTGAGTGCCTGGCAGCTGAGAGGAGAGAATAAACCAAGGGAGGCAAACTTCAGTCTCTTCCTCCACCTTTACCCAGAGGAGAACCTTGTCAACTTCAAAAGGTCTTGAGGACTTTGAGTTTCCCATTAACCAACTTATTAAAATCCTCAAAACAGCAGAAGCTGAGAATACACTGAATTCAACAAGGAAAAGATGCCTTAAGGCCCTAAAAAGAGAGGAGCAGCTAGGTGGCACAGTGGATAGAACACTAAACCTGGAGCCAGGAGGTCCTGGGTTCAAAAATGACCTCAGACACTTCCTAGTTTTGTGACACTGGGCAAATCACTTCACCCCAATTGCCTAGCTCTTACTGCTCTTCTGCCTTGCAACTTAGTATTGATTCTAAGATGGAAGATAAGGCTTAAAATTTTTCTTTTCTTTAAAAAGCTATACAATGATGGAATACTATTGTGCTGAAAGGAATAATGAACTAGAGGAATTCCATGTGAACTGGAGAGACCTCCAGGAATTGATGCAGAGTGAAAGGAGCAGAATCAGGAGAACATTGTACACAGAGACTGATACACTGTGGCACCATTGAATATAATGGACTTCTGTACTAGCAGCAATGCAAGGATCCAGGACAACTCTGAGGGTCTTATGAGAAAGAACGCTATCCACATCCAGAGAAAGAACTGTGGGAGTAGAAATATAGAAGAAAACCAACTGCTTGATCACATGGGTCAATGGGGATATGATTAGGGATATAGGCTCTAAACAATGACCCTAATGCAAATATTAATAATAATATGGAAATAGATCTTGATCAATGACATAAGTAAAACCCATTGGAATTTCTCATTGCTATGGGAGGGGGGATGGGAGGAGAGGAGGGAAAGAACATGAATCATGTAACTATGAAAAAATAATCTTAATTAATTAATTAATTTTTAGAATGAAAAAATAAAAAGCTATACCATAAGGAAGGAGAATGTCATGAGTTTATCATAAATGGAAGAAAAGAGCTTCTAGCGATTAAGAATTAAGAGTTATTCCATATGTGGTCTCTATGAGTCTGACTTCCCCTGAACTCTGTTTGTACTGGTATATCATTGTCCTAGGATGATGCTTCCTGTCAATTCTCTTTTATTACATTCTTTAATAAATACCCTTTCTAACAGTTAAGTATTACTGGCTAATTAATATTAATAATCCAACAAGCATTTAGTGCTGATTATGTGCCAGGTACTGTAATAGTGCTGGGGATATGAATATAAGCAGAAAGAAAGACAGTACTTGACTTGAAAGAATTTATGTTCTAATGGGTTAATAAATGAATAAAAGGAAGCTCAATGAGGAGGGGAGGGGAATGGAATGAGTGGAGAATGAAGATACTCATGTGGGACATTGTAGAGAAAGTCCAAGAGGAAAGTCGGTCATGGAGCCCAAGGAGTAATGGAGACATGAGTGGTCTGAGCATCCTCTTTAAAATAGAAGGTGAGTTGGTAATACCAACTGATAGTTGTGAGAAAATTCCACAAGTAGTACTTATGAGCTATCCATCAGATACCTCAAGATCTCCTAGAATGCTGAAGTGGGAGGGGGGGATGCCCTTTAGTGTAGGTCTATAGCAACTGCCTTTTGGGGATCCAACCTACTAGTGTGAGTGAGGGCTGGAACAAGCCCCAGAACACCTGCAAAACCTAAATTTATACATATTATCTCCCCCAGGGAGACCTTAAACTCATAAGAGCAGGAACTTGCATGAGAAATCATTTGACACCTCCCCTATTTTAAGTAGACTCCTGCCCATCTTAATTATATTCTTATGGTTAGATTAGAACTAATCATTAGTCAGTATTATTACTAGATAGTATAATTAATAGACATTATATAATTACTAGATAAATTAATAATTAAACTAGTTTTATAGAAGTTTAATATGATTTCATAGTGGTAGTGATACGTTACTTATTATTAACAAACAATAATCAGAAGCAACTATAGTTCATAATTGAATAATTTCTAAAAATAAGAGTCTTTTCTCTCATAAAACTCTATGTTAAATTCTAACTTGACAACATAGCTTGAAGGGGAGCCTCTGCCCAGATAGCACAAGCCCCAGTGGAATGTTATAAGATATACTTAAAAAAGAAAGAAAGAAAGGAAGGAAGGAAGAAAGAAAGAAAGAAAGAAA